>NC_045440.1:68754719-68863579 GCF_002776525.5 Piliocolobus tephrosceles
AAAAAACCTATTATCTATCCTTTGGGCCCATTCAATTCCCCTAAAATTCATTTACTACCCGTTAAAATTTCCTACATTCCCCACTTAACCCCTTCTCTATGCAGAAGAGTGTATGAACTTCTAAACTTCGCTGGGGAATTGGGTTATCATTCTCCTGTGATTCCCCTGTGTTTATGCACATTAATACATTTGTATACCTGTTTTTTCAGCATCTGCCAACCTTCGGAGGGGGAATGAGAAGTTTTCTTTACTTGTATAGAATCTTGAGCATTAAAAATTATTTATAGACATTTACAGCAGGCACAAAAGGGTCTATAATTTGGACTATAATTAGCCTTTCTCATTGCTGAACACATAGGTAGCATCCCACATTTTGATAGACGAAATAAATTGGTAATAAACATCTTTCCATGCACTCTAAATCTTTGCCTACATTTCAGATAATCCCCTTAGGAAAGCTTTTTAGAAATGAAACTGCAGAGAATATTAATACTGCAAATAGCTTACATTTATTGAGTTTATTTGTCCTAGGCTCTGCCTAAGCATTTTACATATACAAACTAATTCAATATTAGTTCAATTTTAGAGATGAGAAAATTGAGGCACAGGGATATTAAGTAACTCCTCCCAATTATCACATCACTAGTAAGTGGAAGAACTAGGACATGAACCCAGGCAGGCTGAGGATGGAGCTGGTGGTCCAAACCTGTATTTTGTATGGACTTTCTAACCACATGTGTAGATGTGACTGCAGT
Source organism: Piliocolobus tephrosceles (assembly GCF_002776525.5). NCBI lineage: Eukaryota > Metazoa > Chordata > Mammalia > Primates > Cercopithecidae > Piliocolobus > Piliocolobus tephrosceles. Next base: position 68,755,475 of record NC_045440.1, read on the forward strand.
GGATCATAAACCTGGGACTTAGAAGGAAGAGACCACCCAATTCTTGGACATCACAGAAAGCAAGGCCCAGAAAGATGAAGTGACTTTACTAAAGTAGCACAGATAGCTAGTAGCAGATCTAATACTTAACACATCACCTGACTCCTTATCCTGCAATTCAGTAACTTGCTACTACCCTGAGCCGTAGTGTCAGCATCACCTGGAAGCCCATTAGAAATGCAGAGTCCCGAAGATGGCCGAATAGGAACAGCTCCAGTCTCCAACTCCTGGCGTGAGCGACACAGAAGACCGGTGATTTCTGCATTTTCAACTGAGGTACTGGGGTCATCTCACTGGGGAGTGCCGGACAATTGGTGCTGGTCAGCTGCTGCAGCCCGACCAGCGAGAGCTGAAGCAGGGCGAGGCATTGCCTCACCTGGGAAGCACAAGGGGGAAGGGAATCCCTTTTCCTAGCCAGGCAAACTGAGACTCACAACACCTGGAAAAATCAGGTAATTCCCATGCCAATACTGTGCTTTAAGCAAACGGGCACACCAGGAGATTATACCCACACCTGGCCGGGAGGGTCCCACGGCCACGGAGCCTCCCTCATTGCTAGCACAGCAGTCTGTGATCTAACCACAATGCAGCAGTGAGGCTGGGGGAGGGGCACCCGCCATTGCTGAGGCTTAAGTAGGTAAACAAAGCCGCTGGGAAGCTCGAACTGGGTGGAGCTCACAGCAGCTCAAGGAAACCTGCCTGTCTCTGTAGACTCCACCTCTGGGGACAGGGCTCAGCTAAAAAACAACAGGGGAAGCAGCAGAGGCCTGTGCAGACCCGAACGACTCTGTCTGACAGCTTTGAAGAGAGCAGTGGATCTCCCAACACGGAGGTTGAGATCTGAGAAGGGACAGACTGCCTGCTCAAGTGGGTCCCTGACCCCTGAGTAGCCTAACTGGGAGACATCCCCCACGAGGGGCAATCTGACACCCCACACCTCACAGGGTGGAGTACACCCCTGAGAGGAAGCTTCCAAAGCAAGAATCAGACAGGTACACTCGCTGTTCAGCAATATTCTATCTTCTAGCAACCTCTGCTGCTGATACCCAGGCAAACAGGGTCTGGAGTGGACCTCAAGCAATCTCCAACAGACCTATAGCTGAGGGTCCTGACTATTAGAAGGAAAACTATCAAACAGGAAGAACACCTATACAAAACCCCATCAGTACATCACCATCATCAAAGACCAGAAGCAGATAAAACCACAAAGATGGGGAAAAAGCAGGGCAGAAAAGCTGGAAATTCAAAAAATAAGAGCACATCTCCCCCTGCAAAGGAGCGCAGCTCATCGCCAGCAACGATGGATCAAAGCTGGTCAGAGAATGACTTTGACGAGATGAGAGAAGAAGGCTTCAGTCCATCAAACTTCTCAGAGCTAAAGGAGGAATTACATACCCAGCACAAAGAAACTAAAAATCTTGAAAAAAGAGTGGAAGAATTGATAGCTAGAATAATTAATGCAGAGAAGGTCATAAATGAAATGACAGAGATGAAAACCATGACACGAGAAATACATGACAAATGCACAAGCTTCAGTAACCGACTTGATCAACTGGAAGAAAGAGTATCAGCGATTGAGGATCAAATGAATGAAATGAAGTGAGAAGAGAAACCAAAAGAAAAAAGAAGAAAAAGAAATGAACAAAGCCTGCAAGAAGTATGGGATTATGTCAAAAGACCAAATCTACGTCTGAATGGGGTGCCTGAAAGTGAGGGGGAAAATGGAACCAAGTTGGAAAACACTCTTCAGGATATCATACAGGAGAACTTCCCCAACCTAGTAGGGCAGGCCAACATTCAAATTCAGGAAATACAGAGAACACCACAAAGATACTCCTCCAGAAGAGCAACTCCAAGACACATAATTGCCAGATTCACCAAAGTTGAAATGAAGGAAAAAATCTTAAGGGCAGCCAGAGAGAAAGGTTGGGTTACCCACAAAGGGAAGCCCATCAGACTGACAGCAGATCTCTCGGCAGAAACTCTACAAGCCAGAAGAGAGTGGGGGCCAATATTCAACGTTCTTAAAGAAAAGAATTTTAAACCCAGAATTTCATATCCAGCCAAACTAAGTTTCATAAGTGAAGGAGAAATAAAATCCTTTACAGATAAGCAAATGCTTAGAGATTTTGTCACCACCAGGCCTGCCTTACAAGAGACCCTGAAGGAAGCCCTAAACATGGAAAGGAACAACCGGTACCAGCCATTGCAAAAACATGCCAAAATGTAAAGACCATCGAGGCTAGGAAGAAACTGCATCAACTAACGAGCAAAATAACCAGTTAATATCATAATGGCAAGATCAAGTTCACACATAACAATATTAACCTTAAATGTTAATGGACTAAATGCTCCAATTAAAAGACACAGACTGGCAAACTGGATAAAGAGTCAAGACCCATCAGTCTGCTGTCTTCAGGAGACCCATCTCACATGCAGAGACATACATAGGCTCAAAATAAAGGGATGGAGGAAGATCTACCAGGCAAATGGAGAACAAAAAAAAGCAGGGGTTGCAATCCTAGTATTTGGTAAAATAGACTTTAAATCATCAAAGATCAAAAGAGACAAAGAAGGCCATTACATAATGGTAAAGGGATCAATTCAACAGGAAGAGCTAACTATCCTAAATATATATGCACCCAATACAGGAGCACCCAAATTCATAAAGCAAGTCCTTAGAGACTTACAAAGAGACTTAGACTCCCATACAATAATAATGGGAGACTTCAACACTCCACTGTCAACATTAGACAGATCAACGAGACAGAAAGTTAACAAGGATATCCAGGAATTGAACTCATCTCTGCACCAAGCGGACCTAATAGACATCTATAGAACTCTCCACCCCAAGTCAACAGAATATACATTCTTCTCAGCACCACATCGCACTTATTCCAAAATTGACCACATAATTGGAAGTAAAGCACTCCTTAGCAAATGTAAAAGAACAGAAATTATAACAAACTGTCTCTCAGACCACAGTGCAATCAAACTAGAACTCAGGACTAAGAAACTCAATCAAAACCGCTCAACTACATGGAAACTGAACAACCTGCTCCTGAACGACTACTGGGTACATAACGAAATGAAGGCAGAAATAAAGATGTTCTTTGAAACCAATGGGAACAAAGATACAACATACCAGAATCTCTGGGACACATTTAAAGCAGTGTATAGAGGGAAATTTATAGCACTAAATGCCCACAAGAGAAAGCAGGAAAGATCTAAAATTGATACTCTAACATCACAATTAAAAGAACTGGAGAAGCAAGAGCAAACACATTCAAAAGCTAGCAGAAGGCAAGAAATAACTAAGATCAGAGCAGAACTGAAGGAGATAGAGACACAAAAAACCCTCCAAAAAATCAATGAATCCAGGAGCTGGTTTTTTGAAAAGATCAACAAAATTGACAGACCGCTAGCAAGGCTAATAAAGAAGAAAAGAGAGAAGAATCAAATGGATGCAATAAAAAATGATAAAGGGGATATCACCACGGACCCCACAGAAATACAAACTACCATCAGAGAATACTATAAACATCTCTACGCAAATCAACTAGAAAATCTAGAAGAAATGGATAATTTCTTGGACACTTACACTCTTCCAAGACTAAACCAGGAAGAAGTTGAATCCCTGAATAGACCAATAGCAGGCTCTGAAATTGAGGCAATAATTAATAGCCTACCAACCAAAAAAAGTCCAGGACCAGATGGATTCACAGCTGAATTCTACCAGAGGTACAAAGAGGAGCTGGTACCATTCCTTCTGAAACTATTCCAATCAATTGAAAAAGAGGGAATCCTCCCTAACTCATTTTATGAGGCCAACATCATCCCAATACCAAAGCCTGGCAGAGACACAACAAAAAAGAGAATTTTAGACCAATATCCCTGATGAACATCGATGCAAAAATCCTCAATAAAATACTGGCAAACCAGATTCAGCAGCACATCAAAAAGCTTATCCACCATGATCAAGTGGGCTTCATCCCTGGGATGCAAGGCTGGTTCAACATTCGCAAATCAATACGTAATCCAGCATATAAACAGAACCAAAGACAAGAACCACATGATTATCTCAATAGATGCAGAAAAGGCTTTTGACAAAATTCAACAGCCCTTCATGCTAAAAACGCTCAATAAATTTGGTATTGATGGAACGTACCTCAAAATAATAAGAGCTATTTATGACAAACCCACAGCCAATATCATACTGAATGGGCAAAAACTGGAAAAATTCCCTTTGAAAACTGGCACAAGACAGGGATGCCCTAGCCAGAACTTCCAACACTATGTTGAATAGGAGTGGTGAGAGAGGGCAATCAGGCAAGAGAAAGAAATCAAGGGTATTCAGTTAGGAAAAGAAGAAGTCAAATTGTCCCTGTTTGCAGATGACATGATTGTATATTTAGAAAACCCCATTGTCTCAGCCCAAAATCTCCTTAAGCTGATAAGCAACTTCAGCAAAGTCTCAGGATACAAAATTAATGTGCAAAAATCACAAGCATTCTTATACACCAGTAACAGACAAGCAGAGAGCCAAATCAGGAATGAACTTCCATTCACAATTGCTTCAAAGAGAATAAAATACCTAGGAATCCAACTTACAAGGGATGTAAAGGACCTCTTCAAGGAGAACTACAAACCACTGCTCAGTGAAATAAAAGAGGACACTAACAAATGGAAGAACATACCATGCTCATGGATAGGAAGAATCAATATCGTGAAAATGGCCATACTGCCCAAGGTTATTTATAGATTCAATGCCATCCCCATCAAGCTACCAATGAGTTTCTTCACCGAATTGGAAAAAACGGCTTTAAAGTTCATATGGAACCAAAAAAGAGCCTGCATTGCCAAGACAATCCTAAGTCAAAAGGAGAAAGCTGGAGGCATCACACTACCTGACTTCAAACTATACTACAAGGCTACAGTAACCAAAACAGCATGGTACTGGTACCAAAACAGAGATATAGACCAATGGAACAGAACAGAGTCCTCAGAAGTAATACCACACATCTACAGCCATCTGATCTTTGACAAACCTGAGAGAAACAAGAAATGGGGAAAGGACTCCCTATTTAATAAATGGTGCTGAGAAAATTGGCTAGCCATAAGTAGAAAGCTGAAACTGGATCCTTTCCTTACTCCTTATACGAAGATTAATTCAAGATGGATTAGAGACTTAAATGTTAGACCTAATACCATAAAAACCCTAGAAGAAAACCTAGGTAGTACCATTCAGGACATAGGCATGGGCAAGGACTTCATGTCTAAAACACCAAAAGCAATGGCAGCAAAAGCCAAAATTGACAAATGGGATATGATTAAACTAAAGAGCTTCTGCACAGCCAAAGAAACTACCATCAGAGTGAACAGGCAACCTACAGAGTGGGAGAAAATTTTTGCAATCTACTCATCTGACAAAGGGCTAATATCCAGGATCTACAAAGAACTCAAACAAATATACAAGAAAAAAACAAACAACCCCATCAATATGTGGGCAAAGGATATGAACAGACATTTCTCAAAAGAAGACATTCATACAGCCAACAGACACATGAAAAAATGCTCATCATCACTGGCCATCAGAGAAATGCAAATCAAAACCACAATGAGATACCATCTCACACCAGTTAGAATGGCAATCATTAAAAAGTGAGGAAACAAAAGGTGCTGGAGAGGATGTGGAGAAATAGGAACACTTTTACACTGTTGGTGGGATTGTAAACTAGTTCAGCCATTATGGAAAACAATATGGCGATTTCTCAAGGATCTAGATCTAGATGTACCATATGACCCAGCCATCCCACTACTGGGTATATACCTAAAGGATTATAAATCATGCTGCTATAAAGACACATGCACACATATGTTTATTGCAGCACTATTCACAATAGCAAAGACTTGGAATCAACCCAAATGTCCATCTGTGACAGACTGGATTAAGAAAATGTGGCACATATACACCATGGAATATTATGCAGCCATAAAAAAGGATGAGTTTGCGTCCTTTGTAGGAACATGGATGCAGCTGGAAACCATCATTCTTAGCAAACTATCACAAGAACAGAAAACCAAACACCGCATGTTCTCACTCATAGGTGGGAACTGAACAATGACATCACTTGGACTCGGGAAGGGGAACATCACACATCGGGGCCTATCATGGGGAGGGGGGAGGGGGGAAGGATTGCATTGGGAGTTATACCCGATATAAATGACGAATTGATGGGTGCCTATGAGTTGATGGGTGCAGCACACCAACATGGCACTAGTATACATATGTAACAAACCTGCACGTTATGCACATGTACCCTAGAACTTAAAGTATAATTAAAAAAAAAAAAAGAAAAGAAAAAAGAAATGCAGAGTCCCAGGCCCTACCTGTGACTGCAGCTGAATCTGCATTGTCAATAAGATCACCTAATGTTTTATTTGCACATTAAAATTCATTAGCTCCGGCAATATTCTCTGTAAACTTGATAAAGCTTTGATGATACGTTAATGGAAAATCAGCACATAAGCTGCTCGTATATTTATAGCAAGAAAAAAAGCCCTAATTTTTCAGAGTTGAAGTTTATATTAAATTGAGCCATCTGAAATTACTGTTATTTTAAGATTTAAAAACTGTCATGTACTGGCAATTTATTGTGGTTAACTTCAGTGGCTACAGGAGTAACAATAACAAAACTTCTGTGTGTCTGTTAATCTCTGTAGAGACTGGACTTGAAGAAAAAGAAGAAGTTCCTTCCCCAAAGAGAGTACAGCTTAGTCATGAAGAATAAACAATTAAACAAAGTACAAAATAATAAGTGCTACTGTAGAGCATTCTGAGTGCTCAGGAGGAAGTTAAGTGATGTTCTGGAAAACAAGAGCGATGGAAGAAAACAGTTACTATCTTCTATTAATGGCAACGAAGATGGGTATGCAAGGCTTAGTCAAATTATTAAATAAATATCCCTGTAAGCCGCTCAGCGCCTGATGAAACAAATAGTTTAAGATTATAAAATACAGGAGATGTAAATATAGGAGATATAAATCACTTGGACTGCCTAAGCAAAACAGCTGTATTGTTCTTAATGGCGATAGCAGGTAAAGAAAGTTACAGGGCTTAGGACTTATGGTGTGCTATTCTCACGGGCCCCAAGTTGGCCATTTCTATTTTTTGAAATCAGCAGATGTGATGTTGGAAAAGAACTGTTTTCTCCTGCTACACTCAATATCCAACACAGAACACTTCTGCTAGCAGATGTAGGGTGGGGGAGGATTCCCTCAGCAAGCAATTCTCTCATACCAGCTGGGTGTCCTATAACTCAATTCAATTCTGACATTAACCAGAACTAGCACCAGATCTCATAGGTTAGTGGCCCAGTCCCACATAACTACCTCCTACTTCATATGCCAATCTCAAGCTCAGGTGTTGGAAATTCTGAGCAACCAGCTTTCAATTAGGGGTTCCCATAATCCCCTCTTTTGGGTTTGGTCATTTGCTAGGATGGCTCACAGAACTTAGGAAAACACTTATGTTTACCCATTTATTATAAAAGATACAGATACAGAGCCAGATGGAAGAGAGGCATAGAGCAAAGTAAGTAGGAGGGGTCCCAGAACTTCCAGACCCTCTCTGGGGATACCAACCTCCCAGCACTTCCATATGTTCAGCAACCTGGAAGCTCTCTGAACCCTGTCCATTTTGGGTTTTTATGAAGGGTTATGAGGGCACAATTGATTAAATCATTGACCACTGGTGATTAGCTCAACCTGCAGTCCCTTTTACTTCCCTGGAGGTTGGGGGATGGTGGGTTTCCCTGGCAACCAGCTCCCATCCTAAGGCTATCCAGAAGCCCCCATCACCGGTCATCTCATTAGCATACAAAAAGACACATCACTTGGGAGAGTCAAAGATTTTAGGAGCTGTTTGCCAGAAAATGGGGATGAAGACTAAATATATTTATTTCTACTATGAGAATATCATAGTTGATATCTTTAGATTGAGTGAAATGAGTAACTGGCTTTCCACTGTCCCATGTAATGAACAGAAAATCTTTGGAGTGATTAATACTTAAAAATACAATATGTTTACCAGAAGCTATGTATAATAACTATAAATTATACTGTATGTTCAAGGGCACAAAATTCTTGCTAAGTAGTCACCATAAAAATTATCCATTCTTAGGAAATCATTAAGTATTTGCAATCCTGCTATTATAGAAATGAGACTGGGTGACCATGTTGATTTTGCATCTTTCCACTAGTTGGTTTAGAATACCTAATTTGGGGATAGTTGGTTGAATCTTTGAATTGGTGATAATTCTACTTTACCATTTCATCTAACTATTTTCTTATTAAGATTCCTTTCTTAGAAAGAACCAAGCTACCAATGCTGGGTCCATGGTGAGCTATTCACCCTGTAATTAAATGCTGTCTATACAAGTTGCATTTGAAGGAAAAAAACAAATGCTTTTTCACACACACACAAAGAGGCCAAGATGGTGGCAAGTCCTTTGGCATGCCATGCTTTTTCTTGAGAAACTATGCAGTGTCGTTTCATCCTTGGAGAGTCCCTTCCTTTTTGCTATTTCTCAGCTAGTGCCCATCCTCTCACTTCTTCCACAGCTCCTTAACCCAAGGCTAAGGCTTTAAGCCTTTCTCATAGTGACTACCTGTTCACACTATCTCTGTCTGAATATTTCCTGCTTTCTCTCAAGCTGGACTGCTGTCTGTGTAGCATGCTGAGCTTGACTCAGAAAATGCCCCCATTCTGATGACTCTTCAAACCACATAGCACTCTATTTGATCAACTCTCTGTGTTTGAATTTTTATTGTTGCCTTATTTTAAAGGAAGCCTGACTGTACTCTCCAGGACCATTCTGTTTCTGTGGTACTTGGAATTTGTATGGGCATATGAGTAGGGGAACCAAGTATAGTAATTGCAAGCAAATTTTCTTCTTATTGAATCACGACATCTAAAGAGATAGAAAAAGATGAGTTAAAGGAAGAACACGACCAATAAAGTTCTGAAAGATACACTGGAAGTTCTTTGGTTTATAAAAATTAGTCAAAAACTAGAGAGGATGTTAGGCTTAAAATGAATGACTGAGGAGTGATCTATAATGTCAGATGACTTCCTGTCTATTCCTTAGAGGATAAAGCAGCAATGTCAAAAAGGCGAGGGTCGCTTCTCTGAATTTGGTAAAAGATAATGGCTAAGAAAGGTATTGACTAGCTGGTGCCCATTCTAGGCTAGCCAGGAAACAGCAGTTTTGCCTCAGAGATCTCCTCCCTCAAGCAGAATGCCGGTCCAGTCACTTTTAGGAGCCTGTATAAATAAAATACCTGAGACCAAATTTGGGTAATGGTGCAAGTGATACCCAAAACACATTGAACAGGGAGAAATCAGCAGGAGGGTGGCAATATCGCCCTTAAGCACATACAGGTGGCAGCTGTGGGATCCCCACATTCCTCCGAAAGCCATAAGGGCAAATGGTTCCTGTTTTTCACTGCTTGTCATTGATGAAATCCAGTGTGATAAAACTGCCTGCAGGTGTCAGCAATTCGATTCCTAGTTTGTTAGTTTCCTGCCCCCCATTGCTTCCTTGCTCTCTCCCATTCCTTCCTCCTCTTCCTCCCTCCTTTCTCCTTTGAAAGTCTTTACTGAATATGCCAAACATTCTTTGGGGACTGTAAGAATATAGATAAGAAGATACAACATCTTACTCTCAACTTACTTATTTCCTGAAAGATAGGACATCCACATACAACTGTAATACCGAGCTGCACGTGCTTAGTGTTATAAACGACAGAGTGGCATGGATTCTCAGAGGAGGGCGTGGTCACGGCTGATGGTGGAATCTGGGAACTCACGCTGGAGGAGGTACGAGTTTGAACTGGTTTGATAAAGGTGGGCAGATGGGGAGGAACATGCACAGAATAGACAAAGGACAGAGGAAGAAAGCTGTAGGTGATCTTGAGACGTTTCACAGTGATAAGCAAAAGGAAATTGAACACTGTCTGGACCAGAGCAGCGGGAACCAAGCGTGAGTGACGACTGTTCCATCGCTCCATAGGCTCCAGCCATGTCACCCTGCAGCTTATCCTCAACAGTTCTCAAATTTTAGCTTCTGTCACCTGGTGGGCTTGTTAAACCCGACTACTGGGCCCCACCCCCAGAACTCCTGATTTGGGAGGGGGAGGTGGCCTGAGAAGTTTTAGTTTCTCACAAGTGCCCAGGTGGTGCTGATGTTGCTGGTCTGAGACCTGCTGTCCAGCGACATGCCACACGAGCTTCCACCTCATGTGCTGTTTCCCATGCGTGGAGGTTTCTACCCTCAGATCTTCACATAATTAGGAGTCTCACTTTATTCTTCCTATCTCCTCTCCTGACACTCTATCACCTTTCTACATTTTATCTCCGTTCAGAGTCCTTATCAGAACTCACTACTACGGCATATTAATTTTCTGTCATTCCATTAGAATATAAACTTCACCAGACACTTTGTTTTATTCACTAGGACTTAAAGAAATGCTGTATTCTTAGAACCTATAGTGCTATATGCCTGGGCCTTAATAATGGACGCATGGTAGGCACTCAATGAATAGTGCTGACAATACACAAGGTATTGCCTTGGAAAGGAGGGGTGGGATCAGGAACCTGTAGAGTTGGTGGTAGGAAGGATGGAAGCTGAGATAACTCAGGTCAAATGCTGCATCCATTTTTTTTTTTTGGAGACAGGCTGTCGCCCAGGCTGGAGTGCAGTGGCACCCTCTGTCACACAGGCTGGAGTGCAGTGGTGCCATCATGGCTCACTGCAGCTTCATTCTCCTGGGCTCAAGTGATCCTCCCACCTTGGTGTCCCTAGTAGTGGAACTGCAGGCATGCGCCACCACACCCGGCAAACTTAATTTTTTTTTTTAAATTCAGGGTTTTCCCATGTTGGCCAGGCTGGGTCTCCAACTCCTGGGCTCAAGTGATCCTCCCACCTTGGCCTCTCTAAGTACTGGGATTACAAGTGTGAGCCACCAGCCTCCCTCTTATCAAGAAAGATACATTTATTTGCTCTTATTGTGAAAGGTGTGGTGTCAGGCATTGGGGGGAAGAGAGGGTGCAGGTGTGTGTATCGGTGCTTGAAGTAATTGGAGAGTTTTTGGAATGGTAGTGTGGAGGGTGCATGACCTCAGCAAACCAGGGCCCCATGGAAAAAGAAAAAGAAAACCCTTATATTAGGCAGAGAAAAACAAAGCAGACTAAATTTCTCTCCAAAACACTGAAGTAAGTTTTTCTGTCAGATATTACATTAAGATGTAAGATATTACATTAAGAAGATTTCTGTCAGATATTACATTAAAATGACCTACATTTTCCTTTGCTTCCGCAAAGAGGTCTGAAAACTTAGGGAGAACTGGACTCCCTCATATGTATCCTTTTTTCTGCCCTGTAAGTCGAGGGCTTAGAATATTTTTTTCTGTAGCAAATTTTTAACTACTCCAAATACTTTGCTATAGAGACTCATCCCAAATGCCTCCAACCTTCAATATGTTTAGCAGTTTTGATGCCAAATATATTGCTATCACATCATCAGACATCCCATGCAAACATGATGGAGAGGTTATAATAAGTCCCCAATCATCTCATTATAAATCTTGTGTTCTCATTACAGTCACAAAATCAGAAAAAGGAACCTAGTTGATATGTTGGTGATTCATGAATTAGTCTGGTAAGATAAAGACATTCTGAAAGGGAGATAGGGGAAATGAAAATATGACCAATGAGGTCACATGTGCAAACGGTTCCAGCTTCTGTAAGTGCAAACATAGACCAGGGTTCTCATCTAGTGATAAAGAGTGTGGTACCCTAGAAATTTCATCTTTTATCAGTTGCTGAGATTGAAATGCTATAAAAATACATGAAGTGTGTGTTAAGAAAACAAAGGTAGAAAAGAGCAGGAAGAATGTTTTGATCTAATATACTTGCATTTTTATTGGTTTTAAATACTTGATCATTTTTTTTCAATCTCTCCCTTTTTCAGTTTAGACTGTGGATTAAAACATAAGCCCTCAGGAGACACAGACTGTCATTTCCTCTGCAAGACCCTGCCTGGTACAGCTACTTTGAAGATTCTCAACCATCCTTGGGGATAAGAAATGACAGGATGTGATAATTGCTACTTTCCTGGTATTGGGTCAGTAAGTGTTTGTGGAATGAGGAAGGATGAGGGAACTGGGAAGATGGATGAGGAGATGGCACCTCCAGTTTTCTGATAACTTAATGAGGAAGAGAATAGACCCATTCATTTGGCCAAGAAGACATTAAGACATTTTCAGTCTTTTACTTAATTCCTTAGGAAGATAGAAGGTAATGAAAAAAATTGTCGACTTTGTGACAGGATGTGTCTACATGAGAGACTTTCCTACTAATAGCATAAATTACCTAATACCTTGTATTATATTCTGATTTGCAAAGTACTATATGATCTTATTAAATGTTAGAGAAATACAAATTAGTGGCAGCCTTTTTCTTTTCTTTCTTCTATTGCTACTACATTTCTGCCCTCTTTCCTTATAGAGCTCCAGAAATTGCTCTTCCTTTCTCAATGATGGCAGAGGGAACTTTCTCTTAAAAATTGAATCAACTAAGTTCTTGGCTTAAAGTTGTTCATGAACATGCTGTCACCTTTGGGAGAAATCAGAAGCATATGTTATGGGACTCATCTTCCTCTGCAGCCTTCCCTCCCCTTTCCCTCCAGGGGCACATTCCAGGTAATTGTCTTCAAAAATCATCCTGGAGAAAACCCATGGAGCTGGGTTTATGGTTCCTTTATGGGCTCATCATCCTTATCATCAGCTGGCCCCTCAGTGATGCTGGTGATCCCACGGAGGGTCCCAAGTCATCTCCCCTCTCTTTTCATAGGGCCAGGACCCACCTCCTACTTTGTAGAGAAAGGAGAGGCCAGCTAGCTTTCAGTGTCTGTGGAGACCTGACTCCATCACTTTCCTCTGGTCTCTCCTTTATCACTGGTCTCTCCCTTTCCTTATTTCTACCACCTACTGTAAAATATGAGCATATCTTTCCTATCTTAAGGAGTAAAAGCAAAATGGCAAAACACTCCTTTAAATCTATCACCTCCTCACACCGCCCTCACCCCCACTTCATGGACAAGCTTCTTGAAATTATGGTCTCCTTTCACTGCTAATATTTTGACACCCCACTCCCTTCTCAACCTACCTGCTCTAGTTTACATTCACCACTCCACCAAAAGCACTTTTGATGATACGAATGATGTCCTGAATGGCCTACCCAATGGATACGACTCTGCAGCACTTGATATGACTAATTTCTCCCTTCTTGGATCTCTTATTTTCCTTTAACTGACATCTCCTGTGTTTCTTACTGTTTCTAGACCTTTCTGCTACTTTCTTCTCTGCCTTTCCCCTCCTGCTCTATTGAATCTTTGGCCCTTTTTTCATGTAATGAGTTCTTCCAGGGTACTCCATCCTATACCAAAAGTTTCAAGAAATTCTATTGACATATTGACACACACATCAGTTTCTGGAATCTATTTCATAGCCTAGAGGTCTCTCTTGAGCTTCAGACCCATCTATCCAACTGGGCACTTTATAGGCACCTCAAATACATATCCCAAAAAGTGCTTATCTTCTCTGCAAAGAGCTCAGTCTACTTACTCGATTCTGAGATTCAATTTACACTATTCCCTCTATGAAATAGTGGAAAAATTGTGAAAATTCTACCTCTTAAATATTTGATCGGTTCCCTCCTTTTTCTTGCGGTGTCACTGCCATTAACCAGGCCCTACCTCATATTACTAAGGTTACCATAACATCCCAGTCATCTTGACACCAGTCTTTAGCCCTCTAGTCTTCCCATTTCAATGATGGCAAAGGGAACTTTCTCTTAAAAATTGAATCAACTAAATTCCCTGCTTAAAATTGTTCATGAGCATGCTGTTGACTTTGGGAGAAATCTGAACCATGTGTTATGGGACCTCACCTACCTCTGCAGCCTTCCCTTCCTGCTCCTGACTTCCTCAGAGAAAGATGCCTTCTATTATAGCCATACTCAATTGCCCTGATTTTCTAGACTTGACCAAGCTCTCTCACCTGTAGTTCTTTGAACCAATATATTCCCTGTGTCTGGAAAGCCTTAACCTAATTTCTAGTTGTTCTTGATGACTGAGATCAGGACCATGTCCTTTCAGTACCAGCCATTTAAAAGAAAAAGTCAAAATATCTTGCATATTTAATAAACCACTCAAATGTTTTTTTTCCTTTGCAATCGTCACATCTAAGATGACTTCTCTAGTCTTCTGTCCATTCTTCAGTCTGGGTTAGGTGACCCTCTCCTGCACTCACTTGATATCTGATATCAAGAGTTTTCTCTGGAGGCACAAGGATCCCAGGGTTGGAACTGTTTACCTGCCTGAGTTACTCATTATGCTGTGCACATGGGCTGCTCTTTCATCTCTGTAGTCCTAGACTAGCAGCCAGCCAGACACCCTGCAAATATTTATAGATATGAAATGAAATCCTCCCTTGTTAAACACTTCTCAGCCTTGCCAAATCACTTTACTTCATCCCCAGTGACTCTAGAGAATAGGAAAGGGTAAGAAGATTTCTGGAGTCACCAGTGGTGGTGGTGTCGACCTGTAAAGGATGCTGTGAACTCAGGGGGCCCGGGTTTTAGTCTTAACTCTAATGCTAGCTCTGCCAATCCTTTTACCTTTATGGAGTTCTGCTTCCTCATATATTATACAAAGGGATTGATACATTTTTTTGTCCCTTCCAGTCCTGACATTCTATGACTTTAAAAAATGCCATTTATAGAAGAAAAATGCACACTTTTAATTAGCTGGAAGTCCAAAATTCTAAACATCCACTTGGAGAGACTGTTATTTCAAAAAAACAACAAGTGGAAGGGTAGTCATTGGATATCAGTGTAACCACTCAGAGAGACTGCTGTAGTTATCTCTAATATGTTCTCCTGGATCTGGCCCCTTGGCTAAAGGCTGTATTTCACAGCCTCCCTTGCAGCTAGGGCTGTCTAGTTGATTCTGTCCTGCAGGAAATGATGTTTGAACTTCTAGTCTGTGGCATTACAGGAGAGTGACTTTTCTTTCCACTTTTCTGCTGGCTGGACTGTGAGAAATGGAAAACTTCTCCTTTGGAAGTTGAATGTTGAGTACGGCAGAGCTACAAGACAGAAACAGTCTGGTTCTCTGGCACCAACAACCAGCTATAGCTGTTCTGGAGTTTTACATGAGAGAGAAATGGATTTCTTGTTTAAGCCATGGAGGTTTAGGATTCTTTGTCATTGCAAATCTAAGAAACAAACAAACAGAAAATACAGAACAAAACAAAACAACCCAATAGTATCCTTACTAAAACTGATACTAAAATGTTTTACTATTTTCAAAGTACACTGGGGAAAAAAAAGAACAAAGGTTATAATTATGTTGAAGAGAAACTCTTAGAAGTTTGCTTCAGCTTTTCATAAAATAATCTTTTAGGAAATTTACAACACTACCCAGCACAAGATCCTAAAGCTTTGTATTCCGCATTCCACTGTATCATAAAGAAGTTAATGCCTAGAAGCAGGTTGAGAAGCCATTAATCTAGCAAAGCAAATTCTAATCCAATAAACCAGTTATCTACTGATTGATCATAATGAAAACTCTAAAACAAGTCACCAAAAGCATTTTTCTTTTCTGTTCATTCATTCCATTTACAAAGACAAAAAAATAATGCTTTTGTAGCTCACACAATATAGGCTGTGAAGTTATGAAACATTAACATTCTTTGCCGCTTTTCAGGGGTTGGAAGTGATTATGCTTAATGGTATTACCCAGAAAGCACCTTGATGCTATAAAATAAAGGGTCCATTATCAGATTGGGCTTCAAGGAGAGTGGAACCCAGAAGCATTTGAAACAATCCTCCTTCCATTAGCTCAGTGGGCAGAGGAAATGCTGACCCCCAAAGAGTACTGTCTATCTGTGAATTTGGGTCAGAGGGGTAGAGGACTGCAGTATTGCATGTCTTTAACAAGCAAAGCAGGAGACCCCAACATGCAGAACATACTGCAGGGAAGAAAGCTTTGGGTATAATGAGCTGATAAACAATCAGCACTTAGGGGCTGTACTTTGAGCTAGTGGATAAGGAAAACTAAAAATATTCTACCATTAACAAGAGGCAAGAGCTAGGAGGAAGTTCCAGAAGGCACTGGAGAACTATTTCATTAACTACACACTAACTTGTGGGGAAATGTTCATAACCAACCTTAGAACCAAGGATACATCCTTTATAGTTCCTAATGCCCCCAAATGTAGAGCACGTATTTCAGCCTATCCTTCATGAGCTGACATGGTTCTTTCCTGCTTTAGGCTCTTACTATGAATGGGGCCTGCTTGCTTTGTTTATTCAATGCGTGCAATGCTGAATGAAGCTCTCTACTTCTCTGATCTGGCTAGATCTGGTTTCAGGGCTGAGGCTATGTAAGAGAGGGGCAGGAAAACCAAACTCTGGTTTGACGATAGAGGCCTTAAAAGCCATGCAGAGGATTCTGCCTTTGATGTAGTTGACAATGGGGAGCCAAAGTAGGTCTTTGAGCAAGGAAGTGACATGATAAAAAGTCTTATTTTAGTAAGCTCATCAGTATGAGAAAGGATTAGAGAATGGCAGATCAGTTAGGAGAAAACTACCTTAACCCAGACTAAGATTAAAACAAAAAGTCGTATATGTGGCTGGTAGTCCTTACAAGGGAGAGGAGAGTACAAATGGGATACTTTTTATAGGAACAGAAGGAACTAGAGATGCATTTCTTCCTTAGGAGTGAGACAAGAGGCATATTTGAAGACATGGAATAAAACTCATTAAGGATGCAAACTTAGCGAGTAATATAAAAGGTCAAATCAACAATTTACCATCAAACCAGGACCCTTCTCAGCTGGGAAGGAGGTACTGCTGATGACTACACCAGAACAGCACGTGCAAACTGAGACAATCCCTGGCAACCCCGGGCCAGTCCTGGGAAAAGGGGGACTTATGTCCTTCAAATCTGAAAAGATCCTTAACTACCAGTGTAGAAGGCAACTCAGATTCACATGATTGGCTCTGATTTCTTGTGCTCTAGACCTAGGTTTCTAAAGCTCAGAGAACATTCAAAGGAAGCCAACATCAGGACATAAAAGAACAAAAAACTGCTCTTGAGAGAAAAGTGGGGGAATAGCCAGAGAGGTAGGGTGGAAAACAAGTATGATGTCTCTGGGGTTGAAACTGCTCTACTGAGTCACTATTTCTCACAATCCTTTTGTCTTCAGTATGCCACATCCAATGTGCAGTCTCTTAGCTTATAGAATTTCAAGGACCAAACTACTTTTTTTTCTCTTTTCCTTGAGATGGAGTCTTGCTCTGTTGCCCAGGCTGGAGTGCAACGGCATGATCTTGGCTCACTGCAATTGCCACCTCCCAGGTTCAAGTGATTCTCCTGCCACAGCCTCCTGAGTAGCAGGGACTACAGGTGCACGCTACCATGCCTGGCTAATTTTTGTATTTTTAATAGAGACAGGGTTTTGCCATGTTGGTCAGGATGGTCTCGAACTCAGGTAATTCACCTGCCTCAGCCTCCAAAAGTGCTGGGATTACAGACGTGAGCCACCATGCCTGGCCCCAAACTACTTTTCAAAAAAAATCTTACTTCAAGTCTACTTCTGTGAATAGTCATATCCTGTTTCCATGGATGACTACTGACTTGTGGACAAATAACCATAAGTGGGTGATACCCAGCCCTGCTCGTACATATGGTCATGGGAAAAAAGGGTATGCCATTCATCAAAATGGCTTCCCTGAGACACAAAGAAGAAGGGGAAGAAACTCTCCCAAGACCTAAGAGACATCTTCAATAAATACAGGGCTGTCGTGAGAAAAAAAGGAGTCCATGGAACTTTGCAAGCAGATGCAGTACAAGTAGATTAATACGAGCGCATTACTTGGTTCCAAGAAGCTGTCATGATGGTAGGCAGCCAGTTCTCTCTGCACCCTCAGCCTACATACAGCAGGGCTAGATAATCAGAATTGGCAAGGGCATAGAAAGGATGTTCACCTCTCCTTCTTGGTTCAGTGAGCTCTTCTGTCAGCCCTCAGGAATCTGCTCATCCCGTACAGCAGGGGTCTCAAAACCCCTGGCCTCAGACCGATTCCAGTTGGTGGCCTGTTAGAAACCGGGTCACACAACAGGAGGTGAGTAGCAGGCTATCCAGCAAAGCTTCATCTGTATTTGCAGCTGCTCCCCATTGCTTGCATTTCTGCCTGAGCTCTGCCTCCTGTCGATTACCAGCAGCATTAGATTCTCACAGGAGCGCGAATCCTATGGTGAACTGCCTACGTGAGGGATCTAGGTTGCATGCTCCTTATAAAAATCTAATGCCTGATGATCTGTCACTGTCTCCCATCAGCCCCAGATGGGTCTGCCTAGTTGCAGGAAAACAAGCTCAGGGCTTCCACTGATTGTTATGGGGAGTCCTATAATTATTTCATTACCTATTACAACATAATAACAATAGAAATAAAGTGTGCAATAAATGTAATGTGCTTGAATCATTCTGAAACCACCCTTCGCCACTGTCCGTAGAAAAATTATCTTCCACAAAACCAGTCCCTGGTGCCAAAAATGTCGGGGACTGTTACCATACAGCACTTACACATTATATAGTAATTTGATGTGTGGGCAATTTTCTCTACCATACGGCAAGCTATCAGAGGGAATTCACTCTGTTGGTCAAGTTCTCAGCACACAATGGGCATCCAAATACTTGCATGAACAAAGGCACACGATCACAGCTACTTTCTGTGCTACTTTTGTTTTCTGTGTGAGTGTGTGTGTGTGACAATAGAAAGTTCTTTCATCTTCTGTTTTCTGTCCCTTATGGGCCGTGCATGCTTTTCTAATAATGATACTCTATCGGTTACTCATCATCACCCTAGAGAAGGTAACCAAGATTAAACCTCCAATTTTACCTATATAATCTCTTTTCCTTTATTGTTCTGAAACTATCAGTTCCCCAAACAAGATTAAATCTTCCAGTTTTTCTTAAAAGCAATTCTCTATGCCTGAATAAGTAGCAGAGTGAGAAGTACAGTGGTGGAGTCAGGCAGAGCTGGGTGAGAATCTCAAGTGTGTTCTTGAGTTAGTTAGCCCTGAACTTGGGCTACCCAGACTGTACTTCATTTAGCCTATGTGTAAAATGAAGATAACAAATGTATAAAGTTGTTCTTAGAATTAATATTTTTATAAATGTTTATATTAAGTCTTGGTAAGTATTTCACCATCCTGTTAAGTTCTTACTAAGTGCCAAGAACCATGCAATATCCATGCTATTCTTGAATCCTCCCAGCAACTTGGTTAGGAAGGTCTAATATTATCTCCATTGTACCAGATAAGGAAACTGAGGTTCAAAGAAGTTAAATAACTTGTCTTAGATAACAGAGGTATTAAATGTGGAAAAGCAAAAAATGAGACCCGGGCAGTTAAACTTCAGACTTATGCTACGTTGACACATGAAGAAGGCACTCAATAAGTAGTTTTCAAAAATCATAGCTATGTTAGTTCTACAGTTTTGCCAGAATTTATTGTTACTGTCTGAGATCTCTCTTTTACCATTGTTTAAAAAATCTACCCTAATTTTCTGTGATGCAGAAGTTTTTTTTTTTTTTTTTTTGGTTTCAATATCATAGTATAATAACCAGGTCTGCTTTTGGGAAAACAGGGAGATGAGGGAGAAAGAAAGAACACAGAATGATGTTTCCTTGTACGGGGGTCTCACTTACTGATGGACATTTATTTATCCCCAAAATGTCTGACTTGGCATTTGTAACCCCTGAAGCCTTGACATAAAGTACCAATAAATATAATTGAAGTTGTTATTTTCCACTTTGTTTCATTCCTTTTCTATGCATTTAAAGATCTGTCTTGTAAGTGTTTAATATAGTTATCAAAAAAGGCACTAGCTTTTGTCATCAGATTTTTCTTGTAGTCTTTCTTCACTTTTAAGTTTTTAATTTTTGTGAGCACATAGTATGTATATACTTCTATATACCTCATATATATTGATGGGGTACATGAGATGTTTTGGCACCGGCATGCAATGTGAAATAAGCATATCATAGAGAATGGGGTATCTATCCCCTCAAACGTTTATTCTGTGTGTTACAACAATTCAGTTACACTGTTAGTCATTTCAAAATGTACAATTAGTTTATTATTGACTATAGTTACCCTGTTGTGCAACCAAATAGTAGTTCTTACTCTTTCTAACCTTTTTAAATGACCATTAATCATCCCTGTCTCCCCCTGAATCTCCCACTACCCATTCCAAGGCAATTTTTTTTTTCTGAGACACTTAAATTTGCCATTTACTAAGCATCTGTTACACACTTGGCACTCTCCAATTGTTACTAGTTTATGTCTAAAGAGGACTGGCCTCATTAGCTGCTCTCAGGAGGCATGCTGGTCTGCCCTGTGTGTTCTATTTTTTATTCATGCTCAGGGTCCTGTAAATGATAATCACATATTAGATTCTACAAAGACCTACAAAAATATTTTTACATGAATGCAAGAAATAGGGCTGCCCCTTCATTAGTAACAAAAAAGAGAAAAAATTATTAAGGAATAAAAATGAAGTGGCTCAGAATAACTTTGGATGGATGAAACCAGCCCAAAAAAAGTGCTAAATACTCTTCTACCATGTCCTCCCATCAGATTCTCATTCACCAGAAGGCTAAACTTGCAGAAAGTAGTTTCGGAGTAAACAAAGCAAAACATTCTCAAAGCTGAGCAGCATTTCTGTCTTTAGTGATGAGAAAATGATATCTAACGAAGGTAGGTTAAAATTCCCCATTTTTAACAGTGAATATGCTCAGAAATATTTTTGCTTTTAAAGAAGCTCTAGGCTTCTATTGCAATGGTTGAGTGAGACTCACTTCTTTTCATTCTTTCATCTTTTTTCTTCCCTCCTACTTTTAGACATCTGGTAATTTATACACTTGGGATTAACTTATGTAGCAGCTGAACAGAAAATAGCAATTATTAAATCCATTGCTGAAAACAGAGAAGGTAATGAAACTTTTTCCTGAAGGGTTCCAGTCGCTACAAATTCTATACGAAAAGGGTGCCACCATTGGCCTCATTTCCTCTACAAAGTGGTGCTTAGGGAAGGGTGCACACCTGCTCAGCTGAAGCAGGCCTGGTAACTTACCACGGAGGAGTACCACACGCTGAAATAATTATGCACAGAGCCACAGCTGAGTGGAGGAGTGAGGTCCTAGGTCACACAGACATGTCTAAATCTGTGATATATGTTTATCATCTGACATGACATCAGCCAGGAGAGTCAGAATTAACTCCCAATAACCCAAGCCTACACCATCAGCCTTTAAACACGAGTTTCTTTTTTTCCAGATCTCTAAAGGGGTCACAAATTATCGGAGGTAAAGCCGAGATCTTGTCAGGCCAAAAGGCAGCCCTGGGATGTTAACTCCTTTCTATTTCCTCCCAGAAATACTGGGATGGAAAAATCCATGACCACATTACCATCTATAGCCCCTAACTCAACCAGCATCTCCATCCCATCCTGCCTCCCCTAAAACTGAGGACATGTTTCGAAAATTTCCTCTGTAAGCACTGTATTCAGGGGAACCCTAAAGGCAGTGCCAAGATTCTTTGGGAGAGAAAGAGAAATGCAATTCTCTTACCAGGGTCACACTTATAAATTCTTTTACACTATTTCTAAAAAGAACAACTTGGTTTTAAGACACTATACACTACCTTGTCATCATCCAGATCTACATGAAAACTTTTCTCAGGTGGTGATCCTTGAATGATAGTAGGCTATTTAAAAATATTTAAGACACTGAGTTTACTCCTCTGTAAAAAGGAATTGAACTAGAGGAACTATTTAAGGTTTTTCTAGTTCTAAAATGCAGGCAAGCCATAATTTCCAGATTCAAAGAACGACCCCCTGCATATCTGAGCAAATCACATGCTGTCTATACCACAGCAAGCCTTCAGGATAATAAGAATGTGCATAGTAACACACAGCTTCCAGCCCTCTGCCTCCTGAAGAAAGGCATATAGAAAGCATGCTAACCTACAGAGGGGGGACAAAACTGATTGTTTTACTCCTATGTTTTTCCTTCAGAAAAACTACCCATAATTTTGCAGTTGACTACTTTTATTCTGCTTATGTTGAGTTGAATCATTTGCATTGCTCAGATTTAAAAATCTAATAACCACTCTACAGACTAATAAGCACAGGCTAAAAAAAAAAAATCACACTCAGTTCTTAATCACTGATGAATTTCAACCCACTGTTCCTACGTACAGTTGTAAAGGAAAGGCTTAGTTTTCAGGTCATAATTCATGTGGGACAACGGCATCACCAAGCATCAAC
Organism: Piliocolobus tephrosceles; assembly: GCF_002776525.5. Classification (NCBI taxonomy): domain Eukaryota; kingdom Metazoa; phylum Chordata; class Mammalia; order Primates; family Cercopithecidae; genus Piliocolobus; species Piliocolobus tephrosceles. The sequence continues at coordinate 68,777,975 of NC_045440.1, forward strand.
CAAGGCAAACACTGCAAATACTGACCACGGCTACTCCAAAGACAGAATCCCATTCAACCTGGGTCCACAGCTGAGGTTGGCAGATGATAAGAAGTATAAAAAGCCAGGCTGGAGCCCACCACATTCTCTCGGTGAGCTACAGCCAAGAGCAGAGAGTACATTTTATATAGGGGACCGGGAAAGTGTGCAGATTCACTCAGAGACCCCCAAGTCAGAAAAAGTGAGGCACACTCTGGAACAAACCAGCCCCCAGATCCAAATCAAAGCTGTGTAGGGCATGAATGTCGCTCCACTTACCCAGCATAGCAGTTGTTATAAAGGTGGCTGTGCCCCGGTTGCAGAATCTTCAAAAAGAGCCAGCAAAGAGGCAGGAAAGCAGCTGCCCAGCCCCTGCGCTTCCCGAGACACTTCATAGTGTTAAGAAGAGAGGAGTTGAAAGTTACTTAAGCAGCCACCTGAGGCTGGAGGTGGCTCGCAGCACCCCCTACACACCACACACGTTCTCTGGGAAGGGGGTGGGCGAGGAAGGCTGAGAGTGAGCAAAATGTGACACTTCTCTCCAGCTACAAGAGAAAAAAAAGTTTAGGCAGCTGAGGAAGGGAAGTTGCTATTACGGCTTGGTCTTGGGACAAGCAGCAGCAGCAGCTGAGCCTGATCTTTAATCAGGTTCCCCTAGAAAGGGCTGGGCCTCCCTGGTGCTGACTCACAGCAGGGATTCACTGGGTGCTGCTTCCTTTGGGTGACTCCTCTCTGCTTTTGGTTTGTTTGCTTTCCCAACTTGAGGCCCCTAACTTTTCTGGGCAAGCTTTCTTTCTCTACTACCTTCTTCAGCATGAGGATCCTACCTAATTGCAAACAGTTTGTCTTGATGGGCTAACCAAGCAGACACGGATCATTCCAAGCTTAATATTTTGATCTCCCATGACGGATTCCTAAATGGATTCCACCTAATGAAATGTACGGTGAATAATCTTGATGAGAATGTGCGCAGGGGTACCTATAACACCTAGACCCAAACAGCTGGCTTCAGTTCCCTGCTCCTGACTTACAGGAGTGGGCAGCGGCTTTACTGGGCTTCAGGGAGCTCTTGGTACTCATTCTGCATCAGCAGCACCCAGACCTGCTGCTGCTTCAGAGGTTCTCATGGGGAATAGGAGGCCTTCGAGTGCTTTGCCACCTTGGCTGCACATTTAGAATCATTTAGGGAGCCAGACCTTGAAAATAGAAACTGTGGCGGCAGGATCAGTGGTTTAAAAAGCTCCTCAGGTGATTCCAATATTCAACCACCATGCTGGTCTGGAGCAGGGCTTCTCAGAGCTCCACATGCATAGAAGTCACCTGGGGATCTCATTAAACTGCAGCTCTGACGCAGTAGGTGGCAACAGAGGCCTTAGGGTCTTCCTTCCCTCCTTCCCTCCTTCCTTCCTTCCTTCCTTCCTTCCTTCCTTTTTGACAGAGTTTCGCTCTTGTTACCCAGGCTGGATGGAGTGCCAAGGCCCCATCTCAGCTCACTGCAACCTCCGCCTCCTGGGTTCAAGCGATTCTCCTGCCTCAACCTCCTGAGTAACTGTGATTACAGGTGCCTGCCATCATGACTGGCTAAGTTTTGTATTTTTAGTAGAGACGAGGTTTCACCATGTCAGTCAGGCTGGTCTTGAACTCCTGACCTCAGGCAATCTGCTCACCTCGGCCTCCCAAAGTGTTGGGACTATAGGCGTGAGCCCCTGCACCTGGCCAAGAGTCTTCAGGGCTAAATAAGCTTCCAGGTGATGCTGATGCTGCTGGCTCTTCAGCCACACTTGGAGTAGCAAGACTTCACGTTAGAATGAGGTCTGCTTTTTCTTCCAAGCAAACCTTAGAGAAAACCATTTCCTTTTCTTTTTTCCCCTGTTGATAATGAAAGCTTTTCAAAATTATTATTTGCATCCACTTGCTCCTATTCAAATACACCACCAAACCCATTGCAGGGAATGTGCCTTGCCCTATTAAATAAGCATAGTGTTACGTATGGTGCCTTCTGTTATCCTCTATGCTGAGTCCTGGTCGTGCTCTAAAAGAGAGAGTAAGCCACTATTTCTTCATCACACTCACAAAACTTTTCAGGTTTCCTGAAGAGTCATGGCCAAGAACTCCTGTACCCTCTAATACTATATAGCCAGAGTCCCTGTTAGAAGAGAGAGCACCCAGTCTTTCCCATCTTCTCTACCTGGGGAGTTGAACGAACACTCCTTTGACAGATTCAATGTCAGGTTCATGACACAGCTGAAATGGTTTTCATTTGAAATGATGCTCTGAAGTTTCCTGCAACTTTCTCAGCATCAGTCTGGTTAATGCCTTGTCTGTGTCCTTCACAAGTCCTGGCATGTCCTCTACTGTAGGAATTACCACATCGAATTTCTCGTCTGTTTTCCTCATGAGGCTTTCTCCTTGAATACAGACTGTATCCTTTTGGTCTTCCTGTGACTTCCTTATACCTCCTCGAGGGAATACAATGTTTACTGAAGGAGTGATCAACAATGTCTGTTGAATGAACGTTGAACCAGGGAAGAAATTCATTCAACAAATATTAACACAGACGCTTCTATGTCCGGATAGAGGAGAGAGCAACTTGGGAGAAGAGAACACTATGGGCACTTTTGGAGAGTGGAAGTTCTCCAGGTGATCATGTCTGTTTTTGTTTCTTTTTTATGTTGCCTTCTTTCCTGACTTCCTGGCCTCGTACTTTGGTCTTCCTAAACTGGTCAGGCTGCTCTGCAAGACTCACAGCAGTACTCACAGGCCTTTTAGATGAGCCCAGGAAAGCCAATGATCTGTGGAAACAAGAGGTTACTGTGTAAATAAAACACTTCATCTCTGCATTTCGCTATGTCAGAACAATGTATAAATCTGTCATATTATATCACAACATTAAACTAGGAATGTTCAGTCTCTGACTGGGAATTAAACTCATCCTCAAATCATTCTGAAGGATTGGATCCTGCAAGCATGTTCAGCAGAGGCTCTCCAGATGCTGAGACCAAAGGAATCATTTCCTGGACCATCAAAAATGCCAGAAATGCCGGTGACATCCTGTAACCTTCCTAAAAATTTCAGATCAAAGAGAGGTTCTCAAACAATAGAAGCCATTCCTAGCAATCATTCTCTGTTTTACTAAGGACCAGGTTATCTGATCAAACTTCTCTTGGAGTAGATAAGCTCCCATAAAATGAGAGATAAATGGAGTCCATTTAGTAAATGGGAGGAGGAGAGAACAGTTTTATAGATGAATTCAAAGATAAAAGTTCCATTTTTAAGGCATTGAGAGGGAGTGAATTATTAAACCAGTTAGGGATTTGGAGATGGGAAGACAAGAAGTTCTATTTATTGGCTATGCCTTTGTCATAGTTGAGTGGAAGAGTGAACTTTATTAAAAGAAATATTACCATGCACAGAAAGAAATGAAACTACAATTGGGAAAGGAAAATATCATCCTTGATTTGAGTCCATTGTTGATGATATCATTTTTAATGTCTCTTCCAGATCTGAAATTCTATGATACTATGGAGGAAAATTTTGCAATTTCTTTTCTCAGGTATATGAGTCAGAGCTACTTAGATTTATGTTGTTAAAGTTATCTGGAGAAGATAAACAGTGTGGTAGCACTTTCTTCAGACAAAAGTTGTACAGACAACCTTCCTGTTGCAGTTCGTGATCATTTCTCAACGTCCTATTTGCATAGACCTTATCACCTGTCACTTCTCTTTTATGGCTTTCTGCCACTATTCCAACAGGTGAGGAAACAGCAAATGTGAAGGTAGGCTACTGCCCTATGCGGTCTTGGCAAGCTTCCCTTAACAACACCTTACTGACTATTCCCTCGCAACTGTCTTCGGCACCATCAGCTACCCCATCTCGATCCCGTGTCTTTAGTCTGTCTCTCGTCAGATAGCCACAGTTCTTCCATCCTTAAACACAAGCCATTTGGCTTATTTTTTCTTTTTCTTTTCCCAGGCTTCTCAGAAGTGCACTTTTGAACCCTGACCATGGCTTTGCCTCCCTACCACCCCGCTGAAACTTTCTCTCAAATATCAGTGGTGATTTCTAAGTGGAAAAATGCTTTGTTCTCACCCCACTCCACATCTGCATGGCTTCTGAGGCTGCTTGCCAGTTGCTGTTTGAAACTCTCTTCTCCCTTGGGCTCCGAGATTCTCTTCTTCTGTTCCTGTCCTTCCTGGGGTTCCTCTCTAATTTCTGTCTGCTTAAATAGTAGACATTTTATGAGGCCTCTGCCTGCCTTCTCCTCTTCTTGATCCATTGCTGCAGATATGGTTTCTGACTTTGTGACACTCAGTGCTGGTGGAGAGGCTGGGTAGATACATAAACTCCTTGTTACATTTGGTGATTCCATTAACCTATAGGAACAAATAGGAGATGCTGTGATAGAAAGTTAAGAGGGCAGGTACGGATTGCATGTGTAGGGTGTTTGGAGGAAGTGGACGTCTAAACCAAGGATGAGAAGAAGCCAGTCATGCCCAGAGGAGGATGGTGGTATACAGAGAGTGAGGGATGGGATGAGACCATTGCAGGCACAGGGAACAGCAGGAGCTGTCTGCCAGTGAATCTCGAAAGGATGAAGAGTGGCATTCGGGCTCCTCAGCTTGGCATTCGAGGCCCCCGAAAACATTTTCATTTTTATCTTCCTCAATATTCTCTAAAGAATCTGTATCCTCTCCACCTGTGTCCTTCCTCTGTGTTTGTTTACAGTGTTTCCTTGATACCAGTGGCCATCTCCATCCAGTCTTCCTGTCTTTATCTGGCCAAATCCTTCCATTCCTGCCAGACCCAGCTCAAGTCAGTCTCTCCCATGAAGCTCTTCCAGTCCATTTCTATCTGCAATGGTCACCCCTTCTCTGAGTGGACAGCATTTATTCATATACACCCTTGTGTTTGACTGTGTTGACACAACTCAGTATTACCATTTATGAAAAACTCCTCCATGCTAAGCACTGGATTATGTCCGTCTTTGTACTCCACAGTGCCTGGGGCAGTGCTGGGTCCTTTGTACTCTACAGTCCTTTGTACTCCACAGTGACTGGGGCAGACATCTGCTAACAAAGCCTTGGCATACCTTTCAGCCCAGAGTTGCTAGGACTTCTTCCCTTTCTGGGAGCTCTCATCCAGAGCCCCGGTCTGCACCTTTGTCTTCAGCCAGGTGTCTCACAAGAAGAGTTTGGCTCACTCTGATGTAAAAGCAATTGGAAGTGTAAGTCTTGTTAATGGGCAAGCCAATTATTATACATTTACGTCCTTATAATTAGGTTACGATGAAGTTTTATAGAATTTATAGAGCAAAACTAAAGTCCTTTAATTTAGGACGGTGGGAATAAAGAGATCTACCTGCTGATTCAAAGCAGCAGGAGGCTTCCATCTTCTCTCTGTCCTTGTGAAATGGGAGAGTTCCTTGATCCGTCTCACAGGACATGTGACAGGGGTGTGACCTGCTTGTTCTGTCACTGCTCCTTAAAACCCTGATGGCAGGGGGAGCACGCAGACGTGCAGGTGCAGGAGCCAGGGCAAGTGCTTTGGCTCTGGCCCCACGGTAGTGTCTAGGGGTGGGTGCCTGTGACCTCAGTGTTACAGCGCCCTCTTAGCCTTGCCATCCGCAGATGGTTTAAGTGTTAACCAGCTCAATGGACCCTCTGACTTTTTGCAAGGGCAGAGGGCCAGTGTGGCAGCTTTCTGTATCCTGAACTCTTTCTTACCCAGCGTCCCAGAAGAATTGGGTTATGCATGGGCTTGAAGGACGAATGTAGAGTTTTATTGAGTGGTAGAGGTGGCTTTCAGTGGGATGGATGGGAGCCGGAAGGGGGGATGGAATGGGAAGATGATCTTCCCCTGAAGACACTGGAACAAGACACCCAACAGTGTTCAGATGTTCCTCCTCTCTTTCTCTGCTGAAACATTCCACTGTTAGTCTGCTTGTCTCATCTCCTCGTCTGCTTGTCTGCTTCTAGAACCTGGGGTTCACGGTTTATATGGGTACAGGATAGGGGCATGGTGGGCAGAAAGGCAACTTTTGGGCCTGCAAGCAGGAATGCCTGTCCCCATTTAGGGCCCTGGGTCTCCAGGCTTGAGGATAGGGCCTTTGCTGGGGAACCACCCTCTTCCAGTATTTCCCTGTCTCCTGTCTATATCACTTGTTTTTTCTTCTTTCCCTTCTCCTTTGTCTCACATTCTACCTCCTACTTTCCCATCTTTCCTGATACCTGGTCCCAAGACTCTTACAGAGGAATAAATAGGGAAAACATAATGGATAAAAATATCTTAAAAATTTTAAAATTGCTTTTAAAAATTACTGTATCTAGTGACAGGGAAAGGATGTATATGTTTTACCACTTGTGATATTAAATATTTTAATGCAAATTAAGAGAAATTTGAGAGGCATGGAGCAGAAGACAGAGATTTTAAAAGTTTGATTAAAGTCAAAAACACTATTCAAGCAAATGAATGAAAAAGTACTTTCTTATTCATACCTAGGGCAGTGAGAGATGATGGCGAAAAATACCAAATAAGAACGGAAACAGTTTAATGATAGAAAAGATTCAATTGTAAGCAAAAAAGACTAAGTAGAGGGGAAATTTCAGCTATAACAATAATGAAAAGAATAGGTGAGAAAATTTGCCTTACAGAGTAAAGCTGTTACCAAGAATGAGGGAAGTCAGACAAGCAGAAATGTTTTAATGTGGACAATCATAAAGGTGGAAGGAGGAAAAAGTTCTCTTGGTGCTGAGGGACATCCATTTCTACATCCCCGAAAGTACATAGAAAAATAAAAATCATATGAGAATTTGTTGCAGTCTGAACTGAAGAATACACGGTAGAAGACATTGAGAATGGCTGTAAGGTATCACAAGGAGGTATTAATTTATTGAAAATGAAGGAGAAATACAAAACTAAATTTTTCTAAAGAATTTGCTGACTTTTAGAGACATAATAAAATGACAAAGTCAATAGCTAAAGGAATGTATTTACATTCAAAAGACAATTTTAGGAACTGTGGATCATAATTATATTGAATATAAACAGACAAAATAAACACAGGAATTTTTTTTTATGCAAAAGTACCAATTGGAAGAATGGTGTAGCTTGTAGAAATCTTAGACACAAATTAACATTGAAAAACACTCATAGGAGGAGGTGATTAAGTAAGTTTCATAAAGGGCGGCCACATGAGAAAACACATGATGGAGACAGCACAATTATTTAATAAAATGCAAAGATTTTATTTGCTGTCAAAGGTCAAATGCTTCTCAAGACTGTAGAAGAAGAATTTACCAGATTCTTTGAAGAACTTGTATTTGTATTTGATCTTGTAAGGAGAGATTTAAGACTTTGAAATAAGCAAACAAACAAACAAACAAAATTACCAAACCTGTTTTTCAATGGAACGCTGGAGTCTATGGAGATTGTCTGCAACTTTGTCTCGACTAGACTATTTACAGTCCTATAAATTTAAGAAACCAGTTAGAATGTAAGTAATTCTTGCCCATTTTAAATGATAAATGGTTTTTATAGACATCCAAATAACTTCTGACTGGTAGAGGGATGACCTTCCCCCGCTGCCCTATGAAAAAAGTCAGTTTTGCTTCCATTTGTAAAATAATTCCACCATTGCTTTACTCCATATAAATTTGCGGTTCTTTGACTTCTCTTTTGAACTAGTAGTAACATCTTCCCCAGTTATCTCATTTAATTAATAGTTAGACAAAATCTTTGATGCCTGTTCATTTTCTGTTTGTATGAGAGCCTTAAAAAAAAGATTCTTTAGTCATTTTGGAGGTTCCACCGAGATGCCCTACTCTGACAGGGTTGGATGAAAGTCATCACTAGAAACGGGGCAAGTCAGAGGCTCCCTTTCCCCGGGGACGTCTTTTCTTGGTTTATAGAGGTGAATCTGAAGGGGTAATAGAACTTTGCTTATTTTCTGTTTTCTAATTTTAATTTTCCTCTCCACTAATTTGTCTTCTGTTTTTGTTATCTCTTTGTGTACAGCTAATAAATTATTCCCCATTGATGGAAGCAGTGCTTGTGAATTTGGTTTATGATCTAACCATTTGGTAAGCTCTCTAAATGGATTTATGGTTTATAGAGATCTATTCTTTCTTGAGTGAGAGATGATAGAAATCTTGCTTGTTTCTCTTGTATTTGTCTATTTGCCTATTTTGAATTCAGATTATTTCAGAATATCACCTCTACAAAGGAGAACAGCTTTTTGATATCTGTACTAGTGAGTTTCTGTATTTCTGTATTTACTCCTGATCTATGACTAAAATGGCAGAATTGAAGCTTTAAGGTATCTGTGGGTCTGTGTGATACATGTTTGTAATCTGGAAAGGATTTGATCTCTCATTGACTGTGCAATGGTTTTCTCTCCCCAGGGAGTTCTAATAAATGAGATGTAAGAGACTCTTACTGAAGGAGCTCTGTTCCAATTGTCCTATAGAGATAAATAAATATACACTGAATATCCCTGAAATTCCAAGAAAATAGGGAATTTGAACCAAGACCACTTTCAATGTGCTATAATTTTTTAAAAAGTACTCTTGTAGGAAATAACTCAAAAATATTTTATGAATCCAAGTTCATCCAGTTAAGGTAAGTCTTTGGCAAATAAGACGAGTTTAATAATTTTTATATAATAAAAAATAGCAAAATTTTCACTAGTTTACCAATAATATAAGAGTTACATTTAAAAAATCTTGTTTGGGCATGCTTTTCCTAAACTCATATAGGTGTCCTGACTGGTTTCAAACAATATAAATACGTGTATTACTAATTGAAACCTTATTCTGAAAAACACTTTATTTCAGCAGGAGTCATATTTTGTCATATGTCAGCTTGAAGATAATTTCTAAGACCTTTAGGGAGCTTAACAATAATAACCCAATTTAAAAGCGGGCAAAGTATCTACACAGACATTTCTCCAAAGATAATACACAAATTATCCAATAAGCACATGAAAAGATGCTCAACAAAATTAGTCATTAGAGAAATGCAAACCAAAACCACAATGAGATGCCACTTCACACACACTAAGATGGCTACAATCAAAGACAGACAATAACAAGTGTTAGCAAGAATGTGGAGAAATCAGAACTCTCAGACATTGTTGATATGAAAATAAACTGATGTAGCTTCTGTGAAAAACAGTCTTACAATTCTTCAAAAATTAAATGTAGAGTTGCCATATGATCTAGAAATTTCATTTCTAGCTTCCACCAAGAAAATTCAAAACATATGTTTATATCACAACTTGCACACAAATGTTCATAGCAGCATTATTCATAATGGCCTATGAGTGGAAGTAAACCAAAATGTCCATCAATTGATGAATAGATGAAAGTGGCATATCCATGCAATGGAATATTATTTGGCTAGAAAAAGGAATGAAGTATTGACACTTGCAGCAGCATGAATAAACCTTGAAAAAATGCTGAGTGCAAAAAGTCAGACATAAGGTCACATATTATATGATTTGACATAAAATGTCTAGAATAGTTAAAAACATATATATAGAAACAAAATATATTAGCAGTTGCCAAGGGGAAAGGAGGGATGGGGAGTGACTGATAATGAATACAGGGTTTCCCTTTGGGGTGATGTAAATATTCTGGAATTGGGTAATGGTGGTGGTTGCCTAACCTTATGAATATACTAAAAACCAATGAATTGTACACATCAAAATGGTGACTTTTATGGTAGGTGAATTATATCTCAAATCAAAAAAGATCTTTAGGGAATTTAGAGCCTTAAACTGATTAATAAATGATCAGTGGATACCTAAATTACATCTAAGTAAGATAGAACACTGAAACATTGATTAATGAACATAATTTTATGTTTACAGGCTTTTGCTTTTTATGTACTACCGATAGGCTATCTCCTTGGTTAATTTTTGCCAATTTCAGAGGGCATGGAGGGCTACAGCAAGTATGTGGCCATAGAAAATTGTGTTATGTGTGTTTATGAGTTCTGCTTGTTGCTAAAATGAACGCTTGTTACAGACTGTTCACTATTATCTACTCCCAAGTGTTATCTGTGAAATAATAATTATTTACTTTGCTTAAGTTGTAATTAGTATTGGTGGTTGAGAATATACTAGGAGCAATAATGACAGAGAAAATATGACTCTGTATGTACTTCTGTTTTTTAAGAAAAAGAATAATTTTCTCCTAAAATAGTACTTCTCTGTTATTTTTTCTTTTCTCTTTTTCTTTTTTCTGTTCTTCAGACCCATTTATACTCTTAAAATTTATTGACGACCCCGAGGAGTTTTGTTCATGTGGGTTACAGCTACTGATATTGACTCTTGGAAATTGAAACTAAGAACTTTTGAAAATGCTTACTTAGGGATTTGTTCGAAGGTAGCAATGATAAAAGCATTCTATGCTAATAGCATCTTATGAAATTAGTTCTTGTGGTCTTGTGAGATCTGTCTTAAAGCACCAGTTTGTTCCGGAATATTAAAGAGCACAATGAAAGGCAAAGCTTGGAATGTAAATTTTCTTTGCCTTGGTTTATAATCCCTGCGTCTGAAAAGTTATGGAATGTGTTAGTAGTTTAGCAAAGTTTGTTCAGCGTTGATGGGCTTGCTTCCTTGATTTACTGCTTCTTGCTTTTGCTTACAATATGAAGGGTTAATCTTCTTGTGTCATCCTCCTACAAAGCAAAGATTCTGTGTCTTATCAGAATGGCTTTCTGTGCTTTAACTTGACTTTATTACATCCTACATTACTTAAGAAAACAACGAAAAGAGAAAACCAAAGAATCCTCACTTCTATAATAACTAACATTTTGATAATTATGTTACCATCAATGCTTATTTTTGAATTTTTTGTTCTTTCAATTAAATAGGTAATAATTACTTTTCAGGCATTTATGACCTAACCTTAATCAAGTGCTTAATTTTCTCTGATAATATTTTTTATCTTTGTCTCCCTAAAATTAGACCCTCAATTATAGAAAAAACTGTAAAGTAAAACTTTTAGAATTACACTTAAAACAATATTTGTGATTTCCCAGAGGACCCCTGCAAAATCACAAGGATTTGTTTCTTCACCTTGAAAAGTACTAGAAATAATTAGTTTGTTTTTGTTTTTTAAAATCTATACTGCTATTGATGTATTGCATGAGAAGAGTTGTCAAATCAAAAGAGATGCTTCTTCTTCCCAGGTGGAATTCTCATAAGTAAAATGTTGTCAACATAAATATTTCAGAAATTGTGGAAATTCTGCACGTGAAGTTCCAAGGGATTTTTCAAAGCTCTTGATGTCCGTGATATGTTTCTATTTATCAGAGCCTTAGTGCTATTTTGTCTGATGATACTGGGCATCAATAGTAAAGTGTTATCAGTCATGAATTTTAGTTATTGTTTAAATGCTTATTGGCTACAAGCTTATTCTTAATTTAAGTCTACTATTTTTTAGGTCAGAGGTTCTCAGATGGGGATGAACCTCAGACGCATGCATAAAGTTTTATAAAAATATAGATATCTAAACTGTAATCCAAACTTACCAAATCTCTTTACTTGACAACCTTGGGATGCTCTTAGCCTATGCTTTGTAAATTGTTGATATATTTTATGAATTACGTCTCAGAATTATGTTATATATCAAAATTATTTCCTCTGTAAAAAGTATGTTCACCTGGATATGAAATTCTGGGTTGAAAATTCTTTTCTTTAGGAATGTTGAATACTGGCCCCCACTCTCTTCTGGCTTGTAGGGTTTCTGCAGAGAAATCCGCTGTTAGTCTGATGGGCTTCCCTTTGTGGGTTACCCGACCTTTCTCTCTGGCTGCCCTTAGCATTTTTTCCTTCATTTCAACCTTGGTGAATCTGACAATTATGTGTCTTGGGGTTGCTCTTCTTGAGGAGTATCTTTGTGGTGTTCTCTGTATTTCCTGAATTTGAATGTTGGCCTGTCTTTGCTAGGTTGGGGAAGTTCTCCTGTATGATATCCTGAAGAGTGTTTTCCAACTTGGTTCCATTCTCCCCATCACTTTCAGGTATACCAATCAAATGTAGATTTAGTCTTTTCACATAGTCCCATATTTCTTGGAGGCTTTGTTTGTTCCTTTTTATTCTTTTTTCTCTAATGTTGTCTTCACACTTTATTTCATTAAGTTGATCTTCAATCTCTGATATCCTTTCTTCCACTTGATCAATTTGGCTATTGATACCTGTGTATGCTTCACAAAGTTCTCGTGCTGTGTTTTTCAGCTCCATCAGGTCATTTCATGTCCTTCTCTAAACTGGTTATTCTAGTTAGCAATTCGTCTAACCCTTTTTCAAGGTTCTTAACTTCCTTGCATTGGGTTAGAACATGCCCCTTTAGCTCAGAGGAGTTTGTTATTACCCACCTTCTGAAGGCTATTTCTGTCAATTCGTCAAACTCATTCTCCGTCCAGTTTTGTTCCCTTGCTGGCGAGGAATTGTGATCCTTTGGAGAAGAGGTGTTCTGGTTTTTGGAATTTTCAGCCTTTTTGTGCTGGTTTCTCCCTATCTTTGTGGATTTATCTACCTTGGTCTTTGATGTCGGTGACCTTCGGATAAAGTGAATGTGCTCTTCCATTCTGTTTTGTTAGTTTTCCTTCTAACAGTCAGGCCTCTCTGCTGCAGGTCTGCTGGAGTTTGCTGGAGGTCCACTCCAGACCTTGTTTGCCTGGGTATGACCAGCGGAAGCTGCAGAACAGCGAAGATTGCTGCCTGTTCTTTCCAATGGCAGCTTCCTCCCAGAGGGGCACCTGCCAGATGCCAGCCAGAGCTCTCCTGTTTGAGGAGATTGCTGGCAAGGTGGCTGAATAGGAACAGCTCTGGTCTGCAGCTTCCAGCGTGATCAACACAGAAGACAGGTGATTTCTGCATTTCCAACTGAAGTACCTGGTTCATCTCATTGGGACTGGTTGGACAGTGGGTGCAGCCCAAGGAGGGCGAGCCAGAGCAGGGTGGGGCATTGCCTCACCAGGGAAGCTCAAGGGTTTGGGAAATTTTCTCCCCTACCCAAGGGAAGCCCTGAGTGATTCAGCCTGAGGAATTGTGCACTCCAGCCCAGATACTGCACTTTTCCCACAGTCTTTACAACCTGCAGACCAGGAGATCCCCTCTGGTGCCTACCCCACCAGGGTCCTGCGTTTCAAGCACAAAACTGGGTGGCCATTTGGGCAGACACTAAACTAGCTGCAGGAGTTTTTTTTCCATACTCCAGTGGCACCTGGAATGCCAGTGAGACAGTACCGTTCACCCCCTTGGAAAGGGGGCTAAAGCCAGGGAGCCAAGGGGTCTGGCTCGGTGGGTCCCATCCCCATGGAGCCCAGCAAACTAAGATCCACTGACTTGAAATTCTCGCTACCAGCACAGCAGCAGTCTGCGATCAACCTGGGACACTTGAGTTTGGTGTGGGGAGGGGCATCCCCCATTGCTGAGGCTTGAGTAGGCGGTTTTACCTAACAGTGTAAACAAAGCCACCAGGAAGTAAGAAATGGGGGGAGCCCATGGCATCTCAGCAAGGCCACTGTGGCCAGATTGCCAGATTTCTTCTCTCTGGGCAGGGCATCTCTGAAAAAAAGGCAGCAGCCCCAGTCGGGGACTTACAGATAAAACCCCCATCTCCCTGGGACAGGGCACCTGGGGGAAAGGACAGCTGTGGGTGCAGCTTCAGCAGACATAAACATCCCTGCCTGACCGCTCTGAAGAGAGCAGTGAACCTCCCAGCACAGCATCCGAGCTCTGCTAAGGATCAGACTGCCTCCTCAAGTGGGTCCCTGACCCCCATGTATCCTGACTGGGAGACACCTCCCAGTAGGCGCCAACAGACACTTCATACAGGAGAGCTCCTGGCTGGCATCTGGCAGGTGTCCCTCAGGGACAAAGCTTCCAGAAGAAAGAACAATCTTTGCTGTTCTGCAGCCTCCACTGGTGATACCCAGGCAATCGGGGGCTGGAGTGGACCTCATCAAAGTGAACAGGCAACCTACAGAATGGGAGAAAATTTTTGCAATCCATTCATCTGACAAAGGGCTAATATCCAGAATCTACAGAGAACTTAAACAAATTTATAAGAAAAAAACAAACAACTCCATCAAAAAGTGGGCAAAGGATAGGAACAGACACTTCTCAAAAGAAGACATTAATGCAGCCAACAAACACATGAAAAAATGCTCATCATCACTGGTCATCAGAGAAATGCAAATCAAAATCACAATGAGATACCATCTCACACCAGTTAGAATGGCGATCATTAAAACATCAGGAAACAACAGATGTTGGAGAGGAGGTGGAGAAAAAGGAACACTTTTACACTGTTGGTGGGAGTGTAAATTAGCTCAACCATTGTGGAAGACAGTGTGGTGATTCCTCAAGGATCTAGAACTAGAAATACCATTTGACCCAGCCACCCCATTACTGGGTATATACCCAAAGGATTATAAATCATCCTACTATAAAAACACATGCACTTGTATATTTATTGCAGCACTATTCACAATAGCAAAGACTTTGAACCAACCCAAATGTCCATCAATGATAGACTGGATTAAGAAAATGTGGCACATATACACCGTGGAATACTATGAAGCCATAAAAAAGGATGAGTTCATGTACTTTGCAGGGACATGGATGAAGTAGGAAACCATAATTCTCAGCAAGATAACACAAGAACAGAAAACCAAACACCACATGTCCTCACTCATAAGTGGGAGTTGAACAATGAGAACACAAGGACACAGGGAGGGGAACATCACACACCGGGGCCTGTCGGGGGTTGGGGGATAGGGGAGGGAGAGCATTAGGAGAAATACCTACTGTAGATGACAGGTTGATGGATGCAGCAAACCACCATGGCACATGTATACCTATGTAACAAAACTGCACGTTTTGCACATGTACCCCAGAACTTAAAGTGTAATAAAAAAACATGAAAAAAGTACAAAAACGGTATGTTCATCTAATTTTATAAATTAAGATTAACTTTCGCTGACTTCTTTGAAAATAGGTTTAATCACAGTCCTTTAAGGCATTTAAGTTTATTGGAATGGTTTTATTACCTCGTTTTTCATGCCACCAAATTTGCTTGTCAGTTGCATTATTCTTGTATGAGCGCTTATCAGAACTTTCACATTTGAAAATTATCAGTAATAAATTAACCACAACTATTTAAATCTGTCATCCACAGATAGCTTTCGTTTTACTCTGCTTTTTGCTGCGGGCAGGACAAATGGAAAAGTCATCAACGGTGGCAGAGAACAGTGAGTTCGATTCTCTTTCCTCCTTCACCTTCGCCCTTCAAATCAGAACATGACCCAGGCTCTCCTAGGCTCCTGACTTAACTGCCCTTATCATCTTGTTTACACATCAACATTTCTTTCTTTCTTCCTTCCTTTCTCTTTCTCTCTCTCTCTCTCCCTCCCTCCTCCCTTCTTTTCTTTTCTTTTATGTGGGTTACAACTACTGATATTGACTCTATTGGAAATTGAAACTAAGAACTTTTGAAAATGCTTACTTAGAGATTTGTTCAAAGGTAGCAATGATAAAAGCGTTGTATGCTAATACCTTCGCATATTCTCTTCTCTTCTCTGACAGAGTCTTGCTCTGTTGCCCAGGCTGGGGTACAGTGGTGCCATCTCAGTTTACTGTGATCTTCGCCTCCCGGGCTCAAGTGATCCTCCCGCCTCAGCCTCCCAAATAGCTGGGACTACAAGTGTGTGCTACTACACTAGGCTAATTATTGCATTTTTTTTTTTTTTTTTTTTTTTTTTTAGAAACAGGATTTCACCATGTTACCCAGTCTGGTCTCCAGCTCCTGGGTTCATGTGATCCACCCACCTTGGCCTCCCAAAGGGTTGGGATTACAGGCGTGTCATCCTAACACCACTGTGCCTGGCCCCTGCCCCAGACTTTTTCATGTTAACTGGCCTACTTATTCATTTTCTCCCTTGTTTGGGAAGCCTCTTCTTTGCCTGTTTCTTTCATTTCTTCTCTCTCATGTTCCCAATGAATAATTTTCAAGTACTTTATCTACCCCTTCTCCCTGATCTGGGACCCTCCTCATCCTCTCTCCTCCTTTTTCCATGACTTTTCCTTTGCAAATGCCACCCTAATTCCTCATCTTTGACCCTCTCCACTAACCTTGAAATCCTCTATCTCTACTTCCATCTGACTTCCCTCTCAGTTTTGTCCACATTTCCTTCAGTGTGAACTCTTTATTCCATCATAAGCAAACTCTTGTTTGTCCAGAATGCATTTCTAACTCCGTTTTTTACCTGCTTACTAGAGCAGAAGATTTACTCCCAAAATTTTATCGAACTGTGTCTAACTTGCTCCGCCAACATGGGATTCCCAAACTGAAAATCAATCCGGTGCCTTTCTAAGTGCTTTAAGTGCTTTTCTGAATTAAAGCAAAGCATCAAATATCCAAGCAGAATTCAAGACAAAAGTTAACAGCTGTTATATAAATAATCTAAGAGAGCCTCTTTTTATCTGAGTGAAGCCTTCTTTATTGAATTGTATTTGAAACACACAACTTGGCATTAATCTCACAGCTGCAAGATTTCTAGAAGGGAGAAAATACAGTCTGGATAGGGTTACATCTGCTACAGAAAACATAATTCAGATCACCTATCTGTGATCTGAATTCTTCAGCTGGTCTGAAGTGATGGTAGGAATCATTTTCAAAACTGCTTGGGAAACATTGGTACATATTACCACTGGGACTGCAGGTGGCTTCACAGGCTTTTTCTTTACTTTTTTTTTTTACAGTGTGCATTTTGGCCTTACCCACCTTTTGGAGAGACAGGTCTCACTATTATAGACACTTTCTTTGCTTCTTTCCAACAGATGCTGAGCAGAAATAATACCTACTTAATTTTGGTGGAAAGACCAAAGAATTCAATGCACCAAGTGGGGAAAAGTCTGCAATTACACTAGCAGGAGTAACCCTTGGATAATGAGCACCCAGTTCACAATTATGTTGTACATGTAATTTGTCAGTTGCACACTGATTTCCACCCTCCTCCTGAATTCTGTCTCTTCCTGCAAGCTTCTTCAACTTAAGTTTATTTGGAAAATGCTTTCTATATGCTGGGCATTGCTCTAAACTAATGGATCCCAAAGTTTGCTGCACAATGAATTCACCTGAGGAGTTTTTTGAACTCTTAATCAGTGTGTAGGGAGGTAGCCAGGTATCATTGTGTTGTAAAGATTCTTAGATGATCCCCAAATATAGCAAAGTTTGGAAACCATTGTTCTAAGTGATTTATCCATACTAACTCACTGAATGCTACACTGTGAGGTATTACTATTACTATACTTATTCATTCAATAAATATTTATTATCTTCAATATATTGGGCATATACTAGGTATTGGAGATACTCCAATGAATAAGCCAGATAAATAGCTCTGTTCTAATGAGCGTCCCACCATATTAGATTTTACAGATGGGATCACTGAAACTAGAAATGTGAGGAGATTTCCTAAAGTTCTCACTGATAGTAAGTGGTAGGGGTGGGATTTGGAGGCAGGTGACCTCAGAATCCACCCTCCTAGCCTGCACACCTTCCTGCCTCTCCTCTGTAGTCCCACAGTGTCCTGGCATAAGGTCACTCTTCAGTCTTGACTTCACTGTACTCTCCTTGGAACTAGACACTATTGGCCACTCCTTTCTTTTTCTGTATGTTCTGCTGCAGGTCCCGTGACATCATTCTCTCCCTGTTATCTTCCTATCTCTCTGGTTGTTCCTTCTCATTATCCTTTTCTGCTGCCTGACTTCTGATAATAGCTTTCCCAAAGTTCTGCCTCAGCCCTCTTTCCTTCTCACTCTTTATAATCTTACCTCCTTGCCCACTTAATTTCCAAGTTAACTCCTAGGCGTTTGTTTGATCTCAGCCCAAATGCTGCCTCTTCTGAGAGGCTTTTCCTAATTTCCTGAAACTATCTCTGGTTCTCCTGTTCTATATTCCCACAAGGCTTGTTGCTTTTTCTTAAAGCACTTCTCAGAGTCTGTAATGATACATTTGTATGTCTGTCCCTTCCACCAGTCTGTAGTACAGGTGCCTTGTCCATTTTTGTTTTTATTTTTGCATCTCCATCAATTAGCACCGCATGTGCTACCTTATAGGAGCTTAACAAATATGTCCTTTTTTTCTTTTCCTTTCCTTTCTTTTTTTTTTTTTTTTTTTTTTGGAGACGGAGTTTTTCTCTTGTCGCTCAAGCTGGAGTGCAATGGTGTGATCTCAGCTCACTGCAACCTTTGCCTCCTGGGTTCAAGTGATCCTGCTGCTTCAGCCTCCCAAGTAGCTGGGACTACAGGCACGTGCCACCACACCCAGCTGATTTTTGTGTTTTTAGTAGCGATGGGGTTTCACCATGTTGGCCAAGTTGGTCTCAAACTCCTGACCTCAGGCAATCCACCCGCCTCCGCCTCCCAAAGTGCTGGGATTACAGGTGTGATGAGCCACCACACCTAGCCTAGTAAATATGTCTTAAGAGAATGAGCATTGCACATCCTATCATGGATTCAAGCATTGCCTGTATTAGTGTTTCTCAGAGTATGTTGCACAGATGTCTGGATCAGGTTCACTACAAATGTAGAATCCCAGGCTCCACCTCAGACCTACTGAATCAGAGTCTCTGAAAATGGGGCACAGAAATCTTATTTCTTAAAAATTTTTCCCATGGATGCAATCATCTGCTATTTATTCATATATTTAGTAGTCATTGTTTAACTCACATCCTCCACTGTCCCCACATCAAACTGGGTTTTCTGGTCTAATCCCCTCTACTTCCAATACATTTACCTACTGTTTTTCTTCTCATCCTTGAACCATCCCCATGCAGCTAGCTCTCACATGCCTTGCTTTCTTTCAGTCTCTTCCCTGAGATCCTCCTGTACTACTTCTCTACTTCTCTGCATGGCTCAACATACCTTCAGAGTGATTTTTTTCCAAAGTGTAAAATACAGTCATATCATTTATTTGCCTAAAATGCTCTAGTAATTTTCTCAAACCATGTTTTTTTTTTTTTTTTTTTTAGAAGGAGTCTCGCTGTGTCGGTGCAATCTAGGTTCACTGCAACCTCCGCTTCCCGGGTTCAAGCAATTCTCCTGCCTCAGCCTCCCGAGTAGCTGGAACTATAGGCATGCACCACCATGTTTCACCATGTTGGCCAGGATGGTCTCCGTCTCCTGACCCAGCCCAAACCATGGTTCTCTAACAAAGAGAATGGTAGCACCAAGGGAGAGAGCATTTCAAAGTGGGAGTGGTCAACTAAAATTTTCCTTACTGAGAATCCAAATAAGATAAACCCTGAAAATAGCCCATGGGTTTCAGTAGACTGAAAGTAAAGGAACCCAGCTTATGGATTATGTAAAGCCCCATATGGCATGTAGATGGTGTTGCTTGTAGCTGGTTTGACCCCATCTGAAGCAGTGGCAAAGCTGTCTTGGCTTTTACTACTCAGAGTTATCAGACTATTCCAGGTCACAGAGATTGGTCAATCCAGTTCTCAGTGCTCACCCCATGTGTTGGAGAGGATAACTCATCATCCTTAGTATACTTTTTCACTTGTCTTCCAGGAAACTGCTCTTGCACAGTCACTTTCTTTTGGTCCCTATTTATAGCTCCCCTTCTTCTGCCTGTCCTCTGAACATGGACATGCTCCAGAACTCAGTTCTTAATCATCTCTTATTTATTTTTACATGTATCCCCTCGATGATCTCATCCAGTCTCATAGCTGAAAATACCACTGATATGCTGACAATTCCCATGTTCCCATATTTATATTTCTAGCTCATGATTTTTTCCTAAACGCCAGATTCCTAAATCCAACTTCCTACTTGATAGCTCTACTTTGATGTCTGATAGTAATGATAACATTAACATATCCCAAACAGAATGCACAGTTCTATCCTAACATCTGCCTCTAAACCTACTCTTTCTACAGAAGTTTCCATTTGAGTTGGTGGCAATTCCATTATATTAATTGCTCAGATTAAAAAGAAATCATCCTTGACCACTCTTTTTCTGAGCACATTGAATCTGTCAAAATATGCTTTTGGCTCTACTCTTCAAGGTATCTCTGAACCCAGTGATTTCTGATCACCTCCACTGATACTACCCTGGTGCGAGTTGCCTTCGTTTCTCACCTAGATCACTGCAGGTACCTTCTTACTGTTTTTCCTACATATATCTTGGCTCTCTGTAGGCCCCTCTCAATGCATTGGCTAGAGTGGTACTTTAAAGATGCAAGTTCAATTGTGTCATTTCTCTGCATGTCTTTCCACTTAACTCATGATAAAACCCAAGATTCTTACAGTGACCTTCAGGGCCCATGTGGTTGAGTTCCTAGCCACTTCTCTGACCTCATCTGTAATACTTACACCCCTGATCATTCTGTACCAGTATGATCGGCTGAATAATGTCTCCCAATGATGTTCATGTCCAAATCCCTGGGACCTGTGAATGTGATCTTACATAACAAAAGGAACTTTGCCGATTATATATTAATCCATTCTCATACTGCTGTAAAGAAATAACTAAGACTGAGTTATTTATAAAGAAAAGAGGTTTAATTGGCTAGAGTTACAAAGGCTATACAGGAAGCATGATGCTGGCATCTGCTTGACTTCTGGGGAGGCTTCAGGCAACTTACAATCATGGCAGAAGGTGAAAGGGAAACAGGCACATCTTACATGACTGGAATAGGAGCAAGAGCAAGAAGGAGGAGATGCCACACACTTTAAAATGACCAGATCTCATGAGAACTCACTATTGTGATGACAGCACCATGGGGGATGGTGTTAAACCATGAGAAACTGTCCCCATGATCCAATCACCTTCCATCAGGCCCCATCTCCAACATTGGGGATTACAATTCAACATGAGATTTGGACAGGGACACAGATCCAACCCATATCAGATGGGATTAAGTTAAAATGGGATTAAGTTAAATATTTTGAGTAGGGAGGTCATCCTGATTTATTTGCATGGACATCTTACTAAGTTTGGGCTGCTATAATCCAATCCTGTAGACTGGGTGGCTTAAAAAACAGAAATTAATATTTTACAGGTATGATGGCTGGGGAGTCCGAGATCAAGGTGCCAGCAGATTTGGTGTTTGATGAAGACACTATTCCTGATGTGTAGATGGCTGTTTTCTTGTTGTGTCCTCACATGGTGGAAAAGTAAAGATTACCTCTCTTGTTTCTTTTTATAAGGGCACTAATCCCATTCAAGAGGGCTTTACTCTCATGACCTAATTGTCCTCAAAGTTTCCACCTTTAAATACCATAACATTGAGGGATTTAAGCTTCAACATATGGATTCTGGGGGGGGATACAAACATTTAGTTTATAATAGTGGGCCTGAAGTAATCACAAGTTTCCTTATAAGAGGGATGCAGGAGGATCAGATTGTGTAGAAAGAGATGTGATGATGGAAGCCAGAGATTGTAAAGTAACTTGGGAAAGTTACTAACTTGGCAAACCTCAGTTTTATCACCTACAACACGCAAGTATAATACCCACATCACAGGGTCATTCTGAAATAAAATGCCTTGTGTATTTGTGTTTTGAATCAATACATAAAAGTTTCTACCTAAATTTCATAAATTTCCTCTTATTTATTTTGGCCCCTATTTTTTCCTCAGTCTGGGGAAAGAAAAGGCAAAATCTACTAAAATCTTTATTCTAAAATTCAGTGGATATTTATGTGCCTTTTTAGGTATTGATTTAGGCCATTGACAACATTATAAGAAATAACAAGACCAGATACAAAACCCTAGAGACTTCCTTCTAGGTGGGTTCTTATCCATATTTAACATTATTCTACCATCTACAAATCTGGTTACAACGGGCATGCAAATATGGCCTTGATTCATATAGTATATTTATCCTTGGATCATGTAGAAAAGCTTTTGAAAGCTTTTAAACTGCTTTGCTAAAATCCTATGTGGTATCTATGACAACTCCCTAAACTGATGGTTAGTTGGGCAATTCCTTTCCTTAGTGAATGCACTTGGAACATATAGAACCTCTTGACCACCTCTTTCTTTCCTAAATATTGACTAGCTATAAACCATTTTAGAATTTTTCTAGATATAGATATAAAGTTTATTCTTTGGTATTTTCTACAGCTTATCTTTTGGAAGAGAGAGGCATTTTACTCCAAGTCTTAATATTGTTTTCATTTCTCTGATTTCTCCTGGGGAGTCTATTTGGGTCCCTGATTGCACCTGCACATTCCCTTTGTATCCTGAGGTATAATATATCTTGGTGTGAAAGCTTGATACCATCTACTGTGACCAAGTACTTTACTTTCCTCTGTATCTTGGGATTCAGTTCCTGCTTAACAACGTTAGTCCTTTCTACACAGTTTGAAGATCATTTCAGAAGTTAACATTGCCAGATAGTTTTGTACTCTCAATTGTTTTAAGGTGTTAGTTTCTATATAAAATTTAGAGTATTGTTTGGCAATATGATTACCAGATTCAATTTCACTTAGATAAATTTTGTGTTTTCCCTGTCAATTATATTTTTATTCATTAGGGTTCATACATTTCTGATGGCAAGTAACATTTTTCTGCCTTGAAATTATTTTTTAAAAATGTAGAAATCTTCATTTCACTTAACTTTTGAATCATTCCTATGATAAGGGTGACTTGGGATTGTTAGTGTATGACACTGGAGTTAAATTAGTTCTTGCATTTTAAGATATTCATTTTCTTAGTAAGTGAAAATGTAAAATGTGTACCTGGCACAATTTCTCAAGGGAAAAACTCACTGAAATGTGTTAATGGCCCCTTTTTTCAGTTCCAGAAATAGCTACTATGTGCTCTTTCATCTTGTGTGTGAAATACCAGAGCTTCCCCTGAAGTCATCTCCAAGGACAATCAACTCTGTCTATTGAACTAATTTTATAACAAGACTGCTTAATTTTTTACTAAACAAGGAAACTATAGGACAGAAAGAGAGAAATTCTCATTAATTAGTTCACTCTAAAATTAGTGCTAAGAAGCCATATTTGGCGTATTTAATTTTGTATTACCAGTAAATAGTAAGCATTTTTTCCTATTTTTTGCTTTATGTAGAGATACTCAGCTATATAAGAGTAACTAGTGGGTGTCCTTCACTCTATGGAAGAAAAACTTCTAGAAAACTAACTCTTAAAAAATACTGATTTATATGATCAATTTGAAAATGATACCAGTGGGATCTACATTTCTGAGTGTCTTGTCTTTCTGACTGGGGAGGATAAAATGGGGGTCTCTTGGAGTAGTAATGGTTGTAGTAACAAATCCTGGGCATCTTCTCATGTGTCAGGGACTGGACAAAGCACATGGTGTCATCACATTCAGTCTTTGTGGCAGCACCGTAAAGCAGGTGCTATTTTTATCACCATTTTGTAGAAAAAGCATAGGATCAGAGAGGTTAACAGCACTGCCAAGCTCAGACAGTTATCAACTGATAAAGTCTGAATATTAAAATAAGTGTCTGACTTCAGATACCTGCTCTTAAGTGCTATGTAATACATTTTTCCGACTTTTGCCACCATCGAAGACATCCCTAGAACTTCATTTCCCCTGCAGGTGGTGACTCCTAGTTTGTACTGGGAGTCTCTAAGATGTGCCTCATGGTTACTCGTTCATAACTCTACAGTTAGCTCTGGGAAACTTCCATTTCTCCACTCTTAATCTTATCTCAGTGATGACTATTGCCAAGACCTGCTCCATCCTCAGAATCTTCTTAAGAAGCTGCCTCACTGCTCCCTCTTCTGGAGGGAGGACGAAAGCACGTCATAGGGGCTGTCTCCTAATATCTCCCAAAGGTACAAGCTGTCTACCCTGCCTGATGGTGCTGCCCTCTCCATCAGAGTCGTGAGGGTTCTGGGCACCATCACCACCTATGCAGGTGATACGGTTTGGTGGTGTCCTCCCCCAGATCTCATCTTGAATTGTAGCTCCCATAATTCCCATGTGTCATGGGAGGGACCTGCTGGGAGATAATTGAATCATGGGGGCATTCTTTCCCATGCTATTCTTGTGGCAGTGAATAAGTCTCCTGAGATCTGATGGCTTTATAAAGGGGAGTTCCCCTATACAAGGTTTTCTTGCCTGCTGCCATGTAGACGTGTCTTGCTTCCCCTTTGCCTTCTGCCACGATTGTGAGGCCTCCCCAGCCATGTGGGACTGTGAGTCAATTAAACCTCTTTCCTTGATAAATTACCCAGTGTCAGTTATGTCTTTATCAGCAGCCCAAGAATGAACTAATACAGCAGGAAAAGGGAATGGCTGTGTCATGAGAACAGCAACTATGCTGGAACCTTCAGGAGCCAGACCTCTGTCTCTTCCTTTACCCCCATGCCTACCAGAAAATGCCTTAACAATACCTCATGTACTCTTTTTTTCTTTTCTTTTCTCTCTCTTTTTAAAAAATCTTGGAATGCCTTTTATCCCTCCAGTTCTCCTTTACTTGGTAAGGTCTTCTTCACTGTTTAAGATCCAAGGCAGGGACCACTATGTCTCAGAACACTTCCACAACTATTTTCCCAACTTATAGGGGTTGGGTGCCCTCCACCGTGCTTCCGTAATGGCTTTTACTTGTCTCAAATGCTGCCCTGACATGGTGTATTCTGAATATTGTATATATATATAGATCTGTTTACTTCACTAGACAATTGACTGCATTATGCAATCTAAGCACAGATTGTTATCCATCTTTGTGTCCTAGCACAGTGCCAGGCATGTAGCACTAGGTCAATAAGTATTAAATAATAAATCACTCCTATATTTCTAGCTAGAATAACTGGGAGGATTCATGACAAAATAAATCTTTAAGTTTCCCTTGACCTTGTCCCAGTTCCTGCCTTTATTCTTTCTTATCTGGACCCTTGAAGCAACCTCTCAAGTCTTTTTTTTTAAAATCATGGTTAAATGAATATACTTTTAATTTACCATTTTAGCCATTTTTAAGTGTACAAAGCTTTTCAACTCTTAATCTGTGCTCCTGACTTCAGAAAGTCCTCCTCAAAGTCACCTTTCGCTTGGTCACCCAAGTGAACTGAAACCATGCCACCCTGCTATTTAAAACCCTTCACTGACTCCTCTTTACCTACTGAACATCATTAAGTCAATACTTTAAAAAATATCATTTCAAGTTCATGTTTGCAACTCCTCAAACCCATGCAAGTGAAAGGCAATAGGCTTGCAGGAAGCTTGTGTGGGGCTGCTGTGAGTAATTATCACCGTTTACGGGTCATTTTGACCAGGATGTCTAGCCATGACATTAAGTCCAGTCTATCCCAAATGATCACAGTATCTCCCAACAAGTTGACTTATCTTCCCAACTTCTTCCATGTTTTTCTAGGTTAGAAACCTGAAAGTTATTTTTGATTCTCCTATGCCATTATCTTCTAATAGCCTGGCTCTCAAGTTGTGTTTCTTCTCCCTTTGAAATAATTTTTATAAGTTGCTTCTAATCTCTGCCACTTTGTGGCTTTACTATCTTGGGTGAGTTACTTAACCCCTCCATACCTAGTCTTCCTCATGTGTAGAATGAGATAAAAAATATGTTTTTTTCTTTCTTGGATATCTCCCTTTATCTTCTAGGCAGGGGTTGTTGTGAGCATAAGTTAATACATTTAAGACACAGCAGTACCTGGCATTTATTGAGTGCTGAGTAAATGTTAGACATGATTGTTACTATTATTACCTCCAATGTCATTACATCAATATGCAATTATTATGATGTTCTCCTAGCTAGTCTTCTTAGGCATCACCTATTTTTCTTGAATGAACCTTCTAATTATCCTTCTAAAACTGCTTGAATCATATTTTTCTGCTGAAGAATATATAAGGACTTCATGCTACTTATTTAATTGAGCCTCGATTTTCTGCTTCATTTTTTCCCATATCATGGCCTTTCCTTTCATTCATTCATGCAACAAACATGTAACAAGCTTTGTGCAAAGCAATAGGGATATGATGATAGATAAGACATTGCTCCTGCCCAGAGGGAAATTATAATCCTTTTATCAAACAGGTACAGGATAGTGCTGAGCACACAAGGCTCCATGGGAAGCCATAGGAGGAACACCTAGCCCAACCTGAACTCAAGACATAGAAAGGAATTGGCCAAACAAAGACAACAGGTGGGTGAGGTGGCAGATGGGAGGTGGAGGAGTGATTCAGAGAAGAGCATGCCAAGTAGGAGTAACAGCTTATACACTGAGAAATACAAACACCTAGGTACTTTATATAAAGGCGTAGGGTTTTGTGGGAAACATGGTGCACTCAGAAAATGTCAAATAAGTCTGTGGCTGGGGAGGAGAATGCAGAGGGGAGAATGGCAAGAGATGAGGCTGAAGAGGTGAGTGAAAACTACACTATAGTAAGCCTCATGTTGAGCTTTCTCCAGAGGCAAAAGGAGAGTCATGGAGCAGTTTTACGTAGAGGAGTTAGTTTCGTGGTCAATTTGATATTAGGAGGATGAGCCAGCCAAGAGTAGAGTCAGGGAGAGCCATTAGGAAGTTGTTACAGGAAAAGAGGTGAGCCCTGAAGAATTCTTGAGTTAAGGTGAATTCTTGGGGTTGAAGGCTGTGGGGTTGAGGAGAAATGGATAGATTTGAGATTTGACCTAATGAGAGCTGTAGCTCTGTGTGGATTAGTGGGAGATGTGGAAAGACTATTGAAAGCAGCAAGAGTAGGCTCAGTCATTCTCACTTTGGAGAAAGCCCACGCCTCTTCAATATTCTTTTCTCTGTGACTCTCACCTGTTGAGCCTATGGCCCTGTCAAAGTCTTCCCATCCTTGAAGTCTCTCCACCGTCACAAAATGTGCCAAGACCCACATGAAGTCATTCCTCACTGAGTTCTGCTTTCTTTCATTTCCATCACCCAAATCCCATAATTTAGCTCTGAATTATATCTAACCCACTGGGTATCGGATAGATTTGTGTTTAAATTGTCTTGCCAGTTATATTATAAGCCCCTTAAGGGTAGGAGCTACATCTTAATCTTATGATTGTCAAGGCCAACACATGATTGGACGTGCCAGGCAAGCTGTTCTCAACCCCTCTTCCTCTTCTGTGACACTCATGAAAGGTGATGTTCACATATCTCTCGAGCAAAATCTGGGTGTCACTGTAACTCTCCCCATTGTCTCCCACTCAAGAAAGCAAATCAGAATGATTGCATGTATTTCAGGGATAATTTAAAACGTGATCCAATTTACAAAGAGGAAAGTAAAATCCTGCACTAACTTCAGTAGATTAGTAATGGTACTATTGATGGTAACAAATTACCTCTTAATGGGTGTGCAATGATGTCAATGTTGGAAGCCGCAGATAGATAGTAAGTTCCCTGAGGGTAGGGATCACATCTTCCTCATGGTTGCACGGCCAGCATAGCACACACCTGCCAGAGAGGTAACCAAAAGGTTAGAGCTTAGCAATAAAAATGTGAAGAAATATGACATAAGTGCTGATCTGTTGTATTCAAGGTCTCATGAAAAAAAAAAAGCTATATTTTTTAAAACTTTTAAACAACATTTCTAGAAAATGTGACATTTCTGGGAATCTGATGTTGTGGCTAGCAGAATTTATTTCTTATGAATTTATTTCAAATAGGGGAGATTTTCTTCACCATGAGTAAGACAGTGGTGAGGACTGTATGATGATTGCCATGTCTATGAGGTGTAAACATAAGTTTTCTCTTATGTTTTAGAGAGAGGGAGAAAAACCAGCTTTTTCTGGTGTAAAAGAAAAAAGTCTGAAATGGAGAGCGTAGGAAGAGACTCACAGTCCTTTCTGAGCTTATCAAGACTTAGGTTTCAGTGATGATTTTTTACACAGTTGGTATATGTTTAGCAGTTTTATAGGAAGAAATGTTCTTGGGATATTTTGCCTATCCTTGTATATGTGAGTGCAGCTTGTAACCTATCTGTGATACCAACAGACTGAGTAAAGAGGCAATCTGAAAGGATACCTAAGAGGAAAATGTCTAACACCAGCTTTATGGAGAGAGGGTGGGCAGACTGTTTCAGAAGTCCTCATTAGGAGATCCGTAAAACAAAGAGAGTGTAGGTTGTTGGCTTCCTGGCATGCAGGGCACACAGATCAGACCCTCCCAGGAAATGCTGTAAGCTCCTGCCTGATCACCTCTAAGAATGGGGAGCTCAGTTTCTGAGAAGTCAATAGCAGGTAGTAAAAGTCATGGAGCTTAACCACCCACAGTGGTTTTCTGGTCTAAAATATCTTAGGTGGACCAAGGGTATTTTAAGATGCTGCTATTTTAATGGCAAATTATACTTTAATACATAAAACAGAAAAAATGGTATGATATATTGAAAGAGGATAAGGCCCTGACGCCTCTTACCTTGAAGAATGTTGGGGAGGTGGGGTCTGCTTAGTGGTAATTAGCAGGAGTTGAAGTTAGGTGTGATAAATGTTCTCAAAGTATCTAGGTGTTTGTATTTTTCAATGTCCTATTTGGTAATACACACAATTTTCACATACATTCTTCCATTTATCTCATTCACAACCATCTGTAGAGATATTACTGTTATTTACATATTTTACACAGGAGAAAATTGGAGCCCAGAGCGTTAAGTGATTTGCCTAGAGTCTCTTGGGGGATGAGATTGAATTGGAGAAGCGCTCTCTGGACTCCGGACACTCCAGAGAACAAGGGGTAAATCTCTGTCATGTTCAATATACAGTTGGTATTTAGTAAATATTAGGTAAGCTAAGATGAGGGGGTTCCATCTAGACCGTTATCACTGTACAGCATTGCTTCTTAATTTTTTTCTACTGTGTATCAGTACTTGGGAATGATAGTGAGGAACCTAGGAATTGAAGATAGAAGAAATGATGGTTTTTGTCAGCCATGTGTTGGTGTGAGCCATGTGTTGGCATGATCAGGAAACAGTTTGTGATTATGCGGCAGAACAGAAGAGTTGGAAATTTCCCAAACTCTAACCAAGGCAATCTAGAAATAATCTCCAAGAGGCCAGGCAAAAATGTGAGTTTAATTTAGTAAGAAAAATGTGATCGATTTTATTATACCTGATTTGGAGAGAGACTGTGTGAATGGGCCAGTTTTCAGGGGACCTTAAACTGAGTGGATAGAACCATTTCATTATGATTGGTTTCATTTGCAACCTTACATATTATTTTAAGCATTTAAAAGTATTATTCTAAGCAGGTATTTATGGGCTTTGTCAGACTGCCAAAGAGGAAGGTGGCCATCAAAGTTAATAATTCCAGGCTCTATAACATAAAAAGAGACCTCAAAAGGCTAGAACTTGGTGGCCATGCTCATCCAAGCCCTGCTTAGAAGAAAGCGTGCCCCATGGTGCCAGTGTGTGTCCAGTGTATACCTGGTAAAGACCTGCCCATTGTGGGTATGACTGCGATGAGACGACAGATGTCATAAAACATGACGGTATAATGTACCATGGTTCCTTCAATCTGTTCAAACTAAGGAACTGCCTGGAATATGGCTTTCTATGTACCTATCATTTGGAGATCGTGCTCAGGCAGATGTAAATGTCCACCATCTGGTGGTTACATTGCCAATGTGAATTAATAAGCTGACATTCTAGTTTCTATACGTCCATCTATGTGAGTCTGCGAAACTGAGGACGAGATCTTGTGCTGTTGGGGAATTAATTAGAATTGACTGCCATTTGGAAGCAGCCAGTCAACTAGCCAGCCTTCTGAGAAAGAACTATCTCCACTGCAAGCCATATTGCTATTCCTATGAAGAAATTGGTGGAAGCTATCTTTTGCTGCTCTTAATAATAAGATATATGTTAACATTTGTAATAGAAAGAGATTACTCTTTGTCCTTTCATTGCTTTCCAGGTGGGGAATTCTACACAGCCATAAACCCAAGGCATTGCTGTTTCATGGCTATGTCTACCTAAATGTTGGACCAGGTGCCTTGACGACCTAGATGTAAGAAGCAGTGACCAGCGTCACACAGTTCAATAGGTATGCAAGGTCATGCATAAACAATAGGACGCATTTCTGGCACTAAGGGAGCCCACAATGTAGTTGTGTTGCTACAAATATTGTAGTGTTATGCTCAGTAGGAATTAAAATCTTTAATAGTTAATGTTTCTTTCAAATTACTTGCAACAATTTCCCCAAATTGTGACCAATTTTGTCCTGGTAGAGTTTCTGGCACACGGGAGGCATTTGACTGCTTTGGGAAAACTGTAGCATGGTGCTTGCTGCTTTATTTCTCCAAGCCCTGTACTTACCCACTGTCCTATGTGTGCCAAAAGAATGTTCCTGATGGGAATGGCTTTCATGTGTACAAATGTGGTTTCAACACCAAGTCTTCCGTGTTCATTTAATTTTTTCCCGGTTGCAAGGCACGGAGATGTGCACATGCTACCTCGGTGAGAGCAGTTTTTATCAGGATACATAGAGAAACACAATTTCACAGAGAGGGACTAAGGAGGTAAAATGTCATTCATGGCTGTTCAGAGTGCGGCAGTAGCTGCATCAGCATCGGGCATCCACAGCTCCCTACTCTCTTTTCTGCTTACAAAATTATTTGGAGCCTCAGCTTCCATGGCAGTGCTTCATGCCAAGCTACAGCTTCTCTGCCACTTCCCACTGCCTTCTTCACGACTATTCTTTACATCACGGCTTGTGCCTACTCCTGGGTGCTTCTGCTACCCGGCTTCTGCCACCATTGAGATTTCTCTAGAGAGAATATTTAATTGCATGGGGTTGACACTCTCAGTGCAGAGTGCCTCTGAGAGATTCTCAGGCTATACTACCTCATAGGCTTCTGACCACAAAAAAGTCTCTGACTCAGACTCCAGGCCCTGAACCCATTTGCTTGGGATCAAGATAATGGGGTCATATAACACAAAATATGAAACTCATTGGCAAGGAAATACTGCTGGCTGCTTGAAGGCTGGTGGCAGTGGGTGAGGGAGGCACATATCACTTGGAGCCTGATCACTGCAGTCAACAAACTTCAGTGTTGCCCCAAGACCAAAGCTTGACCATATCCGATTCCATTCCAGAAGGCAGTATATAGCCGAGGACATGCACATTTAGGCATTATTATTGAGAGACTGTGTCCTTAATTATAGTCTGCATGCTGATAATATATTGCACCATATGCTTCAAAGCCAGAACTAAAGTTGGCGGTTCCCACTTTCATTCAGATGTGGTTCACACTTAATGTTTACCATGGGACCTGCTGCCTGGTGTGTAGGTGGTGGTGGCTCCCTCAAAACCTCTGGATTGTACAAAGAGTTTCGTTTGTCTCTGTAATTACCTATTTTGGGCCCTACAGAGGAACTGAAAAACAGAAAAAAAAAAAATTGTTCAGCTGTGAAGTTCATATGCGATGATTTTCTTGTAAGAGTTTCAGTGAAGGTAACAATAATGACAATATAAACAATATTTTAGGCTTTTAGAATATGTGGAATCCTTTTGTGTAAGTGTTGGTTTCCTGTTTACAGCTTTTCTATCACCTTTCAGGGAAGTCTCTTTGGGGTTTGAATCCTGCAGGAATTGTCTGCTGCACTGAGGAGTGACCAGCCCCCTCCCAGTCTTTGCATTCAAGACTCACCTTTGGCAGCACACTGTACAAAATCTCATGACATTGTGGCCTGGAAATGAGACAAAAGGTACATTTCTATCCTCACTAGATAGAGTGGGACTGTTGCTCAGGGCCTACAGGAGGATCAGCATTTCATATAGGGTTGGTGACAAGATGGAACTGTACACGTTTCAGGTTCCTCTAACCTTATCCAGTTTGCATCAAACCAGCTCAGAGCTCTGATGAACACAAGGCTGCTAAGAGACACCTTAATTCATTTGGATGAAATTGAGGTGTTACTGCACACAGTCTTTCAAAAGTGATCTCCAGAAAACATCTGTGTTTGGGGTTGTAGCCAACTCTTAGAGATCAAAGCCAGGATATTATATATTATGGCTGGTGGGAAAAGGGGTGATGTGGCTTAGTTTTAGTTCTTGACATCTCCAAGCCTTAAGAAAATGTATGTTATTGGTGAGCATGATTATTATTCTCTGTTCTCCCAAGGGCTTGGTCATGCCTGATTCCAGAAAAGCCTCCCTCTTCAACTTTTTTTTTTTTTTTTTTTTTTTTGAGACAAGGTCTCACTTTGTCACCAAGGCTGGAGTGCAGTGGTGCGATCACGGTTCACTGCAGCCTCAACCTCCCTAAGCTCAGGTGATCCTCCCACTTCAGCTTTCTGAGTAGCTGGGACTACAGGCACATGCCACCACACTCAGCTAATTTTTAACTTTTTTGTAGAGATGGAGTCTCACCATGTTGCCCAGCCTGGTCTCTAACTCCTGATCTCAAGTGATCTGACCACCTCAGCCTCTTAAATTGCTGGGATTACAGGCGTGAGCTACCAACGTGGCCCATCTTTCTCCCCTTCTTCCCTCAGGCCTACCAGTACTAATGGTTTCCAGTCATAGATAGCCCTTGAGTGTGCTTCAATACCCCTGGTGATTCCCTTAACCCTATCTACACCAATTCCTTCACCAAAACGATCTCCTTCAAAACCCCAGCTGATGATGCCATCTGTTTTATTTCAGGACTTCAAGGCATCTAGTTGTAGACCTCTTCATAGACAGATAGTTGGGTTTCCAAGCTAGATAACTGCCTTTCCATTTCTGAGATTTATCAATATGGCAGCTTCTATGGACTGAATGTTTGTGTCCCCCCAAGTTTATATGTTGCTAATCCCCAGTGTTTCACAGTGTTTCACAGCTAATCCCCAGTGTTTCACAGTCCTATTAGGAGGTGAGGCCTTTAGGAGGTGACAGGGATTAAAGGGATGAATGGGATTGGTGCCCTGATAAAACAGGCCCTAGAGAGCTTCTTTGCCCCTTCTACCATGTGAGGATACACCAAGAAGGTGCCATATATGAACCAGAAATCAGGTCTTCACCAGATACTGAATGTGGTGGCACTTTGATTTTGGACTTACTAGCCTCAAGAACTCTAACAGAGTAAATGTGTGTTGTCTAAGCTACCAAGTATGTAGTAATTAGTTATAACATCATAGGAAACCAATATAGAATTCTTGGATAACTTCTGACAGGGCAATGTTGGGAGGCAGGTAGCATTAAAGAGAGATGATTATTATTTGCGGACAGGGTCTCACTCTGTCACCCAGGTTGGAATGAGATGGCACCATTACAGCTCACTGTAACCTCAAATTCCTGGGCTCAAGCACTCTTCCTGCCTCAGCCTCCCAAGTAGCTAAGACTACAAGTGAGTGCCACCATGCCTGGCTACATTTTTAATTTTTGGTAGCGATGGGATCTTGCTATGTTGTCCAGGCTGGTCTCAAACTCCTGGCCTCAAAAAATCCTTCCACCTTGGCCTTCCAAAATGTTGGGATTATGGGTGTGAGCTACTGCGCCTGGCCTGGAGATGCTATTTTAACTCTCCCTAAACACTGCTGATGAATGAATTCCCCCTAAAAACACACCATTGATCATAATCTTAACCCTGCTCAAAATCCTCTGCAGATTTTTTTTGATTACTTAAAAAAGGCCTAATTAGCTTCCTCCAAATTCTGGCCACACCTCCCTTTCAGCCCTATCACATGCTGTTGTTCCTTTTACACCAAACCAGACACAGCTCTTCCTTGTGCCTCCCATGTACAAGCTCACCCCTGGACCTTCAGTCACCTCCCTCCTTCAGCGTTGTACCCTCTCTGTCAATGCTCCAGGCGTCTTGTGTCCACTATGGCTTAACCTAATGCTACCTCCTCAAGAACCCTTTTTTTGATTCCATCAGCAAAAGTTATTTTCTCTTCACTCTGAATGCCCAAAGTGCTTCATGGTTTCTCTCTCCTGACCCCTATTCTATTACACCTCTCCTTATTGTTGTATGTCATAGTGAAATGCATACAATCTGGAGCCAGATCTCCTGAATTTGAACTCTTACATGAATATTTGTGAGCAATCTTGGGAAAGTTACATAATTTGTCTGGCTTTGTTTTCTTCATTTGAAAAAACAAATGGAGACTACAATAATAACTAACTATTCTGTTGATTTCATGAACTAGATACTAGTTGGATTCATCCTCAAACAGCTGTCCTTATCCTTACTACCATTGTCTTATCTTACCTGGCCTTTTACAAGAACATTCCAATGCCTCTGTCTTCCTTACAGCTACAAGAATGATTGCCTATGATCATCATGCTTAAACCCTGTTCAACTCTGCCTAAAAGTCCTTGAACAGCTCCCTGTATTAGTCTGTTCTCATGCTGCTAACAAGATATATCCGAGACTGGGTAAATTATAAAGGAAAGATGTTTAATTGAATCACAGTTCTGCAGGGCTGGGAGGCCTCAGGAAACTTACAGTTATGGCAGAAAGGGAAGCAAACGCATCCTTTATCACATGGCTGCAGCAAGGAAAAGAATGAGTGTCCAGTGAAGGCAGAAGCCCCTTATAAAACCATCAGATCTCATGAGCACTAACTCACTATCACGAGAACAGGATGGGGAAAACCATGCCCATGATTCAATTACCCCCACCTGGTCCCTCCCACTACAGGTGTGGATTATGGGAACTACAATTCAAGATGAGATTTGGGTGGGAGCACAGCCAAACCATATCACTCCTTATTGCTTACAGGTTGAGGTGACATTGAACATGCTATTTGCTTTTGGTTTGGTTCATTCAGCTTCATTCTTTTTGCTCCCTGTCTTACTTTACGGTTCAACATGCAAGCAGCCTTCAGTTCCTTCACACACATCATACAATTTCTTGTGTCTGTGCCTTTATTAACACTGACCCTTCTGCCTGAGACAGCTATTTCTTTTTTTCTCTTTCTTTTATTTCTTTTTTTGCTCTTTTGACCCTGTCAAGTAACTTTATTCACACAAACATCCCTTAATTTACAAAACCTCAGACATTCATACACATTAGGGGTGATCCACAGTGTTCAAGGAATCATACACATTAGGGGTAATCCACAGTGTTCAAGGAGTTTACATATAATGTATTGTACCAACCCAAGCAAACCAAGTAGAAAAAATATTCATATAAAGTTGTTCACATGTAGGTCCTAGATAACCAGCTTCTGTGCAATAAAAGAAAATAAAAAATAGATTTATTAACTAGTATTCGAAATTAACTTTCTGCCTGGCTTAAAACCTCCCTCACACTCAAGTCTGTCCAGTGAATGGCTGAGAAGTCATCAAAATATACTTCCCTGCTGTAATGAAAAGAAGCCCCTGGGCACAAAAGATTTCTTTAAATGCCCCTGAATAGGCTCCCTTTCTTCTGTGGCCTCTCCTGGAAAACAGCCTGGGCAGCCTCCCTCCTGATACCCTCTGCAACCTTAGAAGGCCCTTGGGCAGGCAATGGCAGTGGATACATTTCTTGGTGATGGCCGTAGACGCTAACACTGGCCAACTCTATGTCACACCTACTGGTTGCCCTTTGAGGGCATTTCTCTAGATAACAGCCCCCCTGCCCTCAAAGCCTAGGTAGGGCAGGATCAGAACAGCTCCCATTTCTTCTGGCTAACTCCTCCCACAGGACTCAGTTCATGCACTATTGTTTACAGGAAAGCTTAGTGGAGTCGTGGGTAAACAGAAAAACCTGGGGGTATGTTCCAGACGCTGGGAACAGCGTGCAAAGCCAAGGTTGTGGGTGAGACCAGGCAAGGGAAACTCCCATCCCATCATTAATGGTCAGGCACATTCATTTCCTAGAGTATTGTAACACAAAACTTAGCTGCTTAAACAACACAAAAATATTGTCCTGAAGTTCTGCAGGCCAGAAGTCCAACATGGGTCTCACGGGGCTAAAATCAAGGTGTGGGCAGGCTGTGCCCCTCTCTGAGGCCCTAAGGAAGAATCTATTTCCTTGCTTATTCAGGTCATTAGAAGTATTCTGTTCCTTACAGCCGTGGAACTCTGGTCCTCATTTTCTTGCTGTCATCAGCTGCGGGCCCCTTACAGGTCCTAGAGGCCATTCACATTCCTTGAGGGTAACCACACTTCCACATCTATAAAGCCAGGAAGGGTGGGTCAGTTCCCTCTTATGCTTCTAATCTCTTCTTCTTCCATCTCATCTATCTCCTCTTCTGCTTCCTTCATCTAATTTTATGAGCTGTGTGATTTCATTAGGTCCACCTGGACAATCCGGAAGAAATGCTCCACATCTCTCCAGATTTTTCACCTTAACCATCTCTGCACATCCCTTTGCCATATAACTAACATATTCACAGGTTCTAGGAGGACATTATTCTGCTTACCCCACTAGCATTGAGACAAAAGGACCATTATTGCCCAGGATTACTTGCTTTGAATTCTCTGTCCGCAGCACTAACCTTTGGTCATTTTTCTTTGTATTATTTTGTTATTTAAATGTCTAATTTTAACTATGTGTTTGGGATCCAAGGAGTATAGAAAGCCACTGAGCCCCATCTGGTTCATTTAGTAGGTGCTTCCAGAAATGTTAGGTGTGAAAAACTTCTTAGGAGGTTTAACTGGAGATCTAGGGCAAGGAGGCATACATCGAGCGCCAGTTATGGAAGAACACTTGGAAAGCTGCTTAGAAAGTAACTGAAAGTCAACAGAAGGAGTTCCATTTTTAAAAATTTAAACAATTAGCTAAAGAGTTAACAGATCAGTTAAATTTTTGAGAAACCCCACATGAATAGCCACAGAAGAAAGCAAGAAGAGAGTTTTTCTTTTACAGCAAATTGAAACTATTAAACAAGAGATGTATTGTGTATTAGGAAAATATTTAGTCTTAAGATTATCCTCCAATAAAAATTCATATTTCTTTCCTATAAAAATTATTAAGGCAAAACCAATTGAGTTGACCATTTGTTACATTTATTAGTGCTCATGAATTATTCACTAGGATAATATTTATTTCCTGAATTCTTTCCTTCTTTTAGAAAATCATCACGATTCCCTGAATACAGCATTTTTATCTCTAAGAGATTTTGGAAATAATGTACTTTAATTTCCTGCCCTCTAGTGACAAAAATAATGCACTCACGCCTTAATATTCAATAAATTCTGTATGCTTTAGTATCAGCAAATAATTATATTAGAGAATTTGGAGACAAGAAAGATGAGAAAGTCTGGCTATTATTAATGCTCTAAAGTTTGAACTTTAGTATAATATATACCATTTTTATTTGGAGAAAGCATTTTATTTGGAGTCTTATGTATGACTTTAAAATAGTTACTTAATTAAAAGTCAGCATATTGCTTCTAGCTTTCACTTGGCTATATATAGCCTATATATTTAAAATTATAAGGTATATACTATAGAAAACTCTGGTAACAACCAGAAAATGGATAATTTTAATATCTTTAATCAAATATCATAATTGAAAGAAATTTACTACTTCTAAAAAATGACCCCTAAATATTGTACACAGTTGAATCTTTAAATTTAGCTGATAGTTCCTGGGATAACCAGCCTGGGAGTTTAAGCCAGGGACAAAAATAACCAAAGTGGTTGATGGTTATAATAGGACTAAATAAGGAGGAACTGCTCGATTTGCTTAAGTGTGGCATAAAAGTTTTTGGAATTCTAATTACTGACTGCTTCACTGCTTTCACTTTCTGAACATTTTGGCATTCCTGTGGAACATAATCAGGAGTCGGTGGTGCTTGTGCCATTCATTTATAGACACATCATTGAGTGTCTACTCTGTGCTAGATACTGTGGTTGGCACTAAATGACTGAACTTAAAGGTGGAGGAGCTCATTCCACACACCACACTGCTCAGGCGTGGCTGGAGCTCTGGCTTCCTGAATGCTGAGATGGAAATAACACCAGATGCAGTGCAGACTGGGTCACTGACTCTCATCTGCAGAGATCCTTTGAAACACATGACCCTGCCTCATGGGACACGTGGGTTAGGACTGAGGACAGAAACATGTTTGGTTGCAGATGGAGGGCCTACTTAGAAATGCAAGCTCCGGAGCCAGCTGTTTCTGTGGCTCCTCCTTATTGACGAGCACAGTGGTTGACACAGTGCCTCTCTTTACCAAGCACAGTCAGAGGGTCCCTTAGAAGTACGTGAGTTACCCACTGGCATCCCTGTGATGGTCCCTGCATGAATGGCAGAGGAGGGGTGTTGGCATTCCATCCGAATGTGACAGGAAGTGAGCTGGGGACTGGCACACTCCATCTCTGGGCTCTCAGTCACTCAGTGTGTGCTGGAGTTCCATGTCAGCATCTCCACTCCTTACACCCGCTTGGCAAGGGCTGTTATCAACCCCACTTATAGAGGAGAAACTGACAGAGAGAAGACTCTATCCAAGGTTACCTTCTGAACCCACATCTGGCCAAGCATGGTGACTAGAGGTAATGATAATAGATTGTATCTTTAAAAAGATTGTATCTTTGAAAGCTGCTAAGAGAGTAGATTGTAAATGTTCTCACCTCAAAAAATGGTAAGTGTGTGAGGTGATGGATATGTTAGCTTGATTTAACCGTTCCACAATGTATACATGTATCAAAATATCACATTGTATACCACAAATGTATACAATTTTTATTTGCCAAAAAGATATTTTGAAAACAAGGATGTCTATGGTGCATAGTGACATGATTTTTGTACGTGCTTGGGAAACTTTGGGGGCTGCTCATGCTTGCTTTGCAGAGTGGAATTTGTGTCAGACTGTTCTTGCATGACTATAAAGAAAGATCTGAGACTGGGTAATTTATAAGAAAAGAGATTTAATTGGCTCACAGTTCTGCAGGCTGTACAGGAAGCATGGTGACATCTGCTTTTGGAGAGGCCTCAGGAAGCTTACAATCATTGCGGAAGATAAAGCGGGAGCTTGCATGCCACATAGTGAGGGCAGGAGCAAGAGTGAGGATGGGAGGTGCTGCACACTTCCAAACAACCAGATCTCAGAACTCACTATTGTGAGGGCAGTACCAAGGAATGGTACTAAACCATTCATGAGAAACTGTCCCCATGATCCAATCACCTCCCATCAGGTTCCCACCTCCGTTCAATATTGGGGATTACAATCTAACACAGATCCAAGCCATATAGAATTCTTAGGACTGTTGAGCCCTGTCCTGTTTATATCAGAGTCAAAGGGAGCAGAGCACACAGCCCAGCCCTGTTGGGATGCCCAGGTTGCAGATGGGGTCCTAAAAAAAGCTGAGAAGTTGAGAATTTGCAAAAATTTTGGGGAATCCGGATTTGTACAAATTCTCAAATTTGTGCAGTTGCAGTTTCACTTAAACATTTGAAGAGCAAAGGGACTCGGCTAGCATTGCATTGCTTTATATAACTTGTTTCTTGATAGGTAACAAAATAGAGAAGAAACAAATTGATTTACTTGAGTTTTAGAAATTTCACTTTTAGCCTTTCTGAAAATTAGGAATTTTAAATGTACAGATAAGGTGTACATTATATCTTCTGAATGTGTGCATTCCCATCCCCATCAAAAAACTGTTATAAACTTAATTCAAGACATTTTACAATGAGTGCCATGTTAGAAGTAAGGGATTATGTGAAAGAAAGACATATGGTGTGCTCCAAATAATCATTGTAGAGATAAAAATACATTTGTTAAAATTTAAGTAACAAAAAATGTCACACATTTGAGAGAAAATAACAACAAAAAAGGGCTGGGACCAATCCTTGTGAACTCAGTTGATGAACAGACAAAGGCAGACCAGGTGTAAGAAGGGTATGAGAATTAATAGGCATTTTAATATCCTTACAAAAGTCAACTTTATCACAAGGATTTTTTTCATGTCTATGGTCATAGATTCTCTTTTTTTATTTCACAAGGATTTTTTAATGAAGATTTTTTTCTCTATTTTCAAGCAAAGAAACTAAAGTTAAAGTAACTTGCCCAAGACCACAGCTAGTAGTAAGTGGAAAAATTCAGATTTGAACCCAGGTCCATCTGACTGCACATTGAGAGTGCTCATGAATGTGTGAGGTCCTACCTGCTGGCCAATCCTCCAGCCTGCACCACCAATCAGTCAGATTTCCACTAAGCTGAGCCTTCCCTGCTCTCCATGTTCTTCAGCTGCTTCTCTCGACCTAAGTTCGCCCTGCATGCAATCAGGTGGGAGGACCACTTGAACCCAGGAGTTTGAGACCAGCCTGAGCAACAAAGTGAGACCCCATCTCTACCAAAAAATTTTAAAAAATTAGCTGGGTGTGGTGGTGCCTGCCTGTAGTCCCAGCTGCTCAGGAGGCTGAGGTGGGAGGATCACCTGAGTCCGGGAGGTGGAGGCTGCAGTGAGCTGTGATCACACCACTGCACTCCAGCCTGAGTGCGACCCTGTTTCAAGGACAGCATGCAGCATGGACTCATGCAATGAGCATCATGATTGGAATAGGACAGTGACAAATGACACCTCCCTTTGAAGGAAGATCTCATTTTTAAAAAGCACTGTGTATTTAGAGAGAATGTGCTGAAGAACATTTAAGGAAAGACAAAAGGAGAGACAAACCATAGACAGCTTTTACAAGTGTTAAAGGTGGCACAGGAACAAGAAATAATGGCTACAGGGACTTTGCTATCTAGACACCTGCCAGGGTCATTTTACTGAAAAGAACTTGATAATGTATTGATTTTTTTCTTAATGACAATTTGATGTCTCAAAAGGCAGAAGAAGTAATTAGAGGAATAGCTGCTCCTAATATAACTGGAACTAACTGTAAATGTGTCTCTAATGCTGTCCCCGATCCTGCTAAGGTCTTGGCATTCAGACAGAGGGTTGGGATGGGGTGAAGGCAACGAAGGTACTTTTGAAACTTGGAGCACTTTTCTGGCAGGGAGAGGGGTCTGGGAGTGCCATAGAAGCTAGCTGGTGACCCATGGTGGCCCAGAGGAGAGGATCCCTAGCAAGGAGCGGGAATACTAAATGAGAGGCAAGAGAATGGCCAAAACACTCAATCTACTTCATATGTAATATAAGAATCCTAGATACTATGGTCTGAATGTTTATGTCCCTCCAAAATCCATATTGAAATCCTCACCCCCAAGGTGATTACAATAAGAGGTGAGGCCTTTGGAAGGTGATAAGGTCATGAATGGGTAACCCAATTAATAAAATGAGCAAAAGACCTGAATAGACATTTTTCCAGAAGATTAAAAATGTCCAACACATACTATATCAATGTGCTCAACGTCACCAGTCATCATGGAAATGCAAATCAAAACCATCATGGGATATTATTTCATACCTGTTAGAATGTCTGTTGTCAAAAAGTCAAGAGATCACAAGTGTCCACAATGGTGTGGAGAAAAGGGAACACTCGTAGACTGTTAGTGGGAATGTAAATTGGAGCATTCATTATGGAAAACACTATAGAGGTTCCTTCGAAGATTAAAAATAGAAACTGTTATATAACCCAGCAATTCTTCTGCTTGGTACATAACCAAAGAAAATGAAATTAGCATATGGAAGAGATAGCTGCACCCCCATATTCATTGCAGTACTTCACAATAGCCAAGTTATGGAAACAGCCTAAGCGTCCATCAACAGATAAGCAGGTTAACAAATTTTTTTTTGAGACGGAATCTTGCTCTGTCACCCAGGCTAAGTGCAGTGGTGCAATCTCGGCTCCCTGCAACTTCTGCCTCCCAGTTCAAACAATTCTCCTGCCTCAGCCTTCTGAGTAGCTGGGATTAGAGGCATGTACCACCATGCCTGGCTAATTTTTGTATTTTTAGTAGAGACGGGGTTTCACCATGTTGGCCAGGCTGACTTTGAACTGCTGACCTCAAAAGATCCGCCCACCTTGGCCTCCCAAAGTGTTGGGATTACAGGCGTGAGCCACCATGCCCAGCCAACAAATGTTTATATATATAATAGATTCATCCTTAAAAATGGAGATCCTGCCATTTATGACAACATGAATGAATCTAGGGGACATTATGCTAAGTGAAATAAGCCAGGCACAGAAAGAAAAATACTGTATGATTTCCCTTATATTTGGAATCTTGAAAAGTGGAATAAATAGAAACAGAATAAAACCATGGTTGCTACCAGGGGGAGAAAATGGGGAAAAGTAGATCAAAGGGTATAAATGCAGATCTGTGGGATGAATAAGTCTAGAGATCTAATGGACAGCATGAGCTTTATAGTTAATGATATTGTATACTGAACATTTATTTGCGAAGACATTAGACTTTTTTCTAGGTGTTCCTACGATACACACACACACACACACACACACACACACACACGTAACTGCGGAAGGGCATGGACATGTAATTTGTTTGACTGTAATAGTCATTTTAGCATGTTTATTAAGACATGTACACCTCAAAGATATGTAATAAAAATAAACGTAAAAATAAATAAATAAAACAGGCCTGAGAGAGGTCCCTAGTTCCTTCAGCCATGTGAGGTTGGAGTAAGAAGGTAACTGTGAGGAAGAGGGCCCTCACCAGACACCGAATCTGCTGGTGACTTGGTTTTGGATGTCCTAGAACTGTGCAACAGACATTTCTGTTGTGTATAAACCACTCAGTGTATGGTATTTTGTTTTGCAAAATACCATAAGAGACTTAAGAGACTAGGAGCGAGGAGCAGACCTTCCCATGTGTTCCTGTCTCAATAGACCTTTCCTCCCACTCTACCAAAAAGGCCCTGTTCCCTGGAGCCAGAATTTTGACCGTGCTGTTGGAACTACAGCTGAGATGTGTTGTGGCCTGGCTTTACTCTGGTGGGCAGTCCAGGAAACTGTTTACCATTAGCACCAAATAATGTATTGATTTTTTTTTTCTTAATGACAATTTGATCTCTCAAAAGCCAGGAGAAGCAATTAGAAGAAGAGCTGCTTCTAATATAACTGGAACTAACTGTAAATGTGTGTCTAATGCTGTCAATGAAAATTTGATCTCTCAAATGGTATTTCCACAAGAAAATACCTTCTGAGTCCCAGTTAGCCAACTTTCAAATACATTTTTGGGAGGCAATCATGTTTTAAATTGGGAACTGCCCATGGCTGCTTACTAGCATTCTTGTGTGTGCAAATGCATACAATCCTATTTAGAATGCACTTGAAGTCATTCAGCAAAAATTTGAAATTCATGTATATTAAAGAAAGTAATGAGGGCACAGGGAAGGCACATTGGTAGAGGCTGGTATTTCCAGATTAATAGTTAAAGGAGACTAAATGCAAAATAATGCTGAGAGGCCACTTAGGGTTTCAAAATACCGGATGGCATATCTATTATAGTTAAGAGTTTCCTTGTGTAGCTGTAGGACTGAATTTAGTTCCGCACTTTTGGAAAATCCTCAACTTTTTTTTTCCTTCACGACTTTAACATACACCAATCTCTCTGTCTGTGTCTGTCCCCCTCTTATTGGCTCACATTCCCATATGTTTTGGCTCAGATTTTCCCATAGTGCATAGCTGTGGTTGTCAAAATTGTGGGTAGTGGTTTTAAAAATTCACAAGGAAATGTACAATGTTAAATGCTATGTTTTATCGCATTTACATGCTGGGTTTCCAAGCATTATATTGAGAAAACAGAAAGACCTATTACTAATTTCTAAATTATAGTTTTTATTGCATACCTTTTATTCCATGCATTTTTTATTATTTTTCATGTGATCTCTGCTAATAATCTGTCAATTTAATTTGAGATTTCTATTTTTAGTATTGTTATTGATGGATTTTGATATTGCTATTTCCAAACAAGTTAGAATATTGTGCTCCCAAACTTCTTTTAGGTAACATTGCCCCTCATTCTTCTTGATGTTTATTTGGTCTTTTTCTTAAAATCAGATGAGAGGAAAGGGCTACACAGAGTGAAAGATATTTTAAAATGATATTGAAAAAAAAAGACTTCCTTCTGTCATCCCAGCACTTTGGGAGGCCAAGGTGGAAGGACCACTTGAGGCCAGGAATTTGAGACCAACATAGCCAGACTCTGTCTCTACAAAATACAAAATAAAAATTTAGCCAGGAGCCATGGTGCACACCTCTAGTCCCAGCTACTGGGAGACTGAGCTGGGAGGATTACTTGAGATCAGGAGCTCAAGGCTGCAGTGAGCTGATTGTGCCACTGTACTCCAGCCTGGGTGTTGGAGTGAGACCCCATTTCTAAAAAACAACCAAC
Source organism: Piliocolobus tephrosceles (assembly GCF_002776525.5). NCBI lineage: Eukaryota > Metazoa > Chordata > Mammalia > Primates > Cercopithecidae > Piliocolobus > Piliocolobus tephrosceles. Next base: position 68,822,115 of record NC_045440.1, read on the forward strand.
CAAACAATAAAATCCTTCCCAAACAGTGTCAGGATAGTAGAGGAACCAGACCAGTGCTATAGGGGTCTCTGCCAGAACTCCCTGACCCAAAGCATATTCTCCACCAGCGAGATGCCTAAAACCTTTCTCTTACAGTCACCTCATAGCCCAAGTTATCCTCAGAAAATGATTGTTTACATTTTACACTCACAGGAAGAGAGAAAGGTCTAACTTATTAGAATGACACAAAGATTTTTACAACTGTTCTTTAGATATATATTTTTTAAGCTTCACTTCCAAATGCTCTTGTCCCTTCTCCTCATTCTTTTTCCTGTTCAGAGTCTGCATATTAGTTTTTGTACACTTTTATTACAGCACTTAATGACCTTGTGTTACAGTTTATTTAATAGTGTTTTTGGTTAGCACCCTTCCTTTTAGCCATAGTGTAAACTCTTTAAATGCAGAGATCCTGTCTTACTCATTTTTGTAAAATTGAGTTTCCTTCATAGTAAGTACTTAGTAGATGTTAGTTAAGAAAAATGGGAAAAGAAAATGAACTCTTCTCCAGGGAGACATAACATTCGTTCATTAATACTTCTTAATTGCATTATAGATTTTTTTCTGAGAGAAGCTAGAAGATACCAAGATTCTCGGGGATAAGAATGAAATAGAATGCATAACATTTCATTGTGTTTATGAGAAGACAAGATGATTATTCAGAGAACCAGGTGCTATTCAGGAAGGCCAAGTGCAGGCAGGACCCCACAGTGGTAACCTGCAGCTACTGGAGAATAGTACAAGGCTGTGTGGGCAGCCCGGATGGAAGGAGAATTCTGAAATGCAAAGGCAGCCAAGGGAGACCTTGTCAACCTCACAACTTTATCTCGATATGGTCCTGTTCTGCCTGAAGTCTTTCTTTTTTCTTTGCCAAGTTTTGTCTCCCAGTATGGTTGGTTAGAAAACCACAGAAGATGAGGACAGCTGGTGTCTGGAATTGTATGTGTTCAAATAAAGCAACTGGAGGTGGAAGGCAAGATGCCGGGACAGATGGCTCGACCCTTGAATGACCACTAGGAGGTGGGCTTGGGCTGCCCTCCTCCACCTGGCAAGGTGTCATGATGTGACAAAGGTGGGAAAATAGTGCCATGGAGGATGCTTTAGTGTAGGTCGAGAGCAGGAATGTAATGACACCACATACAACAGTGAATGCCAAAGTGCACTGAGTCCGTATGCAAGAAAATACTGGACTTGGAGCACATTCAGGCACATAGATTCTTACCATGTTTTATTGTGAATTTGAAGGCCTAGGGTCAGATACACATACTTGTTATGTGACTGTGTGGTCAGTGGGAAGGTTAGAAGGTGAAGGCTGAACATTAGGGTACACTGAAAATTGCCAGGCTGGCTTCAAATGGGGCAGAGAACAAGCCCAGCCTCTGAGCTTCCTGCCATGGAATCTCTGATCTGTGGAATTCTACTACTGAGGCTTGGGGAAGTGAAAGCAGCATTCCATTGAATTTCAGCCTGTGGAATCTCAGCGAGATGTGGCTGGACCATCGGAGAAATGGGGTGAGGAAGAATAGCGGATTCTGGGGACACCATGAAAATGGCCTAGATTTCAATACACTGCGTGGGTGCAGCAGTTTAACCACCAAATGATGCCAAGTAGCCATGGAAGTCATTGAACCACCATCTTGTTGGCAGTCCTGGTGGCTGCACTTTAGACATTGCCAGATTGAGCTGTGTTATTCAGCCACTGATCTGTTGAATAATGGATTATTTGGTCCATTATTGCAAAGCATGTCCTATTCTATTCTATTCTATTCCATTCTATTCTACTCTATTCTATCCTATTCTATTCTATTCTTTAGAGATTGTGGATAATTTTTTAAGCCTAATATTTTAGTTCTTGCCATGAGAGACATTTCAGAAAGCAGCCCCATGGCTCCAGGTTCTATGACCTGGGGAGTAAAGCACACAGAGACACAGGCTTTGCTTCTAAGTTGAAACAGAAAGCATACCTGTGCTGAAGAAGCAGTGTGTGCTTCGCTGAGGACAGAGCGCCACCACAGTCCCTAGTGTGAGTTATGTCATCCCTGGCAACTTGCTATGGAGCTCAATTGGAAATTGCTTTCTGGATAGAATGCCATTAGAAAGGAAGCAAAAAACCTCATGGATAAATTCATTTTCCTGTGAATCTAATTGCAAAGACTGTATAGCATTCATTTGATAAAAGCAGACTTCAGCAGCTCAAAGTTGTATCAGTCTTGGTGTTAGCTCCTTTGGAAAACTATTTCAACTCCTATTAAATATGGGCTCTTCTCCCTGAGTAAAGAAAGTGCTTTGAATGGCGGCCAGGACATCTAAGACTGTATCATATACAAACGTTACAGCAGAACCCGTTAGAAAATGCTGTTCAGCCACAATGGTGGGATGAAGACCCCAAGGTCATTTACCTTTCTGACTTTTAGTTACTAGACTCTCAAAAAATAAACACACTTGGGATGATTGGGAAATTACACCTAAGCTTGACTAGCACTGGCCAGAGAGAGCAGCTAGACCTTGACACCAAATGCTTGAGAATGCATTCAATGTACTATTTAAAAAAGATATAAAGAAATGGATGCTGAGTGAATTTTTACTAGGGATTATAAAATTGGAATGAAGTGTGACTACAAGAATAAGCTGTAGGGAAGAATCATACAGATCGTGTTGATGCAACGTGGTAACTCCTTGATCAGATGCTCATTATATTAGAACACACGTTTTTGTTGTTGTTGTTAGAAGGCACTTTTAAAATTTCAGGGGCCTCAGGCTTCAGTTTTCCAGCTGACTCCCCTATGTTTGGGTAGACACGCGCGCACACACACGTACACACACACACACAACTGTGGCAGAATAAACATTACTGTAACTTAACATATTATATTATTTAGGTGAGATAGAGCCTCTCATAGACAGATGTAATAGAGAAAAACAAGTAGGGAGCTCTTCGTAAGTTGCTGGTGAGATGATGTCCTTGTGAACATATCTCAGACTCAGCTGAAGCTGGAGAAAAAAATTATAATGGGATAGATCAGTAGTTCTCAAACTTTAGGGCATCAGAATAACCTGTAAGACTAGTAAAAACACAGATCGCTGGGCCCTAACCCGTATTTCTGATTCAGAAGTTTTAATCCAGAGCTTCCTGATTCTGACTTTTTGTGTTGGGGAAAAATGTGATGTTTTCCAGCTTCCTGAGTTTGCAGAATATTACACTTTCTCTACAGACCTGGAGATGTTCTGTGGCCTTCATCACAAGGGGCTATGAAAGGATGACCCTGGATTCTGAGGGTGCTTGTTGTAAGAGGGTGTGCTTTCTTCTCTGCATTTTTAGTACAGGTCCTGCCTCATCCTAAACACTTATTAAGGGTAATCCTTACACAAAATATTTATAAATAAACATTATTCATGTCTTTCTACTTTACTGCCTATTGATGCCTTAAATGTGGGTGTCTAAATTTCCATTACTGCTAATGTAATATTAAAATTCTGACCCACGCTTGTAATCCCAGCACTTTGGGAGGCCAAAGTGGGTGGATTGCTTGAGTCCAGGAGTTTGAGACCAGCCTGGGCAATGTGGTGAAACCTCATCTCTATAAAAAGTACAAAAATTAGCCAGCAGTGGTGGCACACGCGTGTAGTCCCGGCTACTCAGGAGGCTGAGGTGGGAGGATTGCTTGAGCCCAGGAGGCGGAGGTTGCAGTGAGCTGTGATGGTACCACTGCACTCCAGCCTGGGTGACACAAGGAGACCCCATCTCAAAAAACAAACAAACAAAAAACAAAATCGGATTCATCACATATAAAAAATAGCTCTGTCTCACCTCTACAAGGTGAATGAATGAATTAATACACCTCTGGGGGAATTGCTCCAAACAGTGAAACTTTTGAGATTATCTGGCAATATTTATTGCAAATAAATATTTACTTCCAGATTGTTCTACATTTTTGTAACAATTTATTTTCCCTCTACTTTTTCTTCCTGATACTCTTGCCATGTTGGAAGTAACTCTTCTTAAAAAAATTTTCTCAAAGTATCTGTATTTTAAAAAAGTGTTGAATTTTGCGTGCATTTAATAGCAGAAACTGATCTCTCCTTGTTGCTTTGAGTTTCTTTAATTATGAAGTCTATCTTTTTTGTTGTATATATTGGTGTGATGGTTAATACTGAGTGTCAACTTGATTGGATTGAAGGATACAAAGTCTTGTTCCTGGGCGTGTCTGTGAGGGTGTTGCCAAAGGAGATTAACATTTGAGTCAGTGGGCTGGGGAAGGCAGACCCACCCTCAATCTGGTGGGCACCATCTAGTCAGCTGCCAGTGAATATAAAGTCGGCAGAAAAATGTGAAAAGGTGAGATGGGCCCAGCCTTCCAGCCTACGTCTTTCTCCCGTGTTGGATGCTTCCTGCCCTCAAACATCAGACTCCAAATTCTTCAGTTTTGGGACTCGGACTGGCTCCCCTTGCTCCTCAAGCTTGCAGACAGTCTATTGTGGGACCTTGTGATCATGTAAGTTAAAACTTAATAAACTCCTATATATATATATATGCACACACACACACACACACACACCCACAGGCACACTCCCATATATATATACACTCCCATGTATCTATACATACTCCCATATATATGTATACTCATATATATATATATATACTCCCGTGTGTGTGTGTGTGTGTGTGTGTGTATGTGTATATATATATATTCTATTAGTTCTGTTTCTCTAGGGAATCCTGAGTAATACAATTGGTGTTTCTTCTTTTGTAAAGTTTTTGTTCTTTGGCTTTCCTACGTTTTCTTTTGAGGTGTTTTATTTCTTTATTTTTTTGAGATGAAGTCTCACTCTATCACCCAGGCTGGAGTGCAGTGGTGTGATCTTAGTTCACTGCAACCTCCACCTCCCAGGTTCAAGTGATACTCCTGCCTCAGCCTCCTGAGTAGATAGAATTACAGATGCCCACCACCACACCTAGCTAATGTTTGCATTTTCAGTAGAGACAAGCTTTCGCCATCATGGCCAGGCTGGTCATGTACTCCTGACCTCAAGTGATCCGTCCACGTCAGCCTCCCAAAGTGCTGGGATTACAGGTATGAACCACCGCACCCGGCCTTGAGGTGTTTTATATATTTTTTTCCTTATTGAGTTCTAAGAACTTTTTCTATGTTGAGAATATTAACCCTCAGTTTGACAGGTATATTGCAGTCTCCCCACCAAGTTTGTTGTTTGCCTTATAAATTTGCTTATAGTGTTCTGTCATATAAAAGGTTTATATATATAGTAGTCAATTAATCTGTGTGTTCCTTTTATGAATTCTGCTTTTGCATGCATACGTGATTTCTGAGAGCTCTTTTGCTGATATCTTTCAAGCCTTCAATGTATATTAATTTACATAATTGCCTTGTGTCCATTTGGGGGAACATTGTCTCATTAAAATGACCTGTCACTTTTCCTTCTCAGGTTCCTGTGTCCGCCTTTCCTAATGAAGTATGCTTTGATTTTTTTTTTCACAAATACCCCAAACCACTCACTACTGATCCCAGCATTATCTTTTAGTGCAGCAGTGAACAATTGCCAGTCTGCTGAAGTTCGCTGCCTTAAAGTTATTTTCAGATGACAAAAAACAAAACAAAAAAAAAAAAAAAAGAGGGAAATTAGTTTAACAGGCTGGACCTCTTTTTGTGAAGATTAGAGAGAGTCTAAAAATCTTTTTCTGAAAGGTGATCTTGCCTGAGAGAAATGATAATGACTAAAATAAAAGGCGTCTCTTGCATCTCCTGTAGGCCTTCAGCACATTTTAATCCTAATTAAAGAAGAAGTCCGAGGGAGCCTTTCCAAAAGGAGTTGATTATAACCCCAGCTCCATATGGAACACATGGAAGGTTACCGCTGCAGCTGTTGAGCATTATAGCATGAGATAGATGCTTTAAATGTCTCTATACTAAGCGCACATTGAAAAATGCTTTCTTGAACTTGGCTGTATAGGAGTCCTTTAGGGTTTTTAATACCAGGGGAACAAGTTTTTTTTTTTTAATACCAGCAGCCCCCCTTATTCCTTTAAGCCTTGGCTATGCATTTTTATGCATGGATATTTCATGAAACCTTTTAAGTTGAGTGCCCTGGTTACATCTTTGATACAGGACATAGTACCTGGTTTTAAATCTTTATCTTTGGGCAGTGGGTTGTTATTGACTGGGTGGAGATGGAAATTAGTGGCTTCCAAGTCACAACTTGCTGGGGACAATAAGTGAAAGATCGATGGAGATAAGTACAAACATTATGAATGTCTGACCCAGAATAAGTTGTTGTGTGAACCTACATTCTCAACGGAAAGATTGGTATCAGGCAGGACTAGAGATCTTGTTTTTTCAAAGCTGAAATAAGATTTTGGTGTTGTCTCAGCAGAAAATTATAGATGTTTTAATGGTTAATATTTTTTCTCCCCTACCAGTCTAATACAATTTTTCACAATTGTAACCAACCATAGTAAAGGCCAACGCAAAAACAGGAGAGAAAAAGCACATGTCACTGAAATCTGAAGATAATCTCACATTCCAAATTAGCTAATAGTTTTCTATTCTTACCTTCATTCCAATTCAGCTCTCAAAAACTGTGCAGTAATATGTGTTAGGCACAAGTCCAAAGGGAACCCAAGTGAAGAGAGTGAGAGAGCCCAAATCCGGAATGCCCTGGTTCTGCCCTGGCCTCTCAATACACTAGTAGGTTTAAAAGGGACCAAGGTGAGTGGATCACTTGAGTTCAGGAGTTTGAGACCAGCTTGGCCAACATGGTGAAACCCTGTCTTTACTAAAAACACAAAAATTAGCTGGGCATGGTGGTGCGCGCTTGTAATCCCAGCTACTTGGGAGACTGAGGCAGGAGAATCGCTTGAATGCTTAAACCCTGGAGGCGGAGGCTGCAGTGAGCTAAGATTGCGCCACTTCACTCCAGCCTAGGTGACAGAGGGAGACTCCATCTCGAAAACAAACAAACAAACAGGCAAGCAAACAAACAAAAAGGGGAGAAAGGTAGAGAGGACACCTTTGGGCGGTGACCAGGATCAAGAGACAAGAGTGGTTGCTGCCACCTCTTCTGGGTCCTTGAGGGAAGATATGCACAGGGGAACATTTGATTCTTCATTGAGGCTTTGGGCCCTAAACCCACTGTAGTTTCCCAGGTGAACTTGGCATCTGCAAAACTTCCTGACTGTTTTGCTTATATGAGGCAGGCTCCCGTGGTGTGGATGATGCCTTTCTTGCTAGGCCACCTGCTCCCCACTTATTCTCGGATAGGAATGTTAATGTGAATACCTCACAAGTAGAAGATGATATTCTCACTCTAGGTTAGGACAGTCCCAAAGCACCTGAAGACGCGTTGTTACATTGGATTTTTAAGTTAAGGCTGGGGAGACATGTGAGAATGCAAGGAGAACTCCAAAGCCCAAAACAGTTGTACCTGTGGCCTAGAATACTATGTGATGCCGCCAACTTCTGCAAACTTGAAAAGCCGAGTTTGTGAGAAAAGAAATTCAGAGGCTTACGTTAACCAATAGAAAAAGGATGGTGCTTTATTTTGGTGATAATTAATTGGTAATTGTTTGGTAAGGTGGGGACAGGTTTTCCCAACCAGGTATAAAATAGTTAAATTAACTACAGAGATTCTAGTCCAAAAAGACTGAGATTCAATCGTTAGCAAATATTTACACAGCACCAACTAGATGCCAGGCACTGTTCTAGGTGTGTGGAATATATTAGTTAACAAAGATGGCAAAGATTTATATTCTTGGAAAGTTAAATTCTTGTGAACACAATTCATGTAAAGGTAAATGAATTCTACTATATGATAGAGGACAATAAATGCTATAGGAAAAAGTAGACAGGCCGGGCGCGGTGGGTCATGTCTGTAATCCCAGAACTTTGGGAGGCTGAGGTGGGTGGATCACCTGGAGCCAGGAGTTCAAGACCAGCCTGACAAACATGGTGAAACCCGTCTCTACAAAAACAACCTAAAAAATACCACCAGGTGTGGTAGTGAGCACCTGTAATCCCAGCTACTGGGAGGCTGAGGCAGGAGAGTTGCTGGAACCCAGGAGGAGGAGGTTGAAGTGAGCCGAGATCACGCCACTGCACTCGAGCCTGGGTGACAAGAGCGAAACTCCATCTCAAAAAAAAAAAAAAAAAATTTAGAGGGAGATAAAGCAGTTCAGGGATACCAACAGGAGGCAGTTTGTGGTATTAAATGGGTATTTAGGGTAGGCCTCATTGAAGAAGTAAGGTTTCATTAACATCTTGAAATAGGCACCAAGCATACACCTGAGGAAGAACATGCTAGGTGGAAGGAACAGCTGATGCTAATATCTTCAGGGTCTTCACAGGGTTTGTGCCTGGCTTGTTTGAGAAATAGCAAAGAGACCAATGAGTGACAGGGAGTTGGTAGGAAGAGGTAAGAGAGATGTTGGGAATGGGGTAGTAGCTCTTTGGGGTTTTGCAGGGCACTGTGAAGAGTTTTTTGAAATGGACGCATATTACAGAGATGTGACATACATTCTAGATAGTATGTTGAAGATACACTGTAGAGTAGGAGAATAGAAACAGAAAGGCTGGGTGCCGTGGCTCACGCCTATAATCTCAGCACTTTGAAAGGCCAAGGTGGGAGGATCTCTGGAGACCAGGAATTTGAGAGCAGCCTGAACAATAAAACCAGATCCCCTCTTTACAAAGAAATTAAAAAATTAGCCGAGCTTGGTAGTGCATGCCTGTAGTCCCAGCTGCTCGGCAGGCTGAGGTGGGAGGATCACTTGAGCCTGGGAGGTCAAGGCTGCAGTGAGCTTTGATTGTACCACTGCACTCCAGCCTGAGCAACAGAGTGAGCTGCTGTCCCCAAAAACATAAAATAACACAAAATAAGGTATAGGGAGAGACCAGTTAGGAGGTTAGTGGGATAATCCAGCAAGAGATTATGGTGTTTCTTATCAGAGTGGTAGCAGAGGAGGCAGTGAGAAGGTAGAAAAGTGATATATCTATTTTTGTAGATAGAACCAATATGAATTCTTAATAGATCCAATTGAGTGAAGGAAGAAAAGAGTCAAGGATGCTATAAGAATATTGTCCAGATCAATGAGAAGAATGGAATTCTTATCAAGGGAGACATTGAATGCTGTGCCAGGTTTGAGAGAATGAAGATCAGAAGTTCAATATGGGGTATATTGAGATTGAGGTGCCTATAACATAGTCTTATATACGAGTCTGGAGTTAGAAAGAGGAGTCTGGTGAGAAATTTAAATATGGGAACTCTCAGCATACAGATGGCATTGAACACCATAAGCTGAATGGAATCTCCAAGGAAACAAATGCAGACTGAGAAGAAAAGAAGACTAAAGATTGAGTCCTGGGTGATTGCACCATTAAAAGACAAAGGAGAAGACTCGGAAACAGCAAAGAAGACTGATGAGAAGCAACCAAGGGTGTTGAAAAGAAAGGAAGAGAATGTAATGTCCTGGAAGACGAGTGAAAAAGGGTGTTTCAAAAATGAGAGTAATTAACTGTGTGAAATGCTGCTAACAGGTTACATGAGATGAAAACCAGTGGCCAATGGAAAAAGAAGTTTTGTTTTTATTTTGATTTTTTTGAGACGGAGTCTCACTCTGTCTCCCAGGCTGGCAAAGAGTGGTGCAATCTCAGCTCACTGCAGCCTCCATCTCCCAGGTTCAAGCGATTCTCCTGCCTCAGCCTCCTGAGTAGCATGCATCACCAGGCCCAGCTAATTTTTGTACTTTTAGTAGAGATGGGGTTTCACTGTGTTGGCCAGGCTGGTCGTGAACTCCTGACCTCAAATGATCCACCTTCCTTGGACTCCCAAAGTGCTGGGATTATAGGCGTGAGCCACCGCCCCCAGCTGGAAAAAGAAACTTTAATGGAAACATGGGACGCAAAAGCCTGATTGAAATGGGTTCAAAGAGAACAGGCATTGGAAGCAACAGGTATTGATAATTCTTCAACAAAGTTTTGCTGCAAACGGGAACAGAACTGTAGTGTGCAGCTGATGGGAGAAGGTAAGTCAAGAGAAAAATTATTTTTTATGCTTGGAAAAATTATTCATGTTTGTTTTCTCATGAGATGATCTAGGAGGGAGTAAAAAAATTATGGAAGAGTTATTGAAATAATTTCCTTGGATAGACTAGAGAGAATGAAATCTGATAATTAAATGAAGGAATTGCCTGAGGATAAGGACATGAGATGAGTGTGGACTGCATCAATGAGCTCCCTCGTTCTCTGGCTTCCTGCTGGGTTCGGCTTCTGGAGATCAGAAAGAGGCCTCGGCTTCCCCTAGTGGTATTTTTTAGTATTTTTTGTAGAGAGAGGTTTAACCATGTTGGTCAGATTGGTCATCACTCCTGACTCCAGGTGATCCACCCACCTCGGCCTCCCAAAGTGCTGGGATTACAGGCATGACCCACTGTGCCCGGCCCGTCCACTTTTTTCTATAGCATTTATTGCCCTCTATCATAAAATAAAATTCATTTACCTTTACATGAATTGTACTCATAAGAATTGAACTTCCCAAGAACATAAATCTTTGTCATCTTTGTTCATTAATATCTTCCACACACCTAGAACAGAGCCTGACATCTAGTTGGTGCTATATAAATATTTGCTAATGATTGAATCTCAGTCTTTTTGGATTATAATCTCTGCAAAGAATGAGATAGATTTGATCCCCTTGGCTCCCTCCTTCAGTAGAGAGTAGCATTTCTCTACTGAAAGCCATGGTTCTTAGTAGGTGGGCTTTTTCATACCTCTCTCTCTCCCCTGTCCCTACAGACCTAGTTCCGTGCTCTCCTTTGTTATTTTGTTGTTCCTTTGTTCACCACCATCCCTTGTAACCACCCTAGATCCTGACCATTCCTTTGTAAATAATTCCTTTATTAAACTCAACTGTGCAGTTTGAGTGTGGCCATCTGGTTCCTGCAGACCCCTGACACAATCAGGAGTATCTTAGTTATTTTGAGATATTATCACAAGATACCATAGACTGGGTGGCTTAAACAAGAAACATTTATTTTTCACAGTTCTAAAGCCTGGAAGTCAGAGATCAGCATGCCCACATGGTCAAGTTCTGGTGAGAACCCTCTTCCTGGTTACAGATGTCTGCCTTCTTACCCTGTTCTCCTGCGGTAGAGAGAGTGAGCTAGCTCTCTGTTCTCTTTTTATAAGGGTACTAATCCCATCCTGAAGCCTCTACCTTCATGACCTCAGCTACACCCCCCAAAATCCCACCTCCAAATACTATCACATTGGGGATTAGGGTTTCAACATACAAATTTAGGGAGAACCCATTTGGTCTATAGCAAGACGGTATTCTTCTGCATGAAGACCTCATTCCTCATTTAAATTGGGAAATGGAATAGCAGTGATTCCAGAAGCAGACAAAGATGTATTTATAGTGCACACCCTTCAGATGACTCATCCCACTGGCTGGTGATCTTTCACCGTGGGTACTAGTTGAATGTGAGTGGCTTGAACCACCTGTGGGCTCACTGATCCCCATACTGATTCTTCTCTCACTGTGCCATCGGAGTATGTGCTGGGGACACCATCCTTTATCAGACAGATGCTGGATCAGTCCCTGAATCTACTCAGTCAGAACCTAGGAGGACGAGGCACAGTTTAACCAACCCCCTAGATGATTCTGACCCACATCCAGGCTTGGCACGTTGGGCTACTCTTGAATTCCCAGACCTTTTCAGTGGCCATATTTGGAATCCAATTTTCAATATTGAAACCATATTCTTCTTTTAAATTCCAATTAGGATTTTAAATTAATGCAAAAATGAAAGGGAAAAACACAAGAGTTTTTTTTCCTACAGCAATAGAAAACTTTTATCTCATGTAAAACGCTGGAAAGATAAAATGGTGCCATAAAAGTAAGATAGTCTGAACATTTGTGGGAACCTGGGGGCGGTGATTATTTCCATTCTAGGGAAGTAATGCATATTTCATTCTTCACAGTTTGAGAAAAGCTATTATGACTGAGATGTACATTTCTTAATTCAGAAATACAAGACAGTCAGAGCAGGCTTTAGGTTCACATGGTCAGTCATACTCTTGATTATGGAAGAGAACCTAAAGACAAGAAGTGAAGAAAACAAAGTCTTAAAAGAAGTTAGCCATCTGAGCAAATTTTGTGAATATTTGTAAAATATAGATGTTATTGATCTCAGATGTTGTAACTGCACACTACACAACAATTATACTACATGTCAAATTATTAATAAAATGTTCACTTGATATAACTTTATAATGTCATTTTATTTTATTTTTCGAGACGGAATCTTGCTTTGTTGCCCAGGCTGGAGTGTAGTGACATGATCTTGGCTCACTGCAACCTCTGCCTACCAGGTTCAAGCGAGTCTCCTGCTTCAGCCTCCCAAGTAGCTGGGATTACAGGTGTGTGCCACAATGCCTGGCTAATTTTTGTATTTTCAGTAGAGATGGGGTTTCACTATGTTGGTCAGGCTGGTTTTGAACTCCTGATCTCAGGTGATTTGCCTACCTTGGCCTCTCAAAGTGCTGAGATTACAGGCATGAGCCACTGTGCCCGGCCTATAATGTCATTTTAAATTTACAAATCTGATTCCATGTTCCCCAGCATGAATAGCCAGGAAGAGATAGAGGCTTTCATCTGAGGGTGGAGACTGAGCCACATAGCCTGCAGAAGCCCTAGAAGGGACTGACACAAATATAAGCTGGTATTCTGGAGGTGGCATTGGCAATGCAAACAGCGGTGAGGGAGCAGAGGATGTGCCTTGAAGAGTCAGCACCCTTGGGGGATACATCAGAGTGTTGGAGAGGTGCTTCTTTATGAAGCTCTAGGCTGTATCCATGGACACTTTTCTCCCACCATCAGTCTCTCCAGTTATATTTTTATGCAAGATTCTGAGTGACCAAGGCATCCTAATAACACCCATTGGGCTTCAGGATGGCAGAACAGCAGCCCTAATTGGGGATTTCCTGCTAGTAGTGCTTGATTTGTCTCCATAGACAAAGCCACTTACAGAGATGAGAAATGAGTAACTCTTTCAACAAAAGAACTCAGCTATAAAAAGAGGATATATGACTGTATGATAGGGATAATGGACTCACATGTGTTGCTTTAATATTACGCTGATTTATTAAACCATAACAACTTCCTCTTGAAACATAATATAAATAATATATGATTCCTTTAAAATGTCTATATTCCCTTACCAGACAGTAGGTCTCTTTAGGGGAGGAGCTGTCTGATTCATTTTTGTTTCCTCGAGAGCATTTGCATATAGAATGTATTCAACAAATAAATGTTTGTTGATGATTAGGTTAATAATAGTATTAAAACTTGATGAATTGGTAAACTATTTGAATTGAGGGGCAGGGAAAAAAGTTTTCCAGTTAAAAATGATCATGATGATAAATATTAAACATTTTTTGAGGGGGAGAATTCTTGATAATTTTGAGTATCTGGTAGAACACAAATAAAGTGTTTATAAAATGTCAGAATGAATCCAAGGGAGAACCATCAGGAGTCATTTTGTTCAAGAGGTAAGGGGTAGACAAAGTCATAAACCTGAATGAATTTTAGAGGGAAAGAAAGAAAAGGATGAAGAAAGAAAAAAAAATCAGACAGAAAAAGAAAATCAGACTTAAGAGATAGAAATCTGGGTGAATCTGGAATGCTGGAAAGAAAAATTATTGTTATGTGCAAAAGTGTGATCCTTTGATTAGGTAAAATATCAGAGACACAAATCAGGTTAAATTGATTTATTATAATTACATTTAAAATTTTAGAATTCATCAGTAGGTATGAACAAACATATACATACATATCTACATAATTTATAAGTATATTATTCATATTATATATTATAAAAATAACTGAGAGATAAACTTTTGTTTATACTTAATGCTAAAATAATTCATTTACCTTGGAGAGATCAGAACTCTGTCCATTTCTCCTACATAAAAACTAGAGAGTACGATTGCTTTCTCTTTCTTGGGCTTACTCTGGTCTCATAGAATATGCATTTTCATTTTTATTTCAACAGAATATCCGTGGATAGCTATAATTTCTGCTTCCTTATCTTTGTCAACATTTGTATTTCCCCAGTGGACATTTCTGCAAGATTTATTTTTATTTCTTTGTTACCAGAGAAACTCTTGTTGGTCAAGTTCAATAACACCTTCAGCATAATTTCGGAGGAAATTACAGGCAGCAATTGAAGTCCATCACTTTCTGGGAGGGGAAATATTAACACTCTCACCTCTTGCTCCCAATATTAGGTGGTGGGCAGGACTGAGTTACTCATTTTCTGAAGGAGCAGTAATTCTTTGGACTCCTTGAGTCACTTGGTAAATTAACTCTACCACTGCCCAGAAGAGTGCCTCAGAGATTTCAAGGAATGAATGCTTTAAAAGTTGGAAAATGCTAAGAAACACCATCATATAAATGATTTCTTTCCAATTTTATTTTAAATACAGCCATATATTATTAAATACAGCCATACATCATTAAATAGTGTATTAATACATTATTAGATGCAGCCATATATATATGTATATGTATATATGTGTGTGTGTATATATATGTAACTACGTAGCTGCTGTACCCTCCAGAAGCAATGACACCCTCCAGAGGTGACAACAGATGCAAGTAACAACCACATTCTCTGGTTTTGACAACCAAAAATATCTCCTGACATTGTCAAATGCTCCTTAGAGGGCAAAATTGTCCCCATCGAAGTACTACTGGGCTAGATAGAAACTTACATCTCACACATGGAGAGTCCAAGCTGGCTTGGTGGCTCTGCTGTGCTCTGGGAGCCCTGGCTCCTCCTTACTTTGCAAATCGTATGAGGTGTCCTCATCACCTGGATGCCTACATCTCACTCAAGCGTCTCAATTCTAGGAGGGCACAGACAATGGTATACTGGTAAACAGACTCTAAAAAAAAAAAAAAAAAAAAAAAAAAAAAAAAAAAAAAAAAAAAAAAGAAAAGAACATTTTTTAAAAGCCCAGATTTGTAGTGTTTGCAGAGTCTCATGTTTTAAATACTCCTGCCATGGCTGATGTGAAACTGCCAACAGTTTAACAGCTGGCTTACAAAATTTCTGAATATTTACCATTTGTCCCTTGTAAGACAGTATTAGTGGGCTGCAGCATATTGACAGAGAATGGGAAGGAAAAGATAGAAGCTTTTGTTGAAGGACAAAATGACATTTCACTTCTCTTCAGCCTCACTGGCCAAAACTTAGTCCCATGTTCACCTTAGCTACAGGGGAGGCTGAAATGCAGTGTTTATTCTAAACAGCCATGTATCCAGCCACAATACCAGGGAATTTATCACCAGGGGAAAGAGAGAGAGAATGCTTAGTGCTTGAAAGTTATCCAGTCTCTGCCACAATTTTATTTAAAAAATAACTAGAAAAATGAGAGTGAACTTTATCGGAGAGGCTCTTGGACATCTCAGCATCAAGAAGGTAATAAATAAAAAGAGATAAGTCACAGACTTCCTCCGACAGTCAAGAATTCCCCATGCAGATGACACCCCAGGAGATGCTGGGTGATTGTTCTTACAGTTTCTTCAGTTGAAGGTAAATGTAGCAGTAGCCATTTATTCTTTTAACTCAGGTTGTTTGAAGTGCATCGCCTAGGCACTTCACCCTTTGGACTCACTGGAAAACAAAGAGAATTTTGGAATTAGAAGAGGCTTAATAATGTTAATGATAATAATTATAACAGATAACACTTGTAATACTATGTGCCAGTCACTATCTAAACACTTCACATATTTTTACGCTCCTTTAATCTTCACCACAACCCGTGCAGTAGGTACTATTATTATCCTTATGTATGTATGTATGTATTTATGTATGTTTTTATTTATTTATTTTGAGACACTCTGTCACCCAGGCTGGAGTGCAGTGGCGCGATCACAGCTCACTGCAGTCTTGACCTCCCAGGCTCAGGTGATCTTCCCACCTCAGCTTTCCAAGAAGCTGGGACTACAGGAGCACACCACGCTATCCTTATTTTTAGATGAGGAAATTGAGGCACAGATAGGTTAAGTTACTTACTTAAGGACACACAGCAAGTAAGAAGTGGGGCCAGGATTCTTACAGATTGTCTTTTCCAATCCTCTCTGCACATTCATCCTCATTTCCCTGTATATCTCCGCCAGTATGAAGGAGTTAGAAGGGTAAAAATGACATATCCCAGCTTCTTTTGCAGCTGCAGTTCTAGGTGGACTCTGCCTTCAAATCATCTCCATGGATGTGAAGTTTTGGTGGTGGCAGGGTTAACAGTAGAAGCAGCGATTTCCTGATGACATCTAAGATGATGTGACCATAAAACCCAAAATCCAGTGGCAGCAATTTCAGAGCTTTCAGACTTTTGTAAGAATGATCATTTCTGTATTAATCCCATTTTACTTTAAATTCCTAGAGTGGTACAAGACTTTACAGGTGACAAAATTGAGGCTGAAATGAGAGAAACACAGATGTTCTCAGGTCGTAAAAACCTAGGCCTAGAGTTAGACTGTTTCAGCCCAGTAAAGGTTTCAGTGGTATAGTGGAAAGTTGGTTTTGAGTTTTCAACTTAGCGTTGTCAGCTAATGGTTCTGGCAGTAGAACAGGCTTTTAAATTTTTCCTGATTTGTAAGATGGAAATAACATTTTCCTTTTAGGATTGCTGTGAAGATGGATTGAGAAATTTGGGTTAATGCTAATGGCAGATCCAAAATAATTGCCACTTAAGCAAGATTAAAGTTGATTTCTTTGTAATGCAAAAGTCCTAATGTGCAGTTCAGGCTTGGCATGGTGGGTCTACCTTCCTCAGAGTCCAGACTCCTACCTTGTTGCATGACAGTTTTCAACATTCAGCTTCCACATGGTGCCTAAGATGAGTATTTCCAAATCCAAGTCAGTGGGAACTGGATGAGGGGAAGTGAGCGGTGTGGCTTTTCCTTTAAGGGCCAGACCTGGAGTTGTACACCTCATTTCCATTCATGCTCCCATGTCTAGAAGTTAGCCAGGTTCCCATACTTTTGCTGCAAGTGCAGCCTTAAAAACATAACCTTCTGCTGGGCAGTTATGACTTCAGTTAAAAATACTTGTTATTTTATTAATACTATGTAAGAAGGATATCATGAATATTAGAAACAACTAAAGTCTCTGCCACAGATATGATGACAAAGCACTTGGTAGATGAACAATGCTGATACGCATTACTACTGACGTCCTCCATCTTATTGGCTTAGGGTCTTTTATCTCCTACACACAATAGGAGTAAATTTGGGGGATTTTGATTGAAAAGTAAAATATTTGGGGATCACGTTACTTGAAAATTTTAGGAAGTAATATCTGTCTCCGAATCAAGCTTCAATGTGAAATAGATCCTGAACCAAATCCCTAGAGAAAGTACATTTATATTCATAAAAGGATTTTTTTGTTTCTATATTGCCTTGTAGAAAAACAGTAATAAATAATGACATTTAGAAACCTTATCAGGGTATCGCACATACTCCAAGCTCTATGGCATTTCAAGTGGCGTGTTTACTTTTGCAGAACATTCAAGCCCTCAATACTGCTGGTGGCTATAACATTTTTCTAATTATTCTTCACAAGCAATGAATAGAAGAGTTGGCAATTTACCTGATGGGTAAATATGGTTAATATGGTGAGTGGCCTGTTTACTTATCCAAGATCTTTTAAAATCTCACAATGTTCACTTCAATAGGTAAGAAGAGGTAAATTATAGGATTTGAAATGAGTTGGCCCTTGGAAAAATTGTGTAGTGAGCAAGCTGTTCTTGAACATTTGTCCACATTCTTTTTAGGTTTTATTTTTCCTTCTCTTGTCACTGGCCAGCACCATTAAGTTTCTGCTCCTCTGAATGCATCTCAACTCTCTCTTGTTGGCAGAGTGAGTACCTATTGTTACCATCACTTTGTTTATGAAGAAACCCCTTATGCCAAAGAAATAGAACCTAAATTCCTGGGACAAGGGTACCAGAAAGATTTGGAAGAGGAGACTTTTCTTTGTACCCATAAATTCCTACCATGTTGGCAGCTGATTGCTCATACACAAAGGTGGGCATTGGTTAGATTTGTTGGAAAAGAAGCATTTCCATTTTTGGCAAAATCAGCACATGGTTATGAGAACAAGGAAGGAGGCAAGGGTTAGTTGGCCTTGAGACTATCAAACTACTGAGACTATTAGAATGTTTTGTGAAGTTTGGAGTGGGCTTTGAGTTATAATTATTAATACTGTTATTCTTGATGAGTACAGATAGAAGTATAGCCATACTTCTTTGAATAATTTTTATTTACATAATTGATTACACCATATGGAGCTGTTTGAGGTTGCTCTGCCTAGAGAAATGGTGCATGTCACTAAAGGAGATGTTTAAATACCTTCCCTCCTTCCCACATGGCTTAGCTTTTTTTTAAGTGGGCTTGGGCTGACTTCTTTTGTCCCGATACTTGAAGCAATATCTGAAAAACTGAGAGTTGACAGCAGATAACATTTTTGGGGAGTTCTGGAATCCCTCAGCTGTATTTTTGACCACACAAGTCATTTTTTTTTTGCTTTAAATTTTGTGTATTTTATTTAAAAATGCATTTTATTTGTTTTGTAACTTAACTTTTATTTTAAGTTCAGGGGTACATGAGCAGGTTTATTATATGGGCAAACTTGTGTCATGGGGGTTTGTTGTACAGATTATTTTGTCATCCAGTTTTTAAGCCTAGTAGCCATTATTTTTCCTGATCCTCTCCCTCTTCCCACTCTTCACCATCTGATAGGCCCCCGTGTGTGTTATTCCCCTGTGTGTGTCTATGTGTTCTCATCATTTAGCTTCCACTTGTAAGTGAGAACACATGGTATTTGGTTTTCTGTTCCTGCGTTTGCTAAGTTTGCTAAGGAAAATGGCCTTCAGCTTCATCCATGTTCCTGCAAAGGACATGATTCATTCTATTTTGTGGCTGCATAGTATTCCATGGTATATATGTGCCACATTTTCTGTATCCAGTCTACAATTGATGGGCATTTAGGTTGATTCCATGTCTTTGCTATTGTGAATAGTGCTGCAATGAACATAGGCATGCATATATCTTTATGACAGAAAGAGTTATTCCTTTGGGTAGTCACCAGCTAATGAGATTGCTGATTTGAATAGTATTTCTGTCTTTAGGTCTTTGAGGAATCACCACACTGTCACAATGGTTGAACTAATTTACACTGGAAATTGAGAGTGTTGCTAAGTATTAAAAATCATAAAATATTTTCTTGATAAAAAAATTATATATAGATATGTCTTGTTATCTTGTAGCTCCAGTAGTTCAACTTTTCTCCCAGGGAAGGTAGTGATAGAGAAGATGTGTTAATAAAAGAAAAGCTCAGCCAGGCACCGTGGCTCATGTCTGTAATACTAACACTTTGAGAGGCCAAGGTGGGTGGATTACTTGACTTCAGGAATTCAAGACCAGCCTAGGCAATATGGTGAAACTCTTCTCTACAAACAACACAAAAAATTAGCTGGCTGTGGTGACACATGCCTATAGTCCCAGCTGCTTGGGAGGCTGAAGTGGGAGGATTGCTTGAGATTGAGATATCAAGGCTGTAGTGAGCTGTGCTTGCACCACTGCACTCCAGCCTAGTGAGAACCCATCTTGGGGGGGAAAAAAAAAGGAAAGAAAGAAAAGAAAAGCTCAAGATGTTTTCAAATTGTGCAAAAGTAGGATAAATGTGACTGTAAGGGACAAATCACCTAACAGTGGAGCTTGACGCTTTCTTACATTCAATTGGCCATCAAATTTGGCTTTGTACCTTGCGACACTGAAAAAGAAGCTAAAATTAGTAGTTCACATTTAAAAATGAACAAACAAGGATGCCCACACTTGCCACGTTAATTCAACACAGTACTGGAAGTCACATTGAGAGCAATTAGGCAAGAGGAAGATATAAAAGTCATCCAAATTGAAAAGAAAGAAGTTAAATTGTCTTTATTTGCAGGTGACATAATCTTATATAGAGAAACCCCTAAAATGTCCACTAAAAGACTGTTAAAACTAATAAACAAATTTAGTAAATTTGCAGGATATAAAATAAACATACCAGATATTCATAAATGTGACAAATGAACAGCAGGATTATAAATTATCAAAGGAAAAAATATTTGCTGAGATGAAAATATCTGATATTTGAGGAAGTTTTTATTTTTACAAACAAAATCTGATGTTCAAAACCCCGTTTCTTACAACAAACAGTGAGCCTGAGTTAACCAGAAATTTATAAACACCCATTTCCTGATTTTTTGCTTTAATTTAGATTTTTCTCCACTCTGTTTCTAGCACAAAAGTTTGCCTGCTGTGTTGCAGAAATAAATTTATGTTGTCCTGTGCCATGAAGTGATATATTTAATATTTTTATTCTTTGGTTTTGAAAATTATATTGTAAGTTTCTAAAAACATTTTATTAAACAACCAGACATTTTGTTATTTAAAAAATAAACATAGAAAACCCCGTAGTGTTTCTATCCAAGAAGAAAATCAAGAAAACAATCCCATTTACAATAACTACAAAAAAATAAGATACTTAGGAATAAGTCCCTCAGGAGGTGAAAGACCTGTACACTGAAAATTATAACACATAGGTGAAAGAAACTGAAGAACACAAATAAATGGTAAGAAATCCCATAATTATGGATTGGAAGAAGTAATATCATTAAAATGTCCATGCTACCCTAAGTGACCTACAGATTCAATCTCTATCAAAATTCCGATGACATTTTTCATAGAAATAAAAAAAACTACCCTAAAAACTTATATGGAATCACAAAAGACCCCAAATAGCCAAAACAATCTTGTGAAAAAGAACTAAACTGGAGGCATCATATTATCTGACTTCACAGTAGACTACAAAATCATGTAATCAAAATAACATGGCACTGGCATAAAAACAGGCACAAAGACCAATAGAATAGAATAGAGAACCCTAACATAAATTCACAAACTTATGATCAATTGATTTTTAACAGAAGTGCCAAGAACACATAATGGGGAAAGGCACTCTCTTTAATAAATGGTGTTGGGAAAGCTGGATATCAACATGCAGAAGAATGAAATTAGACCCCCTATCTCTCAAGATACACAAAAGTCAATTTGAAGTGAATAAAAGACTTTAATGTAAGAGCTGAAACTATAAAACTACTAGAAGAAAACATAGAAAGAAAAATTCATTACATTGGTCTGGGCAATGATTTTTTTGTATGTGACCCCAAAAGCATAGGCAACAAAAGCAAAAAAAAAAAAAAAAAAAGACAAATAGAATTACATCAAACGAAAAGCTCTGCTCAGTAGAGGAAACTATAAGGAATGGGAGAAAATATTTGCAAACCATATGTTGGGCAAGGGGTTAATATCCAAAATACATAAGGAATGCAAATAACTAAATAGCAAGATAACAAATAACTTGATTAAAAATGGGTAAAGGACCTGAATAGACACATCTCAACAGAAGTAAACATGGCCAACAGGTATATTAAAAATAATGCTAAACATCACTAATCATCAGGGTAATGTAAATTAAAACAAACTATCATCTCATATCATCTCACACCTGCTAGAATGGCTATTGTCAAAAAGATGAAACATAACAAGTGTTGACAAAGATGTGGAGAAAAGGGAACACTGGCACATTGTTGGTGGGGATATAAATTAGGACAGCCATTATGGAAAGGAGTAGAGGGGTTCCTCAGCAAATTAAAAATAGAACTATCGTGTGATCCAGCAATCCTACTACTAGGTATGTATCTAAAGGAAATGAAATCAGTATGTCAAAGATATATCTGCATTTCCCTGTTGACTGCAGCATTATTCACAATAGTTAAGATATAAAATCAATCTAAGTATCTATCAAGGGATGAATGGATAAAGAAAATGTGGTATGTGTACAGAATGGAGTACTATTCAGCCTTAAAAAAGAAGGGAATGCTGTCATTTGTGATAACATGGATGAACACAGAGGATTATGTTGAGTAAAACAAGCCAGTCACAGAAAGACAAATACTGCATGATTTTACTTATATGTGAAATCTAAAAATATTGAACTCACAATTAGAGAGTAGAGTGGTGATTGCCAGGAGCTGGTGCAGGGAGTGGGGTGGGGATTGGGGAGATATTGGACAAAGAACACAAAATTGCAATTAAGAGGAGTAAGTTCCAGAGATCTATTGTACAATATGGTGACTGTAGTTAACGGATTGCATTCTTGAAAATTGCTAAGTGAATAGATTTTGTGCTTTCGCTGCAAAAAATGAGTGTATGAAATAATGCATATGTTAATTAGCTTGATTTGGCTTCACCATAGTGTATACGTATTTTAAAACATATTATACATGATAAATACATGTAATTTTTGTTAATTAAAATAAATAAGTGAATAAATACATACTTTAGAAATAAATCAAAAAAGCTAAAATTCACATTTGTAGTCAGATGCCCAGATGAAAAGTCAGTTCCTAAAAATCAACCAATGAACCAAATGAACACAGAGAAAAGTTGATGACTGGAAGCTCTGGCAAACTCTGATTTCAAACCTGCTGACAAGCAGTTTTGTCTAGTGAAAGAGAAAAGCTTGAATTCGGACTGTGCTTTTTTGTATGGACAAAAATAAATAGACTCTTTGGTTACACAAATATAAATAATCCACTCTACTATTCTTTGGGAAAATTATGAAGTGGCTTGAATGCAGACGTTTTAGAGTAAAAACCTAGAAGTTCTCTTTGTAATATGAATTCCTTTTGTTTTGGCCAGAGTGCCATTCTTGCAGACTTTATTTTTTTGGGAAATATTGTTCTTTATGGCACACATGTAGTCTGGATGTAGGGTGTCTACCTGCAAAATTTGGCTTGTTTTCATGGAACTGTGTGTGTAGCAGTCACCCGTGGAGGTGAGGCTGAGTGCAGGCAGGAGCTTTACCTTATGTTAGAGGAAATATGCTGAGAATCTCCTGCATAGACTTCACCTGGGATTATGTTCCAGATTATGCCACATGATAAGAATTATCCAGCCCAAAATGTCAATAGTGCCGAGGTTGAGAAGCTCTGCTACAGATGAAGAAATCTGGCCTGGATAAGCTATGTAGTGTCCAAGTCCCCAAAGCCAGCAAGTGGCTGAGCAGCACTCTGCATCCAGGGGTGTCTGGATAGACAGCCTTCTTCATCCAGTCTGTAAAACAGGCCCTCAGTGCACCTAGGTCATGATAACACAACCAGGCGTAGCCTCTTTTTTCCTGTAAACTGAGTGCTCTTGTTTAGTTTTACTCCCACTAGAATGGAGTTCAGCTGCGGTGGAGAACACAAAGCGCTTGGCTTTTCTTTTTCAATACAACTTCATCTAAGCATTGAAACTGGGCTTATTTTCACTTTATTTTTGGCCCAAGATTGGGGTGTTTTTAATAAATGACTTTCTGATTAGCTCCATCTAATATAGAACAAGTGCGTTGTGTTCTAGAACATCTTCAGTCATTGTGGAAGTACCAGCATATTATCCTAAGTGTCTGTCATTGCCGCTTGTCACTTTTTCTATCAACTCTTTCTCTCACTAATTTTTATTGTAGAGATTACTTTTGGCCCATGAATAATGCTTTTAAGTGACTAAAATAACCTGGGAGGGGATGGGATATACTTGAGAAGGCAAGATTCAGATTTGATTGTATAATAGATTAGAAGAGTTAGAGACATGCGCAGAAACAAATAGGTATGCAGGATGATACTCTAAAGTGAAAGAAAAATTAAGCAAATGTGAGTAGCAACTGCTTCTATTAATGATGTGTGGTTGTGTTTCGGATTAGAAATTCACTTTTGCAAAATTTTTCATCTGCAACACAATTTGATGTGATTCATACAAACACTTTAGAGAATTTATATATTTGGAAAGGGATTTAATGTATGTATCTGAAGACATTTCACTGCATATATTGTCTTCTTGACCTTGCATTTCTCATCATCTTTTACTGGGATTACTCCCAATAGCCTCTTAACTGGCTTCTTGCCAGTAATGAAATAAATGTCCCTGGCAGTTTTTTTTTTTTTTTTTCCACATTACTATCAGAGTATGCTTTCTAAAATTTAAATCTGACCATGCCATTATCCTGCTTAAGATTCTTCAACT
Organism: Piliocolobus tephrosceles; assembly: GCF_002776525.5. Lineage (NCBI taxonomy): Eukaryota > Metazoa > Chordata > Mammalia > Primates > Cercopithecidae > Piliocolobus > Piliocolobus tephrosceles. Next base: position 68,846,340 of record NC_045440.1, read on the forward strand.
GTTTCTATTACTTTCCAAAGTGGCTGTGGAAACACCTAAGACCCTTCACGTCTGGCCCCTGCCCACCCTGGAAGCTCCACCTCCCTCTATAGGCTGCCCAGGCTCAGGCCAAATGAAAGGATTTGCAGTTTTCCTCACAAGCCAGCCTTTTTAGTGCCTGGTGGCACCTGCATTCGAGAAAGCCTCATTGTAGCTTGTGTACTCAGTAGACTCACTTATCTTTTTTTTTCTCCATCTTTAAAAACGAAGAAAAATATAACTGGCACATTCTAATTGTATATATTTATGGGGTACAATGTGATGTCTCGATGTAGTCTATGCTGTATAATGAGTAATTCAGGGTAGTTAGCTTACCCACTGCCTCATACATTTATCATTTGTTTGTGTTGAGAACATTCAAAAGTGTCCAACAACAGATGAACTGATAAAGAAAATGTGGACTATACACACAATGGAATGTTATTCATTCATCTGTTAAGACACGAGTAATGCTACTTCTCTGAAGCTTCCCCACTTTCAGTTACATGCTCCTTCTACGTTCTCACAGTGACCTCTGTGTGCGTTTCCTGCAACACTTACCTGCCCTCTAATGATCTATCTACTCATTTGACTTTCCCACTAAATGTGGGACTTACGCTTAGCAGGACCTTATTATGTTCATGTTTGAATTCATCACATATTATATACTTTCTGGTATGCTCAAGGAATATTTTTAGAGCAAGAGAATGAATAAGTGAAAACATGTTGAATACATAAAAATTACACTAAAGTCAAATTTAATTCATCACTTTCTAAAGCTCCTCTTGATTAACTTAGTCTTTTCATTAAAGCATCCTGTAAAGGAGATTTATCTCAAAGTTCAGTTGGGGCATATTTAAAATGTAATTGAAATTTTATAATTTCAATTATGTAAAATTATATATTTGTATAATATATTTTATATATTATATATTATGCATAATATATAATATTACATATATTTATATTATCCATAATTATGTTATCCATATATAATTATAATTATTTATATAATATAAAAATTATATATTTTATAATAAAATTATATTTTTATAATTTTAATTTTATTATACATTAAACATAATTTCTCATATTCATTTTCATGAGTGTGAAGGAACAAATATGAACAATTCCCCATGTTCATATTTGTGAGTATGTAGGGAATATTTTAGAAGTGCATTCAAAATAAACAGTGTGACTTGAAGTACTGAAGGACTTCAAAATTTCATTAGCTAGCAAGCACATTTTCATTTTCTAATAATCTGATGGTGAATTACTGCTAGAACAATATTTTAAAATCCCACTTCTAAAAATGTCTTCTACTACCTAGGAAAAGGCTAGTTTCCACTGAATGATTTAATACTTTATATATACATTTAAGAGAACTAAATTGAACTTCACTTCAGTCATGCTTATTTTAAAGAAAAAAACAGTAACTTTCTTCCGGAAATGTCTTTCTGGTCATTTTCTTTTTTATCTAATTAGTTACCTAGAAGGGTTCTGTTGTTTGGTTAGTATTTATTATAAATGCTTGCCCTGAAAAAAAAATCACATGCACTAAATTTCCAATTCCTTATGGAATGTTTGTCGTACAATGTCCATCAGAGAACAATGGAAAAGATAATTATCTGAGGAGGAACAGCCCTAGACTGAGGTACTATTTTATTTTATTATATTTTATTTTATTGAGACTGGGTCTTACTCTGTCACCCAGGCTGGAGTGCAATGGCATGATCACAGCTCACCACAGCCTCATCTCCTGGGTTCAGGTGGTCCTACCACCTCAGCCACCCAAGTAGCTGGAACTACAGGCATGTGCCACTATGCCTGGCTAATTTTTGTATTTTTTGTAGAGATGGAATTTTGCCATATTGCCCAGGATTGTCTAGAACTCCTGGGGTCAAGTGATCCTTTCATGTCAGCCTCCCAAAGTGCTGGGATTGCAGGGGTGAGCCACTGTGTTCAGCCAAGACGTATTGCTTTAAAACAACAGAAAATGTTGTGGTGTTCAAATACTAAAATGGAGGTGTTAAGAAACTAGGTAGACAACAAAAGACAGGAAAAAATTCACCAAACCAAATTCTGAGTAGCGCAGGTCAGAATCATGGTGTGCCAGAAGTCATCTTGAAACTTACACATCTAGGACTTACCAGAGATAGGAACATCTAAGGTTTGCTCTAAACTTTACCATTGATCTGTGACTGTCATTTATCAAACGAGAAGAAATTGTTTGCTTACCTAGGAGTGTCAAGGTGGCACTTAAAGAAGCTATTTGAGTTTCTTCTAATAAGAAAGGCAGTAGAGGCACAAAATTATTTCTCTCTTACACAGTGAATTTAGTTAGAAGTAGCAGTAGGCTCCAGGCAGGGCATGGTGGCTCAGGCCTGTAATCCCAGCACTTTGGGCAGCCAAGGCGGGAAGATCACTTGAGGTCAGAAGTTGAGGTCACTTGAGGTCACTTGAGGTCACTTGAGAAGTTGAAGATCACTTGAGGTCACTTGAGACCAGCCTGGGCAACATGGTGAGACCCCATCTCTACAAAAATACAAAAATTAGCCAGGCATGATGGCACGCTGCCTGTAATCCCAGCTACTGGGGAGGCTGAGGCAGTAGAATCCCTTGAACCCAGGAGGTGGAGGTTGCAGTGAGCCAAGATCTCCTCACTGTATTCCACCCTGGGGGATGGAGCAAGACTCCGTCTCAAAAACAAAAAACCAAACCAAACCAAACAAACAAGCAAACAAAAATTAGCCAGGTGTGGTGCCATGCACCTGTAATCTCAGCTACTTAGGGGGCTGAGGTGGGATCACCTGAGCCTGGGAGGCAGCGGTTGCAGTGAGCCAAGACTGCCAATGCACTACAGCCTGGACGACAAAGTGAGACCATGTCAAAAAAAAAAAAAAGAAGAAGAAAAAGTAGTCGTAGGCTCTGAATCCACTAATGAGAGAGGTGCAAAAATAAGCAAGCAAGCAAGCAAGCAAACAAAAACGCACTATGGCAAGTTAGTGAGGGAGTCAAGCTCTGGGGGAAATTAGCAAGGTATTTTACCTTGACATGAGGGAATTTATTTTATTTTATTTATTTGTTATTTTGATAGATTTAGAGGGTAGAAGTGCCGATTTCTTACATGCATATATTGCATCGTGGTGAAGTCTGGGCTTTTAGTACACCCACATCACCTGAATAGTGAACATTGCACCCAGTAGGCAATTTTTCATCTCTCACCTCCCTTCCACTTTTCGAGTCTCCAATGTCTATTATTCCACTTGACATCTGGTAATTTAAATGCAAAACTGTTCTTGAAAAAGGATTTGAAGATTATTGCTTAGTATTTGCAAGTGGATTTTTAAAGTTTATGTCAAAGATTAAATATCACAGCTAAAAGAAAGCTTAGGTAAAGGTTATTTAAAATAATTTTCAGAGGTTATGTCTGACAGGAGTCCACTGGAGGGCAGTATATCGTAAGAATTATGGCTGGTTGCCTGAAATACTGATTTGTTTCAGAACATAAGCCCAATATCACATTACAGCTTAATTTTTAAAAGTGACATACAGTTCTACTGTCTGTTTTAAAGTTTAAAAAGATTTCTCACATTTAGTGTCTGGATAAGTCTATGTGTTCCCATTTGCTGTGAGGCATGATGGAGCTGATTGTATGTTGAAAGTGTTTCTGTCTTACTGACAAATCAAAAAGTGTGAATTCAAGTTTCTGCACTTGGTTGAACAGTGATGCATTTCAATCTGGCTAGACTTTAATTTGTACTCTATTTCCCCAAGGAAAGAAGCCAAGTTTCCAGAGATAGCTGTCATTGATTGAAGTTAGATCACACTGCCTCACATTCCTTAACCACAGAACACTGGATGCAATGTTCCGGATCACATCAGCTGCCAGTGTAGTGCTATCACACATACCTAATAAAATGTATTTGATTTGATGTCTGACTATTAATGAACATCTGTGAGATACATCTTGGAATTCAACTTGTTCATTTAACTGTAGAAATAAATTCTACCTTTGATTAAAAACAATCTTTTTTTTTTTTGCTTATAATAACAGTTGCCTCCTCTCCCAAAGTTTCTTCCTTCATCCATCTATCCATCCATCCATCCATCCATCCATCCATCCATCCATCCATCCATCTATTCATGCATCTATCCATTGATTTGTTCAATATTTATTATTGGTCAAGGATGTATGCCATTGTGCAAGCTCTGGGGTTAAAAAAATGAGTGTGAAATTTCAGTTTAGAGATATGGAATAAGAAATAAACTCTCTTCAGAATATCAGGACTTGATGAGCTTAAGGTGTTTTTCAAATAATAACAATGGGGCACTTGTTATGAACTTTACATAACAACCCTCTGATGTAGTCTCCACCACCACCACCATCATTCCCATTTATAGGTGAGTGGGTTAAGACAAAGAGGTCATATCCCTTGCCCATGGTTACACAGTATGAACTGTAGAGCCAGAGTTTGAGGCTCACACCAGACCTCATGCTCCAGAATACTAACAAAGCTCTTAAGGAGCAATGGTTTCAAGTGAAGCAAATGTTAGTTGAGAAAACAAGTAATTACAGGATGACTTTGTTTTTCTGAAGGATAAAATGTACTAGACATTAAGGAAATGCTTTACTCAGGCTATTGCACCAGGGAGAATGTTCAGTAATGAACACCTCACAGAAGAGAGAAAGAACTTTGAATTTTATAAAACAAGGGAGTCATTGAGGAAAGGAGGAAGTAGGTCCTATCTCTAACCCTGCAAGCACAGGGTGGTCCTCTGCTATTAGCCGGTCATTTCTTGAACAGAATTTAGGACAGAACTATGCTCATTTCCTTAACACAAATGTATCTCTTACACTACAACTTCTCAAAGTAGCAAAAATGAACCTTCTCTTTAATAGATTCAAATACATACCCTTTATGTATCACAAAAATAAGAGACAAAAATACATAAATTTAAATTGTGCTTAGTGACTAACATTTCAGCATTTTATCTTACTTAAAAATGACCTAGGCTTCTAGTGAATATTGATTAACTCAATGTAGTATCAATGCAAAATTTTGTTACGTAAACATCTTGGAAATCATCTTCAAGTTGACATACTACAAAACATAGTGCTATTTGTAATAAAGAGACTGCCTACATTAATATTTGACTGCTGACAGCTTTTCTTTTCTTTTTTCTTCTGCCCCCAGGCTGGAGTGCAGTGGCATGGCCTTGGCTCATTACAACCTCTGCCTTCTGGGTTCAAGCAATTCTCCTGCCTCAGCCTCCTGAGTAGCTGGGATGATAGGCACCTGCCACCACACCCGGCTAATTTTTGTATTTGTAGCAGAGATGGTGTTTCACCATGTTGGCCGGGCTGGTCTTGAACTCCTGACCTCAAGTGATCCACCCACCTTGGCCACCCAAAGTGCTGCTGGTATTACAGGGATGAGCCACTGCACCTGGCCAGCTGACAGCTTTTAAGCCTCACCTTTGCCTCTTCTTCTGTCCCACATGTGAGCAAACTGAAGAGAAAACTTGTGTTCTTCCTTCCTTGGTGCTGATGGGAAGTTCAAGCCCAGGAAGACCCTGCTTGCAAGTGGGAAACATCGCTCCATGCCCACCTTCTAACCACCATCAAAACCTCAAACTGGTCTCCTTTCCTTGCCCTCTGCCAAGTCAGTTTAGGCCTATTTGGAAGGGCTTCCCTCCTTGTTGTCTCCAGAAAGCCTCTTTATATGAGTAATAAACCTTCTGATACCTTCTTGGTGTTTGTGTGACATCATCAGTCTGCGATCTGAACCACATTTTGGGTGGGTGTCCTGCAGTGTGTCCACAACACTGTTGAAATACAATCTGTCAAAATAGTGATTCAGTTTACATTTTTTAATCCTAAACATTCAGTAGAAGTAATGCTACATTATTCAATCAGTAAACTACATGTTTCGGAAAAACATACCTAAGTAGACAAAGTTCTGCATGTATATTATCCTTCGACCTGGTCTATCGGATAATATACGGCTGTTTTTAATTAACTCAAAACAATTAAAGCAGTCTTGTTTGCCAAATATTTATGTAAATTATATGAACTTGAATTCTTAAAAAATTTCTGAGTTCATTTTTATAAGGACACTTCATTTCTTTTCTTTTTTATAGAGAGATGGGGTCTCACTCTGTTGCCCAGACTGGTCTTGAACTCCTGGACTCAAGCAATCCCCCATCTCAGCCTCCCAAGTAGCTGGAATTTCAGTTCTTTTTTATTTACATTGAAAATATTTGAGGGTGAATTTTCTTAATTTATGGTAAGTTTAGGAATGTCCCATTAATAAGTGGTTTTTAAATCTTTAAGTTAATTAGAATAGGGCTCTTTCAAGAGAGTTTATAGTCTAATTTATTACCATCAGACGAATAAAGTATTACATACTTGTGCAATGAGACACAACAGCCTTACTGAATGACAGACATAAACATGCAGACAGACACAAATAGAAAGTTTATAGCTTTATTTTTTAAAATTTAGCCATCTGTCAAATATAAACATAAAAGTACACATCTTACTTGTCCATATCTGTTGAGCTGTTTTTTCCCACTGGCTACAAATTCTTAATTTGAGCTCTAACAGACAAAAAGATAAACAGAAAAAGTTAACATACGAGATTCTCTGTTGCCTTTCAACCAAGAGAAACAGGATCCCTATAAATGATTAATACATTTATAGAAATCACCAAGTGATCACAATGCTAAAGAAGCTGGCACCAGATTTAAAATGAATACTCAAGAGGAGTTAAATTGAATTCTTGTAATGCTACAGATGGACAAGAGTTCAGAAGACAGGACCAAGAGCTTCACTCACTTTGGGGTCCCTGGATCACCACTCAGGAACAGAGCACACAGGGCTCTGAAAAACCTTATTTCCTGGTGAGAGCAGACAGAGATCTGAAGGTGAGGACCAATCCTATCTGAGTCATGGCACCAAACTGTGAAAGACAAAATGCACTAGACAATTTAAAGAATGATTTCACTCAGGCTATTGCAACGGGGAAAACATTGATTAATGATGACTGTCTCAAAGAAGAGAAAGAAAACTTGGGGTTTTATGAAATGCAGTCATTGAGGAAGAGTGGAGTGGAGGTTAAGTCTAATCCAGAAATATATGAGGACATGGTGGCTCTTTGGAGTTGGCTGGTTAGCTGCTTAGTCATTTTGCTGTTTCTAACAACATAAAAGGATCACAAAGGGTGGAGGGTTTCTCAACTGTCTCAATTATTTTCCATAAGGTGAGGGATCAGGTGAAGTTCAACATTGTCTGTCATTTTATAATAAGCTCTTGGCTTTATCACTTCCTTGACCATGAAAACCTGATTCACACAAGCAGATCATAGTATCCTTGGGAGGGCTTTTTATGTCTTGTAACATCAGGTAGTATATGGACATTTTTGTAGTCTTTAAAACAATTTAAAATGCACTGCATGCCTTTATGTATTTAAATTTTTAAAAAGAAAACCTCATTTGCTGCTTGCAAACATTTTTAGAGACAGTGTGAAAAGTAAATTACTAACCAGAAAACCAGACTTTAACCTATTTTCCCACTGAACTTTTAAGGTAGGGAATTTAAATGATTTTAAGGACAAGTAGACACATTCTAGAAATGTCTGCCATGATTAAGAGATCACTGGCCAGGACACCTGGGTATCTCCTACAATGGGCAATTTTAGCCTTTTCTGAAGCGGAGCTTTGAGGATGCAGGGGCAGATGCAGGCTTTGTTTGGCACCTGTGAGAACACCAGGGACCCAAGGAAATTAGATATGAATAACAGTTTTGAAAAACGCTCAACGAGTTAGACTGCTCCAGGGTGGCATTGCCATTTCAGTCTGCAGAGTACAAGAGTAGCTAGGCAAGGTGGTAGAAACCATAGAATCCTGGCCAGAGCTGTGTTTCTGCTGCAACATAACAACTCAAGGAAGAGTTCTCTATTAGTAGGAGTTTTGGGAATGTTCGATGTATATTTGAAAGAAAATAATATTCTACACTTATTGGTTTAAGGTTCTGTGTACATCTATGAGGTTATGCTTGTTAATCATGATGGTCAATGGTGATTTTTACCTTTTGAAAAATCTTCTGGTTCTATCCATTAGGAAAGATTTGTCAATACATTTCCTTCTGTGATGGTGAATTTGCCTGTTTCTCCTGTCATTTTCTGCTTATATTTTTCAAGTTGTGCTACTAAGTACAAATACGTAAATTTAGAATTGTTTCATCTTTCCAGTGAGCTGAGACTTTTATCATAAAGAGTAAAAGTATTTTTGCCTTAATTTCTGTTTTGTATGATGTTAGTTTGGTATACCCAAATTTTCTTTTGGCTGGCATTTGATTTTTATAGCTACTTCCATCTTTTTATTTTTAAATCCTTTTTGGGGTACCTTATGTATCTCTTCCTCTTTGCATGTAGCTGAATTCTGACACCCTTATGAACATTTGTGCCATTTAACTGAAGATTTCAACTATTTCCATTAATCTACTTCAATTTATTGAAAATACTTAATATATACGTATTTATCCCTACCATTTTATTTTGTGATTTTTATTTTATTTTGGTATTTCTGTTTCTTTTTTCTCTACATTGCCTGCCCATTTTTCAATTGATTGGGAGCTATTTATTTCCTTCCTTCCACTTGCTCTTAAACTTCTATAATAGACATACTTAATATAGAAAATTAAAATTTGAAAATTAAAATAAAAATGCCATTTTAATCATTCTGGGTCCAACAAGGAAAAAAGAAATCACTTTTAACCTTTTACTACAAAGAATTTAATATAGGGAATTGGTTACAGAAGTGATGGAATGCTAAGCTGTGGGGAGGATGGCAACGTAGCACTGAGCACCAGCAAGAAGTTGCTTCTGTATCAGGGTTGGAACGTAATGGGAAGAGTAGTGCAAATGATATAAATATTATATCTGCTTGCTAGGTTTCCAATTCCTAGGTACCTATCAGGTTGGTGCAAAAGTAATTGCAGTTTTGAGGTCAGGAGATCAAGATGATCCTGGCTAACATGGTGAAACCCCGTCTCTACTAAAAATACAAAAAAATTAGCTGAGCATGGTGGTGGGCACCTGCAGTCCCAGCTACTTGAGAGGCTGAGGCAGGAGAAGGGCATGAACCTGGGGGGTGGAGCTTGCAGTGAGCCGAGATCATCCCACTGCACTCCAGCCTCGGTGACAGCAAGACTCCATCTCAAAAAACAAAAAACAACAACAAAAAAGTAATTGCGATTTTGGCCATTAAAAATAATAGCCAAAATCGCAATTACTTTTGCACCAACCTAATACCTTTAGTATTTTCCATTTATTTACTTTCTGTGTTTTCTGCATGCTGTGTAGTTTTGTCCAACATCTTGAAATGTACTCATTCTTATGTATGCTGTTTAACCATTCCAAATAGTTCTAAAATTTAAATTATTATGTTATTTGTTTCTAAAACATCTCTTTGGTTCTTTAAAAAAATTTGCCAGTTCATTTTTTATAATCTCTTGCTCCTGTTTTATAGATATATATGATATATATATCATAATTATTTTGTATTTTATATTCTGCACCTGGAAATTACAGTATCTTAGGTTTCTGTGTGTCCGATTCTGTTGCTGGTTGTTTTTTCTATCCCTCACTTGTAGTGATATATTTTCTTGTGTATTTTATTATTATTTTTATTGTGAACTTATATTTGTTGGAAATGTTTCTGAGAAGTCTTTAAATCTGGGCACGAACATGTGGGAAAGGTCAGGGAGTATTTATTTTTACTCCTACCAGTACCTGGGGGCATTATAAACTTGCAAACATTATAAACTTTATAATTTTTGGCTTGTAGTTTTTAGGGCCATGAAAATACTGTAAATCAGGTTCTACACCCACAGGAGATCTGGCTGGTAATCAAGAACACTCAGGAAAGATTTGTCTTTTAACCTCTACCTCAAAGCAAGGCCAACACAGAAAACTTTCTTGCCAACTGCTTTTGTGGAAAGGATATTATTCTCCTAGTTTGCCCTGTTTCTGAGAGAATGTTTCTCCAAGATCCTGACATTAAGTGAGATGAACTTTGATCCAGCTCCCTTCTCTACAAAGGCCCAAGGCTTTGTCCCTGGGCTCCCTGTGTACTGACACTCCAGGCTTCAGAAGGGTGGGGGCAATGCCAGAGCATTCTGCAGATTTCGGGCTCACTTGCACCTCTCCTCACATGCTTCCGCTTTGCTTCTCTTCTCTGAGATTTCCCCCCACACTTTCTCACAGGCATAGTCAATCTTTCAAAAGGGCATATAGATATAATTTTTAGAAGTTACATTAGGGGGCCAGGCGCAGTGACTCAGGCCTGTAATCCCAGCACTTTGGGAGGCCTAGGCGGGTGGATCACGAGGTCAGGAGACGGAGACCATTCTGGCTAACACAGTGAAACCCCGTCTCTACTAAAAATACAAAAAATTAGCCAGGCGTGGTGGCGGGTGCCTGTAGTCCCAGCTACTTGGGAGGCTGAGGCAGGAGAATGACTTGAACTCGGGAGGCGGAGCTTGCAGTGAGCAGAGATCGCACCACCGCACTCCAGCCTGGGCGACAGAGCGAGATACCTTTTCAAAAAAAAAAAAAAAAAGGGAAGTTACATCATTAGGGGAGGGCATACATTCCATTCATAAAATAAAGATGCTGCAATGGCAAATAAATAAGGGTAGCAATTTCCAAGTTATATTTTGTAATATGATAGAAATACTATTCAAACAGTATTTCTTTGCACCTTCTAATATTTTTCTCTATTTCTTATAGGTCAGACTCTCTGCTAAGCACTTTGCATAGTTATCTAATTCAATCATTGTATCCACTCCATGAAGTAGATATTATCATCCCCCTTTTATACCTTAGAAAAATGAAGCTCAGAAATATTAACATGCTACAAATCATATAATTAGTGTTTTAGAGGTGTATTTGAAATCAAGTTTCTCTGAATATAAAACCCACATTCTTAACCACTCTAGTATAAAATTGAGTGCAAATAGAATGAGTGGGTAGCTCTAGACTCAATAAAGTAATCTTCTTAAAAGTCTTCATCGTCATGAGCTACTACTTTTTTAATCTTTGATTTTACTTCTAGGGATATGGTGATAAGACTTTGCTGTTGAAATTCTAAATACCCTTTATTATTATTTTGAAAACTCTATTTATATCAAAGTCTTTGCTGGAGTTTGGCAAGTTCCCATCAACTTTATCTCTAAATCTGTTCTTTAAGCCTTTTGGAAAACTTACCTTTAAAGTATGCTCTCTGACAGGTGAACAGGTATGCAAGACAAGAGAACTGAGAAATCAGACAGAATTTTAGATGGCATTAGAAACCCATGCTTGATTTCCTTCCCTTTGCATATTTTTGAAAGCATGATGATGACAGTGACAAGTCTTTTCTCTATGAATGTGAATCCAAGTTAATACATGACACATCACAGATCAAAAAGAAGACATCAACTAAGGAGAAAGTGAACCAGATTCGTGAGAAAGAAAATTATCCTTAATCTGAGCTCAGATTCCCAGCAGCAAACTTTTTACATGTGATCATTAATGAGAAATCTATAAAGCAAGAGAAGGCCAGCTTCAGGAAGAAAGAAGAAAATGAACTGAATAGTTAGAAACTTCATTTAGGGATATGAAAATGAAAATGTGAACTAGAAAATGAAAAATATTGGTGATCAATCACTATAATAGGCACAATGCAACAGGGAGAGTCAAAAATCCTGCGGGAGAACCTGAGGAGGAGGGATCAGTCTCTCCAGTTCTTTTTGTAGAATGAATGCAAGAAAGTTCAGTAATGAAATGAATGTTGGTCATTATCAAATGTTAAAATTCCTTCCCTTTCTGGGTGTGTTAAGAAAAACAGCATTCATCTTCTAGGATCTTTCTGTTTTCACAGCTAATGCTGAAAAGTGGAAGTGATTTCAGGTGAAATCCTTAAAGTTTACTTCAAAAAGTAGAATGCCATTACCATGAATGCTCTTTGAGAAATAGCCTTCTCTTTAACCTAATAAAGATGTTAAAAGTGGACTAGTATTGCTACTGTTATAAAATAAATGTGCAGAAGTAGTATAGAAATAGGAGAGGCAGCCTAGTGTTTCCTGGTATATAAATCCTGAGGCTGATTCAGTCCAGGTGACTCTGTGTCTGAAATGGTCAAGGATGGAGGATGGATATTATTAGTGTAGTGAGATAAGCAGATTTTCAGATGTTCTCTGAAACATCAGAAAATGAGAAGATTAGCAGACTGATTTCCTTTTATCTACTTACGGATCTATCATTATATTAAGCCTTTATTGTTCTAGGATGGTGGTTTTTAATCGTTGTAATATGCATAGGGTACATTTGCTGGAATGCAAAACATTTCACTGGGATCCTCTGGACTGACCAGGGCAACTGACCACAGTCCCTACCCAGGGTGCAAACCTTCATACTTTTTAACCCTTGCCATATGCAGTTCAGTCTCACCCTATACAATCTATGTGGAGTTCATGGTGCTATCCATGCTCTAACAAAGAGCATTAGCCAAGCTTGTCTAACTGAATATCCACATTGACTTCTCCTCCCTTCACATGTTCCACTGAAATGATTACAAGGAAATTTAAAGCAGAATTAATCATGATAGCCCTGAGATGTGAGAATAGTGGAGATCAGAGATTGCAACCAGTTTCCTGAAGATGGAAAACCAAATGGACAATACTGAAAGATAAACTAAAGCAGGAGCCAAATTCCAAAAGAATCATCATCAAAGTGTCTACAGTGGAAGCAGAAGCTGGTGACATGATCATAGGAAGACTACAGACTAAGAGTGATGAGAATAGAGAATAAGAATTGGTAGGCGATTAACTCAGGAGTTATCTAGACAGTGTTTCTAGACTGGTTTTGAGCTTGGGCTCTCACTCCCACCCCTCACCATCATCTCCTCAATGAATTATGATGTTATTTCTAGGATAAAACTGGAGCAATGGCCTCTAAAATAGGTCAGCTAATATAAGTGAGGAATCCTAGGGTTCAGAGTGTGGGTATGGCACCCCCCTAAAGAAAACTCTCTTTGTTAGAGTTGGTAGGGATAGGAGTTGGGGTGCCCACTGTGTACCCTAAAGCAGGCCTTGCCAGTTGATGGGTGCACCATGTACACAGAAACTACAGCCAACCTTTCCATTCAGATGAGGGACTTAGTAGGGAAATGAGACTTTATGTATTCATAGGACATCCAGGCCATATACCCATTAAGCAGCTCAGTCCTTTATCCACGAATGGGAATGGACAATCAACAACCATCCTTTTTCAAGGGCAAAAAAAGGTACAAAAGGAAAAGATAATTGACCCTGGAGAAAATGGAATTAAAGAATCAGAAGGAAAATTAAAACATATATGCTAGTAATATCTTCTGAGAGATTTGGGAGAGATATTGATCCTTAAAATAGGAATAGGTTTTATAAAAAAGAATTAAAAAATACATTTTGAAATTTAAAAACACAACTAGTGTGTTTTTAAAGTGTGGCCACCCAATTTTGAATTTTCCCATACCTTCCCTAGATGACATAAAATCAACAATGAAAGTAAATAAAATCACACAGACTCATAATTTCAGCATTTCAAGGTAACAGAGAATATTATGGTTGTCAAATTGCATGTGAGTGGATAACCAAAAAACTTCCAGTAAATATTGAGAATTCTTTACGTTCTAAACATAGAAGATTGTTTGAATAAACACAATGGAGTACTATGCAGCTGTAACAAAGAACAGGATGCTTATGTGATGTTAAATTTATCTCCCCGCATGTGGCTTATTAGTTGCCAGAGAGAAACAGTGATTATACAGTGAAGAACCCATATGTCTCCACTTTTGATTACTTTTGATCAAAAGTGACTACCATCGAAGGGCAAATGAGCACTGAGTGCTTTGTCAGTTTGTGGCATAACAAACTCCTGGAGTATACATGAATGAGAAACACCATTCCCACCCTCAAAGTATAAGTATAAGTATACTTATAAGTATACATGAATGAGAAAGTATAAGTATACATGAATGAGAAACACCATTCCCACCCTCAAAGACTAATGTGGTTATTTAGGGAGTGGTGACATTTTATGTAACCCCCATAGCTCACTCATGTTGAAACCTATGTGCTAGTTAGGGCTCTTGGTGGAAAGCAGGAAAAACTGACTTTGATAAAGAAAAGTTAACCTTTGGAAGGATCTGGCATGACTTACTAAACAAAAGCTTTGCTGAAGAGCTGGGCCAGAAAGGGCAGGAAGTAGGGATGCTCTGGGCATCTAGTAGCAGCGACTCATCTATTATTTCAGTAAGTCAGCATCACAGTTTTTCAAATCCTTTTGTCTCTCTACTAAAAATGTGAAGTCCTAAGAAATAAAAAGCCTTGGGCAGTGTCTTAGTCTGTTTCTGTGGCTATAACAAAATATCTTAGACCGGGTAGTTCATAAATAATAGAAACTTCTTGCTCATAGTTCTAGAGGCTGGGAAGTCCAAGGTCAAGGCACCAGCACATTTAGTGTCTGGTGAGGGGTGCTCACCAGACATGGTACCTCATACTGCACTCTTGCATGGCAGGAAGGGCACAGCTCGTTTATGAAGTCACTAATTCTATATATGAGGCCTCTACCCTCATGACTTGATCAGTTTCTAAAGGCCTCACCTCTTAATACTATCACATTGGTGATTAAGTTTCAACAAATAAATTTGGGGGCAGGGACACAAATATTCAGAATATAACAAGTTGAGAAGGGCAAAGCATCTTGTCTTGATAGATTCATCAATTCTGCTTCACCAGAAGGATAGAGGGGTTGATGTTAGGCAACCCAACATGATAATGTATAATGTATTCAGTTAGGATTTAGCAGTGGTATAAAACTTGGCCACTAAAACACCCCCACCCATCACATAGATAATTCATTTATGTATTTTCAAATATGACTGTTATCAAATTTCTGAACTTCACAGAAATAACTTTCCATCATTATAAAAAAGTAAAATTCACAAAAACATTTGTGGTATAATATATTAAGAAATCATCTATTCTTGTCTGTCAGTTACTTGGTCAAATACAAATTGTATGGCTGCATTAATGAATGAAATAAATACAAAAATTGTAAGTGGGCCTTAATTAGCATTCTGTGAAGTGCCTATGAAAATTAGACTAGGAAAATGATAGTGGTATTTGGAAGCCGTTTTCAATTTCAAGAAATGGATTGAATCATGTTTGAATGGAGGAGGTGAAAACGTGGCTCTAAAAGATCTGCTCAGCAGAGAATGTAGGAGGTAAATTTTATTTTTAATGCTATTCAAACAGAGAAGAAACAGATTAACATTTAAATGAATAACATTAAACAATAAAATATAATTTTTATACTCAAAATTCTTATAATATTGTCAAAATATACCATAATATTCTCCTAGTGGCATATTTATTCTTCTGAAATGATATCATGCAGAACTTTGTAAATAAAAAGTCATTTCAGGGAGTTTGTTTGTTTATTTATTTATTTATTTATTTATTTATTTATTTATTTATAGAGAGGGTCTCTCTCTCTCTCTCTGTCCCCCAGGCTGGAGTGTAGTGGCACAATCATGACTCACTGCAGCCTCAACCTCCTGGGCTCAAGTTATCCTCCTGCCTCAGCCTCCCAAGTAGCTGGGAATACAGGCACATGCTGCCATGCCTGACTTTTCTCTTTTGATAGAGACAGGGTTTCACCATGTTGCCCCGGCTGATCTTGAACTCCTGAGCTCAAGGAGTCCACCTCCCTCGGTCTGCCAAAGTGTTGGGATTAGAAGCATTGGTTTTCTCTTCCCTTTTAAAAGGCATGAAATAGTAATGCTCTCCTTTAACTAATTTTCAGCTCACACATGTTTTTTTTTCTCAGGTTCTGTTTGTTGTGGCCTGATGCTAGCAATGTTTTCTTAAGGGTCTAAAGGAAATACTTTCTTCTGACATAATATTCTGTGCACTGCAGAAGGTCTTTTCTTTTGCCTTTTGGTAACTGGCCTAACAGGTTTTACATTCAATCAAAAATAATTCCTATGCCATTATTATTAAGCTTGCATTGCTTAGAAAAAACAGAGATGAAAAAAGATTTTATTTTGCCTGTAATCCCAGCTACTTGGGAGGCTGAGGTAGGAGAATCATTTGAACCTGGGAGGCGGAGGTTGCAGTGAGCCAAGAGCCCACCATTGCACTCCAGCCTGGACAGAAAGAGTGAAACTCCATCTCAAAAAAACACAAAACAACAACAACAACAAAAACTTTTTTTTAAAATTAAGGTTATTACATCTTTGTATCTTCCTGTAAAGTCTTTGTGACACTAAGTTGCAGGGCTTTGACTCCTACATCTATAAAGGACACCAAGTCCTGCTAAATCTTAAACACTGACAGTAATTAAAGCTTCATCTTCAGGCCTGGTAGAAGATGCCAATCAAAATAAACTGCATTCCTGAGACACAGGGCCAGAAATTAAAGCTATTCAACTCCTCAGGCCCAGGGTCTATTGTGCATGTGAGATTGAAAGGGCGTATTTTTAAAGATAAAGTAAGTTCAGTTTCTTTATAAATTAACCATTGTCCTTTCCGCCGGAACTGCCATCTTCCAGTAATTCGCCAAAACGACGAACACAAAGGGAAAGAGGAGAGGCACCCGATATATGTTCTCTAGGCCTTTTAGAAAACATGGAGTTGTTCCTTTGGCCATGTATATGCGAATCTATAAGAAAGGTGATATTGTAGACATCAAGGGAATGGGTACTGTTCAAAAAGGAATGCCCCACAAGTGTTACCATGGCAAAACTGGGAGAGTCTACAACGTTACCCAGCATGCTGTTGGCATTGTTGTAAACAAACAAGTTAAGGGCAAGATTCTTGCCAAGAGAATTAATGTGCGTATTGAGCACATTAAACACTCTAAGAGCCGAGATAGCTTCCTGAAACGCGTGAAGGAAAATGATCAGAAAAAGAAAGAAGCCAAAGAGAAAGGTACCTGGGTTCAACTGAAGCGCCAGCCTGCTCCACCCAGAGAAGCACACTTTGTGAGGACCAATGGGAAGGAGCCTGAGCTGCTGGAACCTATTCCCTATGAATTCATGGCATAATAGGTGTTAAAAAAAAAAAAACAAAGGACCTCTGGGCTGAAAATAAATAAATAAATAAATAAATAAATAAATAAATAAATAAATAAA
>NC_045440.1:68863589-69019428 GCF_002776525.5 Piliocolobus tephrosceles
AAATAAATAAATAAATAAATAAATAAATAAATAAATAAATAAATAAATAAATAAATTAACCATTAATGTCAAAAACACACTGATGCAAGACAAGCATATGGGCTCCTGTATTAGATTAACAAGGTGTCTCGAAGCATTAACTGACTCCTTAATAAAGGTTATGAAAGTTATATCTTATGATCAAGATTAAAATTTTATAAATTGTTTATACAATTCTGGAAAAAAATTTAATTGGCTTTATACATTTTTTAGGGCTTATTGTTTGGAAAATTAAGTCTGTCTTTTCAAAGACTGAAGGTTTTCATCTTTTTTTGAAATCCTTGAGTTATCACTTTGGTTAAGTGAATGGTTTATTTTACAATGATCTGTGATCTATTTTGTGACATCAAGTATGATAAACCTTTGATATTTGACAAATGTTCCAAAATCAAATGATAAATTATGTCTTTTCCTGACCTAATTAATCCTTTAAGATATTATTAATAGGTTTCCTATAGTCCAAAGATGACATATTTGGCTTATTTGGGATAAAAGTTATACAGGAAGCATTGTCAAACATGAAATGGTGTTTGGTTTTCTTTGGGCTGTATTTAAATACATATGTTATTTGGTATGTTTTCTAAAATTATGGTAAACTCCTATAATTCTGATATGACTTAGTGTACATTATCAGTAAAAATTATAATTGTTATGTTAAATTATTGTGTGCCACAGAGGTAACAAATCTCCTTGTCAATTGTGTCTTTGATGGCTGCCCTAAAACGTTTTGTCATCCACAGAAAATTGTTGTCTTGTTTTGGTCCTGTTTAGAAGATGATCTTATATACAGTATAAAACCCTAACAGGTGCTCTTGAATGCAGATTTCTGATAACTTTGGAAATTGTGATGGCAGAATAGAGGAAAAAAGCTTCAGGATTCGTGGAGAGCTGAAATGTTCATGAATATCAGAACAGTAATTAGCTTCATGGACTGAACTAATAGAAGACTGAAGTGATCTTTTTGACTTTTTGCTTAAAACGTTGCTGATTTTTGTTTTGTTTTTTAGAGTGAAGGAAACTTTTTTTTTGAGCTATTAACAGCTTTTTAACAATTAAGTATGCTCCTAAGCCTCCTCTGGGCTTAGCCCACAAAGGTCACTGTTTATATTTTTTGTTGTTATTTATTTTTTCAACTTTAGTGCTTCCTAGTAAAAATCTATGATTTTGTTGTTGTTGTGGTTGTTTTAAATTTCTGCTTTCAATACTTAGCCAGTTCTCAATGCATGAGTATTTGTTGTCCTATAGTGCCTTTGTAATTTCATTTTTTTTTTTTTTTTGAGACAGAGTCTCGCCCAGGCTCGAGTGCAGTGGCACAATCTTGGCTCACTGCAAGCTCCGCCTCCTGGGTTCACATCATTCTTCTGCCTCAGCCTCCCAAGTAGCTGGGACTACAGGCACCCGCCACCATGCCTGGATAATTTTTTGTACTTTTAGTAGAGATGGGGTTTCACCGTGTTAGCCAGGATGGTCTTGATCTACTGACCTCGTGATCCACCCACCTTGGCCTCCCAAAGTGCAGGAATTCCAGTCGTGAGCCACCGTGCCCGGCCCTATAATTTCATTTTAGCTTTAACTCTTTCACTTATGATCAATTAATCTCGTACAGTATGAAGAAGAACCTATACTTTTTTCCTAAATTGTCTTAAATGAGTAATCATTTTGATGCCTGCTTTTTTCTTTTTTTTTTTTTTTGACAAAGTCTTGCTGTGTCACCCAGGCTAGATGCAGTGGCATGATCTTGGCTCACTGCAAACTCAGCCTTCCAGGTTCAAACAGTTCTCATGCCTCAAACTCCTGAGTAGTTGGGATTACAGGTGTGCACCACTGTGCCTGGCTAATTTTTGTATTTTTAGTAGAGACAGGATTTCGCCATGTTGGCCAGGCTGGTCTTGATCTCCTGACCTCAAGCAGTCCACCCACCTTGGCCTCCCAAAGTGGTGGGATTATAGATATGAGCCACTGCACCCAGCCTATGATGCACACCCTTATTTTTTTTTTTTTGCACATTTGATGAGCTCCAGAAATAAGTGAAGAAAAAAGATGTCTGGGAAATAACTTATTTGGGTTATCTAAGGATGACAGTTTACAGAGATGATTGCATCTATTATTATGCTGTTAAGATATTAAGAAAGTTGTGTGGCAGCTCCTCTGACTCATACTTTTCTATATAAAGTAGAAATGGTTAACTCTGTATTGCTGCCCTTTCCTACTAATTAATTATTTCAGTATCTAACTCATGCTCAGTGCAAATATTCAAGGAAATCCAAATGTTTTAAAGCCCAGTTGGCTTGCATGAGTTAGAACCAACTTTCTGTTATTTATTTAGTTCTCCATTTTGGTTTGTAGTGTGGAGTCCCAAGAATAAACACCTTAATATAAGCTTTCCTGTCTTGAGTTTGGTTTGATTAGAAATGTCGCTGAAAATTGAACTGTGTGGGAGTACAGAAAAATAGCTCTCACAGGGTAAAAATAGCAATAACCAAAGAACATAAAAATAAGACTATAGAACATCATCTAAACTTTTGAACATCCCTCTCGGTATAGTTTGGGTTTGGCACAACAGGATATTTTGATTTCAAGTTGAATTTTGAGGTGGTTTCTTATTCTGATGTCTTAAGAGGGGATTATCATTTCAATGAACTTCCATTGTAGCTTTGTGTGCTAGTGAGAGTTTTCTATCATATTACAGAAAAAAGAAAATGAATTTCAATTCTGGATCCAGCAGGAGGAAAAATATTCGTATTGATTTTTACTTTTCCAGTGAATGTGAGGACTGTTTAGACATCTGCAAATAGGGTGGATAAAGACTTCAATGGTGGGAAGGGAGGTAAATATTTACCCTTTAAATATATTTACATACATACTATATATTTTAGTTTTTAAAATCTATTTGTATGGGAATTTTGTATTGTATAAAGGTTTACTATCTTAAAAGTTTGGAATTTCTGGGGAAAGAAACTAAAGTATAAAATACTCACTTTTTTTTAAAACAAAGAAATAGAAGATTCTAAAATATAGCTTTGGAGTCATCCCGAAGTAGCAACCAGAGAAGAATGAAGGGCACTGTGGTGGAACACCATGCCTTTCTTTGATGTGCAAAAAAGGATGGGCCTTGGCATAGATCCATGGGTAAAAATCCAAAACCCTGAAAGATTCCTGCTCAGTGCCATGTTTTTGGGAAAAAAAAATGGATAGAATGTGAACATGGAATAGGTAGTATCTGAGAAGAGAAAGAATGTAAGACAGAATCTGATGATTTCATAGAGTGCATGCTTCAGCAGAAAATGATGGGACGTGTGAGAGCCATCAAGAAGTTGTGGGATAAGCTAATAAAGGAAGGGAAGTACACCTCTCCCCCTCACTGCTTGGGCAAGAGGGATCCTAGGCCCTGAGCAGAGCCACTGCTGATGTCTGGAGGCTAAATTTCATGTTCTCTATTCTCTACTGGAAAGATTGTTTAATGAAAACTATTTGTCAAAGTGTGTAAAAGTAAAGGTTTGCTTCATCCTAAAATAAATAAATCAATAAATACATAAATAAAACATAACTTTGGATTTCATGATACTCTTTTCCTGTAGCAAAAAGCATTATGTGGTGTATTAGTAAGAAATAGTGCTTTACCAGCTACTTAGGTATCCAGCCAAGTTGACACCCAGAACTAACCATCCCACACGGTATTAATGAAAGGACCTGTGTACACATAAATTCTGATTAATAATATTCTTTGAGAGCCGCTATCATGTACATGGACAATTGTCTTTGTTTGTTTGTTTATTGTGGCAAAATATCTATAACATAACACCATTTTAACCACTTTTAAGAGGTTCAGTGGAATTAAGTACATTCATATTGTGCAACCATCACCACTATCCATCCATCTCCAGTACTTTTACATCATCCAAAACTGAAATGTTGTACTCATTAAGCAATAACCATCTCCTTTCCCCCTAGCCCCTGGTAACCACTATTCCACTTTCCATTTCTATGGATTTGGCTATTCTAGGTACCCCCTATAAGTAGAAACATACAATATGTGTCCTTTTGTGACTGGCTTAGTGAGCATAATGTCTTCAAGATTCATCCATGTTGCAGAATGTTTTCCCATTGAATAGTCTTGGCTCCCCTGTCAAAAATCATTTGACCATATATGTGACACTTATTTCCAGGTTTTCTATGCTATTCCGTTGGTCGATATGTCTATCTTTATGCCGGTATGACACTATTTTGATTACTGTAGATTTGTAATAAGTTTTGAAATTAGGAATTGTAAGACCTCCAAATTTGTTCTTTTTCAAGAGTGTTTTGACTATTTAGGGTCTTTTGAGATTCCACATAAATTTATAATGGATTTTTCTATTTCTGCAAAAAATTGTCATTGGGATTTTATAGGAATTGCATTAAATTTGTAGATCACTTTGGGTAGTATTGACATCTTACAAATATTAAGCTGTTCAATCCATGAACACCGGTTATTTTTCCATTTATTTATGTCCTCTTTATTTTTTTCCAACAACATTTTGTAGTTTTCAGTGTAGAAGTCTTTTATCTCCTTAATTAACATTATTCCTAAGTATTTTATTTTTATGATGTTATTTTAAGTAGGATTGTTTCTTAATTTCCTTTCTGGATTGTTCATTATTAGTATATAAAATTGCAAATAATTTTTTCATGTTAATTTTGTAGCTTGTAACATGGCTGAATTTGTTTTTTATTTCTAATTTTTTTTGTGAGACTTTTAGCATTTTCTATACATATATAAAGTCATGTTATCCGGGCACACATAATTTTACTTATTCCTTTCCAATTTGGATCCTTTTATTTCTTTTTCTTGCTTAGTTGCTCTGGCTAGGACTTCCAGCACTGTGTTAAATAGAATACCATTTCCATGTTATACACATCAGAGATAAGTGTGGCCAAAGGAATCAGGAGGCTGCAGAAGCCTTTTAAAAATACTGCTAAGTGTCATGTGGAACAGGT
Source organism: Piliocolobus tephrosceles (assembly GCF_002776525.5). Lineage (NCBI taxonomy): Eukaryota > Metazoa > Chordata > Mammalia > Primates > Cercopithecidae > Piliocolobus > Piliocolobus tephrosceles. The sequence goes on from NC_045440.1 coordinate 68,868,606, forward strand.
TTGCAATACTGATGAGACTGGCTTTTTTTCAAGGACTCTGGCAAAGTAGCCTATAAAACACACATGGCATTTTGATTAATAAAGCTGTAACCAGAGGCTTATAGGAATCTAATGCTGCATGGCCTCTAGGAGCAATGGTTCAGTATCTGATCACCTAGTGCTCACGGCAAGTTTATAAGATGTAGCTACCATGAATAATGAGAGTTCACTGTGCTTCCTGCAGCACAAGTTTTAGCCTCATGGACCTATTTGTAGTTGCCTGAAAATGCTTTTCCTGAGATGCTTTCTCCTCTTCATCCTTCAAGTCTCAGCCCCAGTCATCCCCAGGAAATTTCTCTGTGCCCCTACCATGAGGGTGACTGAGATAGTCATCATCTATGCTTGTTAACACACCATGCATGTACCCCTGTCTCAGCATTTATCACACGAATGTATTGATTTTTCTGCATTCCCACTAGTCTCTAAGCTGCTTGAGGACAAAGCCCATTACACACACATACACACACAATTTGGTGGGTGGCAAATACCAACATTCCAAGATATTTCTTCTGTCGCCCATTTACTTTATTTTTAAAATTAACATACAATAGCATGCCATATAGAATTGATTCTATATTTCTATGCTCTGGTAACTTAGCACAGTGTCTGGCCCACAGAGAGGTTCAATAAATATTTGGAACAAAGCATGAAGGTTAAGAATATTTATTTGTTCTACCCAATTGAAGTTCCTGGGGTCATACATTTTTAATAAAAAGATAAAATAATTTTAAACCAGCAAATTAATCATTCTAAACAATTTTTCTACCCCTTTTCTTTGTCATTTGAACTAACTTAATAAAATTTTGCTGAGCAAAAAATAAACTTCAGCTTGGTCCAAATAGACTAATTAGGAATTCGTACTGTGCCATCTGAATTAATGAGTTTTTTACTGTACTCAGTGCAATTCTAGAATATTAAAGCCAGAGGAGATCCCAACTTATACAAGTGTTAATTAGGCTCTTCAAGGTTAACTAAAGAGATAGGAGGGGAAAAGAACAGGAATACTCCTTACCAGAACTTCTGGGGCCTTAAAGGAAGGTCATTCAAGGAGACCTGGGTCCAGCATTCTGACCGCAGCTCTGTGATTGAACAACTCCTAGCTGTCTCCTTATGAGTAGACATTGACTACTTCTGGAACTGAGGCTGCTGTTATGGAAAATGGGCTACTCCAGCCTCTGCTTGTTTATGGCTTGTCTTGACTCATTACTTCTGCCATTATTCTGTCTGCCTGCTTATTCTCTGCCCAGACCAGCAACTGCTAATGGTCTCTCTAGGTCTTGATTTCAAACCTCTACAAAGATAGGCTCTGAAGTTTTCAGACAGTTAATCTCCTTCCTGCCAGGCAGAGATCTGACCCTAGTCCACCTGCTAAGATGGTGACCCCTTTACAAATTAGCTGTCCTTGAAGCAAGCACCTCCTCCTTGAGCCAGGATAGTGAGAAGACATGGTCCACCTTCTTAGAAGGCCTGTGTGGGTGGAATGCACACAAGTCACACCACTGGGCACTCCTCCCTGATTCAAGAAGCAGAAAGTGAAGCCTGAAAGGTTAGGTGGACCTTTCCAAGGAGTTTTCTTTTTAAAGCCCACTCTGATCTAGGTCTCTGAAGCACATCATCACCCCAATATTCAGAAACTTGGTCTCTGGTTTGTTCCTTTTGACCCACTACAAATGTTTTGGTTAAATCTTTAAAGGCTGCATTAACAAACACATCCAGACCCAAGAGAGGGTTCTTAGATCTTATGCAAGAAAGAATTTGGAGTGAATCTATAAAGTGAAAGCAAGTTTATAAAGAAAGTAAAGAAACAAAGGAATTGCTACTCCATAGACAGAGTAGCAGCATGGGCTGCTGGACTGAGTACACTCATTTCTACTCAGGAACTGAGGGTTCCTCCCCTTTTTAGACCATATAGGGTAACTTCCCCACATTACTATGGTGTTTGTAAACTGTTATGGTGCTGGTGGGACTGTCTTTTAGCATGCCGATGCATTATAATTAACATATAATGAGCAGTGAGGATGACCAGATGTCACTTTTGTGGCCATCTTGGTTTTGGTGGGTTTTGGCTAGCTTCTTTACTGCATCCTATTTTATCAGCAGGGTCTTTATGATCTGTAGCTTGTGATACCAGTCCTGCCAACCTCCTGTCTCATGCTGTAACTAAGAACGTCTAACCTCCTAGGAATATGACCCAACAGGTCTCAGCTTTATTTTAGTCCCCTATTCAAGATGGAGTTGCTCTGGTTCACATGCCTCTGACTATACTGCCCCCGTGTCTTTTATCGGAATTATTTATGATTACAAAATAAGGATGTCTGATATCATTGGAACATGAATAAATAGGCCCACAGCAGATAATTTTCATTTGTTTTCCTTAATCTAAACAGATGAGTTGCTGCTTTATAAACAAATATGTAACATTGCAAGGGAAACGGGCATGAAGCTTACCAGAATCTGTAGTTATTTAGAAGCTATTAGTATTACTTTGTTTTAGAAGTTTGACATAATGGAATAGGGAAAATAGAAATTTATTCAGTTGATGTTTATCAAGAACCAACTATGTGTGACACACTGCACTAAGCCCTGGAAATATAGCAGTGAACAAGGGAAATGTAGTCTCTGCTCTCATGGAACTTAAATAGTATGTACTCTATTGACCTCGGTTTCCCATGTTTTTAGGATGATGAAGAGTAGGGCAAGGGGTAGATTCAGGGGCTAAAACTAAGTCTTAAAACCCTGCCTCAATGTTTTCTAAATGAAGTATAAATGAAAGACTTTCTGCAACCAAATACGTAATTTGAACATTACAAATGGCAATTTGGTTGGATGTAGTGGCTCATTCCTATAATCCCAGTGTTTGAGGAAGCCAAGGTTGGGGGATCAATTGAGGCCAGGAGTTTGAGAACAGCCTAGGCAACATAGTGAGACTCCATCTCTACCAAAAAAAAAAAAAAAAAAATAGCTGAGTATGGTGCTGTGTGGCTGTAGTCCCAGCCACTCAGGAGGCTGAGGTAGGAGCACTGCTTGAGCTCAGGAGGTCGAGGCTTCAGTGAGCTGTGACTGTGCCACTGCACTCCAGCCTGGGGGATAGAGTGAGACCCTGTCTCAAACAAACAAACAAAAAGGCAATTTAACTCCAACTTCAAGCAAGCTGTGAGTCAGAATAATGCCATAAGGATGCTTTTAATAACAAATGGTCTTGTTGCCCATTGGGGTTTCTTCCTTTTCCTCCTCCCCACACTATCATTTCCCCTGAATAAAAAGATTAAAAAAAAAAAAACAGCAAATAACTAGCAGTCCACATCTTTATTATTAGGTTGATTTCAAGCTTTTGTAAACCCCATGGTGTATGATGAAGCCTCAGGCCCTATAAGCCTGAGTAGTTCCCAGTTTCCATCACAAAAGACTCAGCCTGCGTCCTTCCCAGTTATTCAGCCCCAGACTAGCATGAAAGGACCTGCCCTGCTTCCAGCTTTGACTTACTTTTTTTTGTAGCAGATTGATTTCTGCTCATAAAACAGTTTTTTTGTAACCCATTAAAACACCCAAAGTACAGGCCCATGAATGGATGCTCCATCCTGTTGTTACTTGGCACCAGGGAGGGTGTGCTTCAAGCAGTGGAGCCTCAGCAGGAGATCTCTGGAAAGCATGGCAGATATCACTCCACATCTACTGCTCATCCCTTAAAACCAGCAATGGCTTAGATTCCTGTGGGGAGAGACTCCATTACCCAGAGCATCAAATGAGCATCAGGGACAACTGATGAAGACCACGTTAATCTTGAAACCAAAAGGATACTACGCCCAAAAGTCAAACCTTGGACCCCACCTGAACAGTTTCTATTCACGCAATATCACCTTATTTAAAATGGGAGATGCAGCAGAAGGATGGTTACCAGAGGCTGGGAAGGGTAGTGGAGGGTTCAGGGGGAGGCGAGGATGGTTAATGGTTACCAAAAGAATAGAAAGAATGAATAAGACCTACTATTTGATAGCGCAATAGGGTGACAATAGTCAATAGTAACTTAATTGTATATGGTTAAATAACTCAAACAATGTAATTGGATTGTTTGTAACTCAAAGTATACATGTTTCAGGGTATGGATGCCCCATTCCCCATGATGTGCTTATTTCACATTGTGTGTCTGTATCAAAATATCTCATGTACCCCATAAATATGTAAACCTACTATGTATGCACAAAATTTTAAAAAATAATAAAATAAATAAATTAATAAAATATAACGGGAGATGGAATTACAGCATTTGAGCCATCATCCAACTCTGCTTCTGTATTCTGACACAATGTGTATATTCTGCTGCCTCCACCAAATTATCCCCGCATCGTTGGCCCCACAACCATTTTTCCACAGAATTAGTCAACACACGCACACACACACAGACACACACACACACACAAACACACACACCCCCTAACTGTTCCCAATTTAGATGGTATTATAATCTCCAATAGTGAATGTGAGTGCCCTGTGATATTTGGGCAGTTTCACCAGGAGGAAGGCACTTCTGACCTTCTGTTTCCCTGGAAAATGAACCAATAGTCACATTCACCTAGAAGCCACCCTTATGTTCCATTGTCTGATGGATAGTTCAACCTTAGACATTGATTGACTTACAGTGTTATTGAGTCCAAAGCTCATATTGCTCACTGCATGAGGGCTCTCATAAGTCAACAGATAAGGTGTTACGGAAAGGAGGGCATCTTTATTTCAGGGAGCTAGCAAACCAAGAAGATGGCAAACTGAAGTCCTAAAGAACCAACTTAAGTTGATAGGATTTTAGGCTCCTTTTATGTTAGGGGAAGGGAAAACAGAGAGAGATTAAGGTCCATAGGTGACTGGTGACCACACCCATCTGGGCATCAGCAAGGATCTGAGGAGGTTGCAGAACTTCTTTGTTTGTGGTTAACTGTTTTTCAGATCCACCTTGTTCCTATAAATCTTTAAGATAGCATAGTTATTTGTGGGCATACTTCCTTATCTCCTGGGGGTTAGTTTTGGGAAGCAACTATTTTTATCCTTGCTTTAAAGTTACATGGTAAACTGAATTCTTCCCTTGGCCTATGTGCAGGAATGAGCAAAGACAGCTTGTAGGGTTAGAAGCAAGATGGAGTCAGCTATATTAGATTTATCTCACTGTTAAAACAGGTATAGTGAAGTGTCTGAGCAACTTCAGGCATGCTTTGGTTATTGAATTCAGCCTCAGGATCACACATTCATTATGAAATGAAATGAAAACATTTGTCATACTATTAATTTGTAAGACTGAAGTAGATTTTCTAAAGGCATATTCACTCTCATTGTGGCAATCTGTCCTCATATTTAAAAATAATAATGTCAATTATCATCAGAGTCTGGTAAGTGATTCTACAGTGTACTGATACATAAAATAAACCAATGAGCAACTTAAAGCCCTTTTCCAGTAGTTATTTCAAGTCAACTAGGTGAATTGATGTTTACAAGTTTCTGGTGAATCTGTGGCTCTTGATGGGGATACATCGAGAAATTTACCTGTCACTTTCTCTGACTTGTCTTCTTGCAATTTGGGGGATAAAAATATATAATTTGGTTACAAAAGTAAAGGGCTCACATTCAGAATATGTAAAGAACGTCTATAAGTCAATTAGCAAAAGATATCTACAGAAAATAGGTAGAAGACTTGAACAGGTAATTTACAAAAGAAGATCTCCAAATGGTTTTCAACTTCATTAATAATCATGCCAATGCAAATTAAAATCACAATAAGATACCACCATACATGGAACAGAATAGCTAAAACTTTAAAGTCTGACAATACCAAGTGTTGGTGAAGATATAGAGCAATGAGAGCTGTCATTTACTGTAGAAGGGAGTGTATTTTGTTTGGTATTGTACATTAGATCTAAAAATTAGCATATCCTAGGACCCAGATATTTAACTCTTGGTGTAACTGAAATGCATGTATATGTACAGCAAAAGACATAAAAGAATGTGTGAAGCATTGTTATTTTTTATAGAAAAAAAAACCTTGAAGAAATCTGTATGAGACTTCTGGTTTCCAGCTTTAGAACAAGAAAAATGATGAACAAACTGAAAGCCAACATCTTTTCTCAGCTCCATCAGAGGATTGAGGTCACAAGGCAAACCACTGCCCCCAAAATCAGAGAGATGGGTGAGTACAGAGAATCATAGTTTACTAGGAATGTAAGCCCAGGAGCAAAAACCACTACTGGAGCTGGTACTAGGGTATAAAAGCTTAACTTGCAATCAATAAATTGCTAGAGCTCAGTGTGCCTAAGCTTGAGAGTTGGAAATTCAGGGAGGTGGGTATGCCCAGTCTTTGGGGGCCCCATACTTTCATGAGTTTTATCACCAACAGCCCCATCAGATGCTCAGGGTAAAGATCAAAGGAAAACTCCCTCTTGCTTCCTGAAGGAAATAAAGAAAAGTAACCATTCTGAAATACATCCGGTGTTCAGTTTAACAAAAATGTGCCCTTAAGGAAAACCACTTTAGCAGAGCCTAACCACCTTGGGTTTTATCAGAACCTAACAGAAAGAGAAAGGAAGAGAGAACACCCAACTCCAGTCCCTTCTAGCCTTCCTGTCTCACCTAAGCCTTGTTGTAAGAGTACAGCATGACTATAAAGCACTTGTGCAGGTCACAGGGGTACAGGCTCCATAAAAGACTGTAACCTAATCATAGGACGGCTTTCCCTCCCCCTCACCCTTTTACCACATCAATAGGGCTTCTGTATAATAGCAGATTGAACTGAAAGAACTGCAAGCCTCAGTCCTTATTTAAGAAGTCTCAAGGGAGAACCCAAAGACAACAGAGGAGGAAAAAATAAGGACACCAAAGAAAATGTTGGTCTTTAACATCCATAGCTATGACAAAGAATCAACACAGTTTAACTCCTAGCTGAAGAAGCATAAAATCTCAGTATGTCATGAACAGCTTTCAACAAAAATATCCAAGGCAAAAACACAAGACAGAGAAATCAGAATCAGACTCAGACATAGCTGTAATTTTGGAATTATCAGGCTGAGAATTTAAAATAGCTGTGATTAATATACTAAGGGCTTGAAAGGAAAAAGTGCACAACATGCAAAAACAGATAAATAATGTAAACAGAGAGATGGAAACTCCAAGAAAGCACCAAAATGAAATGGTAGAAATCAAAAACAGTGTAACAGAAATGAAGAATGTCTTTAATGGGTTCATGAGTAGATGGAACACAGCTGAGGAAAGAATCAGTGAGCTCAAAGACATGTCAATAGGAACTTCCCCAAATTGAAAAACAAAGAGAAAAAAAAAAATGGAAGAGACAGAACAGAATATCCAAGAAATGTGGGACAATTTTAAAAGGTATAACATATTCATAATGACAGTATTAAAAGCAGAAGAGAGAAAGAAACAGAAGAATTATTTGAAGTAACAATGACTACAATGTTCTAGAATTAATGACAGACACAAAATCACAGGCCCAGGAATCCAAAAGAACATTAAACAGGGAAATACTAAAATACTCTACCGTTAGTCACAGTCAAAGTACAGAAAATCAAAGAAAAAGAGAAAATCTTGAAAGAAACCAGAGGGAGGAAAAAATACTTCACCTGTACAGGGACAAAGATAAGAATTATGTCAGACTTTTTTCTGAAACCATACAGACAAGCAAGAAAAAAAAATCCACCAACCTAGAATTCTGTATCCAGCAAAATTATGCTTCAAAAGTGAACAAGATATAAAAACTTTCCTAGACAAAGAAATAGTAGGGGAATTTGTCACCCATCAATCTGCGTCACAAATAAAAAAGGTTAAAAAAAGTTCTTCCGAGAGGGAGGAAAGTGATATAGGCCAGAAATTTGGATTTACATAAAGAAAGAACGAGTGTTAGAGGATGAATAACTGAAGGGCTTCTCTGTTCCCTCCTTGAAGTACTAGCACCATTCCCTGAAACTTGACCACCCTACTCATGTCATTGAATACAAATGCCTACTCATTTTCTTTCTTTATTGTTTTTTTCTCAGTTTATCTTTTTCACATTTTTTCTTGTCTATTGTTTTCTCACTTTTTTCTTTGTTCTTTGTTCTCATTTTCTGCTTTTGTTAGTTTGTTAGTATTGTTAGCAGTAAGTTCACCATGCTGCAGGGCCTCTCAGCCGTCTCTGCTCAGGAGGAGACCCATATTGGCCATGACCAGCTCCTCAAGACAGCAAGAGTATCTTTATCAAGGTAAAGATGGCCTGGCACTTCAAAAGTGGGGGCTGTGCAGATCATTAACACAAGTCAGCAGAATGCATCTAGGCTCTGAGACTGTTCCACAAAGTCTAGAAGGGCCAAGTGCTGGATGGAGACAACTGTGGAAAAGAGCTGTGCGGGAAGTCCATCAGCTGTGTGTGCATGGCATGCCCGGCCAAGAGGATCCCAGCAGTGGAGGATGATGGTGTGCAAACTGTTGTGGCATTCCCTCCATGGGTTCAAAGTATTTGGCATCCCCATGGCATTTAATAGCATTGTGTCCAAAATAACTGTGGGTTTAAGTTTAAAAGAGTGCCACGAGCCACCTGGGAGACATGAGGAGAGGCTTGCTAGAAAGTACAGGCTCACCCCTCCACTCCAGCCTGGGTGAAACTGAAAGAGAATAGACTATTTCCTGAGGCACTTCTCCCATACTCTGATCCTCTCTTTCTTTTATTCCATGTTTTTTGGGGAGGGAGGTGGTTCTGTAGAAATAAACACAATAAAAATTGTAATGGGGAAGTATTTAATATCTTATTTTCTGAGCTGTATTTAATGTGGATTGTGGGAGGTAATTATTGATTTGAATGGTTCTTATTTATGTTGATCATAGGGAATATAAGGTTGTCACTCCCTTCAGCTGGCTTTATAACAATGATATTAAAACCAACAAACTAGCATCTACTACTGGCCAAAGTCTTTCTATACCATTCTGCTTATGTTTAGCCACACAAGGCCACTTAACAGATTTGAAAATGAATGGTGAGGGAGGTTAAGGAGCTTGCTGAAAATCACTGAACTGGTGAATGCCAGAGCTTATGTTGTGAGCTTGTGCTCTCAACCTCAGTGCTATCAGACCTCCCTTGGTTCAGGTCTATGGGACCCTAGAGTCCTGTTTTTGTTTTGTTTTGTTTTGTTTATGCATCCTTTTGAGGTTGGTTTACTGTGACTCTTAAATGGATAATTCAAAGTCATAAAAGAGATGACACAACCAACTGCTGTGTGTAGCACTTTTCCTTGGTCCTTGTGAATTAATTTGTGTGCTGTCCCCTAAGTCCTCCTCTGCATAATCAGGTCATAGTTCTGAAGTACAAATTCTATCTCGAAAACATGAAAGAAAAATGATGCTGTCCAGAGTGCTGAAAATGCTACTGGTGAATGGAACATTATATATTAACACTATATAGCCTGGACTTTGGTGTCTGTAGGTCTTTGGCACACACCTTGACCCCTCTAGTATTACAGCTTTAGAAGGAACCCAATTTAAATATAAACCAGAGGATGGTGGCTAGCAAAGTGGCCTCTTCACTCCTCTCCTACCTCGTGTCAAAAATTCTTAAGAGTTAAATAGCAAACACAGAGCAATGTCTTCAGAATAGGCATCTCTTGTTCATCTCTACCCACTAAACTGGAAGAGTTATTTTCCTTATTCCAATCCTTTTCTATTAATGAACAAATTAATTTACTCAAGTAGTCAGTATTTTGACTCTTGAGATGTTAGGAGCTGTATGAGTGTATAATATGAATAATAAATGTTTGTCAAACAAATGTATTTATTGGCAGCCACTATCTGCTTGCATGGTACTAGAGCCATAAAGGTGGGTAAACTCTAATACTTGTCTTCAAGGAGCAAATACACTAGTTGGAGATTTATTCACAAGTATTTATTGAGCACCTTTAAGTGCTTAGCACCAAGCCAATGACAAAGATGTATTTCTTTAATTTGATGACTAGTGGTGATATGTAAATAGGAGGGGCACTTAATCCAGCCTGGAGAGGAGGGAGGTTAGGTTGGTGGAAAGTAGACGGTGGAAAGTATCACTAAAGAAAGTGATAATTGAATGGTCTTAATGGATAAGTGGAAGTTGGCTGGCCAAGAAAGGATAAGAGTGAGGCAGATCTTTAGAGACCTGGCACTGGGAAAGACAGTAGAATATACATTTCAGTAGTACATTTCAGCAATGAACAAAGAGCTGTATATATGACAAAAATAGCATTCCTTTCATCTGGAAAGTAGGGCAGAAGAAATATGTTCTGGGCTGTTGGCAGCCAACAGAGACAGAAAGCAGTGTTTGCCAGAACATGTTCTGTAGAACTCAAGATGCTTGGGATATTAATTAGTGCAGCTTGATAAATAGATCCCAAGGTCAAATTAATACAGAAAATACATGTATCCATTGTGAATAGTAAGAAGGCACAAAGTCCACAGTTTTCTGGAAGGTTTGAGCAGGTTTTCACCTGGGTATCTTGAGAAACTAGTGCTCAGAAATGCCATGTCAGCACTTGTGTAGCATGGATGCTGCCTGGTTGGTTTAACAGGTCCAACTCTCCCTGAAGTTATGCCGATTCTTCCCAGAGATCAACGCAAGCCAGAGGCAGGCTGGAAAGAGGCAGTTGCAGATATGTTGATGGGAAGATGCAAAAATGGAGAGTAAAAGTTTTCTAGTTGACCTTTAACTTAAGCCACTGCTCATCTGTTCTGTGCTGGGAATTGTAAGCCCTCCAGCTCTCCAAAGTATCAGCTTCATGCTGTAGCTAAAAAAGCATATGCGCTTTTCTTCTCTGATTTCTTTGTATTCTTTTAACCTCTTAAGGCAGTACAATGACTCACATAGATATTAAAGATAACAGCTATTTTTATTGCTGGGCTATTGATTGGGAGAAAACAGGAATTCTTGATTGAGATAGAAGAGGTTGGTTGGAAAAGAATTTGACCTATTTTGGTCCCTTGACACTTGAGAGAATTGTGCCTTCTCAGAATTTTGGATTTTAGAGTCAAAAGAAGGGAGCTGAAGTTTTAAAGTGAAAGCTACGTAAGTGTCATCTTTCATTTACATTACAAATGCCAGGATTATCAGTGCTGGTCATTCAGGGAAGAACTGACTTACTCATGGACATCAAAAGGAAAGAAAGTAATAGATTTCTCCTGATTCCATAGAGCCTCTGCCCTTGAGTCACTGTACAAAGTGGCAATTGCCCCAGTTGCTACCCTGATGTCAATATATATCTCCCAAGTGTTAAAAGCTATTTGATTTGTAGTTTTTATGATGATCATATACATTTAAAATCCTATATGTAGAAGAGTCTTCACAGATCATGTAGGATAGTGCATTCAGTTTGAGTGTGTTCTTGCATTGTCTGCAGAAGTTACCTTTAAGGTACATCTACCAGGATGGGTAGGACTCAGATGTACGAAGAGGGAAAAAAACTGATTGAGAAGAGAGATGGGGTTGACATGTGGGATGTGTTGAAGAGAGTAGTTCTTATATTTATTTTTCTCTCCAAGCAGCATTGACCACGGCCTCTGTGCCTTGTAGGAGAGGAGGTTAGGCCAGAGCAGGGAGGATGGGGTGAGAGTATTCAGATAGGGAAATGAATAGAGAGCAAAATGTACTAAGATTTGTTGTATCTACTTCACCTCCATTTGGCTATGTCCCTGCCTTGTTTAACTTATATCCTAGTATCACATTTTCATCCATATAGTAACATATCATATATTGCGTATCTTGTTTTTTTTTTAGAGGCAGAGTTTTGCTCTCGTTGCCCAGGCTGGAGTGCAGTGGCGTGATCTCCATTCACTGCAACCTCCGACTCCTGGGTTCAAGCGATTCTCCTGCCTCAGCCTCCTAAGTAGCTGGGATTACAGGTGCATGACACCATGCCTGGCTAATTTTTGTATTTTTTATTGCTTTTAGTAGAGACAGGGTTTCACCATGTTGGCCAGGGTGGTCTTGAACTTATCTACTCGCCTTGGCCCCCCAAAGTGCTGGGCTTACAGGCTTGAACCACCACACCCAGCCCATAAATTGCTTCACTTTTGAAAGGTTATATTGTCTCTAAAATCAAATCTGATTGGATGTTGGAACCTCAGCTACCGTGCTTTCCTCCCCTCACTCTCTAAATCCCTCAGACACGTTCACTTATCCTTAGAAAGTGAGGTTGCATTTACCTGGAGTCATTAGTAAAGATTAATTAAACACCTGCTCAGCTGCTTAAACATGTGTGTTATGATACCCAAAAAGTAGAGCTACTCAAAATTTATGGTGTGAAGGAGGGTAAATGTTTTACATTATTTTTTGTTAACTCTTCAGGTTGAAGGATTGCAGTTTTTGTGTCTCCCATAAGGGAGGTAAAAAACTTTCTGAGACATTCATTAGTTTTTAAAGTATCATTCAAAAGAGAAGAAAATAGAGACCTCTGTTTACTTGAGTGAATGATTATTTATACTTTTATTTCTGGCTTGCAATTTGAGAGTTTAGGGGAATAATGTCTTTATTTTAGATATGAATCTCAGAAAATAAGTGCAATAGGTTAACAAGGCAGGAACATCTTACAATCTTACTTCCTTTTCTCTTCTTCATTAGTTCCAGAATGAGTTAATGGCTTATCCTTTAGGCTTTCTCCTTTACACTTTTTCCCCATCTCTTTGCAGATAATATCGTAAAGTCCTGGTGACACCCTCTTTGATAATCAGAACAGTTCACAACTCACTTTAGGGCACTCACTCCTGAGCTGCTGGGTCACACCTTCTGTGCCGGGATCAGCCTGTATGTCAGGTCCTCCAAGCTGCAGTATGTTCGGGGCTTCTGTCCTCTCAGACAGTCCCCAGGTATAGGGGCTGAGATACTGTTTTGGGGGGTGGGAATCTGAAGCTCTTTCCAGATTAGTGAGGTTACTGAAGAGTTCTGAAAGGTTTCTTGATTGAAAATTTCATGGCATGAAATTTCTTATATCCTTTAAAGTTGAAGTACACCTTTTTGGTGTGGACTTTTTCTCGAATATGTTTAGCACAGTGCCTGGCACATAAGAGTGCTCAATAAATATTTTGTTTCCTCTTTTCCAGTAAAGGAGTTGTAAATAAAAGAATTAGAGTGAAATTTTAGAAGACAGAAGAAGTACTATGTATGGCTGAGGTTACAAGTGTTTTGTGGATGAGGCTGATTTGAGCCAAGAATGCATCCGTTCTACAGATGCTGATGCTATAGCTTACTGACTGTACTTCAAGTACTCCTATGGAATGAGAATATAATGGTGATCACACACACAAAAGGTTTGCAATCTTGTGAGGTAAACAAACATTCATCAAATAGTTGTATAAATGTAAACTTACACGGGAATAACTAAAATGTCCAAAAGGAAAATGGTGAAATAAATCATATGTTTGTTTCATCTAATATTTTGTAGCCATCAAAATTATTTCAAAGAATTGTTAAATAATTATAATTGCATAATTTAAAAAGTAGGGTAGAAAGTATAGAATATAATTTATATTTTATAAAACAAATAATGCTTATGTAGGTATAGGAAAAGTGATTATATACCACATTAAACAATGACTTTTGCTGGTGACGAGATTATAAACCATAAAGCATGTTCTCTTAAGCGCAGTGTTTTTACCAGGAGGTAAGTGTATTTGTTTGAATTTCCAGTTAAATCCTTTACATGTTTTAAATGAGGAACTAAAGTTTTCATATTGATTCTTTCTCTGTCCTTTGGCTGTTTCATTTTTGCTTTAATGAGGTGGGGAGTAAGGAGAAGGCTCCGGTGAAAACTTCACAGTACGGCTCTGAGAGATGTGAGGTATGGGCACTAATTTGCTTTAAGTGTCTACCCAAGCAGGATTAATCTTTCTCTGCTGTTTGTTTTTTATTTTTTGCCTGGCATTTGGTGTCCAAAGGGAAAGTTTCAGAAATGCTTCCAGGGATGATGATGGGAGTTTGATTCCTGGGCATCTGATTAAACTCCTATATCATTAATCAAAGTCTGGAGTGTTCTGGATTAGTTCTACTATTTCAGGGTGATACCTACCATCTTCTATAATCTCAACCCAAAATGGTTTGTTTGAAAGCTTTTCCCTTGGAAGCCATTGATGTGTTATTACTTTTATCAGCTAAAAATAAATTCTGTTTCTAGAATTTGCTTGTTTATGTAAGTAGCTGAAGGTTTTCAAGCTGGAAATTAACTTTATTATAGAAGTGCTGATAACATAGCCATATAAATAGAACAGGACATATAAGATGTGAAAATTCTAGAAGATTTTCCTCTGATCTGTAAAATTTTGTGTCTGATAATTTTTTTTTTCCTTTTCTGTGTTCTATACTTATTTTAAAGACTCACTGGGTCACTTAAAGTGAGGCAGTTGAACTGAAGATAGTGTTGCATACAAACCGTCTTTTATGCCATCTTGGACTTACCCTACTTTGCACAATAGAGATACCAAGGGCTGGCCTTATGAAGATGAAGCTATTTTCACATTGTGATTTTAGAGATGCTGAAAATACCTGTTACTGCTTTCCTTATACCCAGATTATACCATTAGAGACTTATCTTTTTAAGTCTTGGAGACTATTCATAATGAGTTCCTATTAAGATACGAACATCTACGATGGAAAACAGCTACCACCTGGAATCTTACCAGGATTTTCTGCCAGTCAACTAAGAAGGCAGAGTACAATGACCTAGTGGAAGAAGGGCTAATTACTGCTGGGCCTTAGGGAAGAGCTGGGAGGAAGCTGGCTGCACCAAGGACTTTCCACAGCTGACCCTCATTCTGCAATGACAGCAGCTCCTATTGTACAGGGCTGTAAAATTATTCAGAAAAGAGCAGGGATAATGCATACATTATGCTTGCTTGAAACTGGTTGACACTTTACTTCTGGGATTTTTTTCCTCTTTACTAACTAATACATACTCTATTCTACCTTTCTCTTTCCTTACCTGGTGATCACTACTTTTTTTTAAGAATAATTGAGGGGAAGAAATGTTGCCTGATTTCTCCATTGATATATAACATAGCAGTTCCTTTTGGATATCTCATCTCCTTGTAAGATGGCAGGCCCAGTGGATGCTTTTTAAATGTTTTGCTTTCCTCAGGCAAACGGAAGA
This sequence comes from Piliocolobus tephrosceles, assembly GCF_002776525.5. NCBI lineage: Eukaryota > Metazoa > Chordata > Mammalia > Primates > Cercopithecidae > Piliocolobus > Piliocolobus tephrosceles. Next base: position 68,883,767 of record NC_045440.1, read on the forward strand.
GAAATTGCTGATATACTAGATGCCGGAGCACTTGAAGCAAATCTGTTTCCAGGTTGAATATCAAAGCTAAGGAAACTTTCAGAGTAATGTGTTATTAATTTTTTTGCTCCCTGATGCTAAGTACACCTAGTGGGGTTGCTGAGTACTACATCTTCTCTGTCATCCAGCAGCAGGCAGGGACTAGAATAGTTCCAACTGCTTGGCCTGCCTACTGTGTGCAGGGCTGGTTTTGGCTGTGTCCAGACTCCAAGCTTTAAGACTACAAAGGATACCACAGTTGCTGAAGGGCAGGAACTCCTCTTATAGCTTATTATAGGTGCAGCACTCCTACAACTCAAGCAAGAGCTTCCTGAAAAGTGAGTATCAGGGAGAACTATTTTGCATACATTTTCAGGATAGCCATGAAAAAATTGTCCACTTGCTTAGAAAGGTGCCATGATTTGTGCTTTGCAATACAATTTTTTAAATGGTTACTTTTCTTTAATTATTAAACACTGTAAGCAAGGATAAAAGACAAATCAAACAATATTTGCAATACATGTGATGGACAAGTTAGTAAGAAAACAAGGAACATCCTAGTCGTAAAATGTCAAGAATAGGCAGTTTACAAAAAGAAGCACAAATGTCTAATATATTTTTATTAGATTAAAGATTTTATTCATCTTTTATTATTAAAGATCCTAAACATCACTAATATTTTTAAAAAATTAATTGGGATGCCATCAGGCTGAGGGGCTCTCCAGCACCTTGGGTTCCTAGGTAAGCAAACCGAACCCAACTCAGTAAATCGTCATATTCTAGGCCAATTAGAAATTACCAACTAACCCCTAACCAGGGACTTTACTAAATAAGGCCACTACTTCTCTTCAATCAAATATTTTCTTTACCTTGCTTCTGCATTCACCCCAAAAAAGCCCCCTGGCCCCCACCCTTTCATTGGAACCCTGAACCACCTGCAGTGTTGTGCTGCCTGATTCATCAACTGTTGTTTGCTGTAATAAACTCTAACATTTTCACATGCTTTCATTTCTCTTTTAACACAACAAAGAAAGTAATGACCACAAAATATACATTTTTAAGCATGAAATTAGCAAAGATTTTTTTAAAACTCACAATACCCAGTGTCAGTGAGGAAATGAGAGAAATGCCTTCTCAATACTTCTCATATACCAATAGGAACATTCATAAGGACAAGGTTTTTAAAGGCAATTTGGTAATGCATTATGACTGGTTACACATTCACATTTTTTGACATAATTTCCTATCTCCTAACTCATCCTAATATAAATGAACAACCAAAGGGGAATGATCTGAGATTATCAAGTACAGTATTATTTTCTTGTGACTCTCAGTGGTGAGCTTACTCTGCCTCCCATTTCTTCTGATGTGTAGCTCACTAGATTCAGGGCTGAGTCCCAAAGTAAGCCCATCTTACTCTGCTGGTAACTGAAAAGACATTTTATATATTCCTGACAGAATGATCATACAGATTCTGAAGCTGGTGCACCACCCCCTCCAATTTTTTGAAAGAGCCGCCACTTTTCATTTCCTGCAACCTGATTTAAATCATTAACATCTTGCACATGGCAGTTGGGATAATGGTCTCCAGATGAAGCCTCACCCAAGTGGAAGCTTTCCCCAGGGCTCAACGTGGGTGTAGGTCCTTTTCTAGGACAGTTTGGGTTTCTCCCTCTCTGACTGGCACCAGGGACTAGAGGTTGGATGGGTGTTGGGTTGCTGAGGAAACAGCAACCCAACACCCATTGGGTAGAAAAAACTCCTGGGAAAAAAACTCCTGTTTTTTTCTCCCTACCCTGCCATTGTTGTCAGAGCTTCCATTCCCTTTAGAAACACGTGACTGAGCATGTTTGCCACATGGGAGACCCTGCGTGTGCCCTCATAGCAGCAGTGCTTCGATCTGTAATGATTAATGGTGTCTCCATGTGCAAATGTCATTAAATGGTCAGAGCAGTGAACGTGGGGATCACATAGTTGCGTTGTGGACTTTTTTTCAAGAAGCAGCATTTGGAATTAGAAACCTGCTTACATACACTTTGCACTAATTTACATATAAACCTCAAACAACTCACTCCAAGGGCTCTTCTCTGAATTCAGCTAATTAATGTGGCTAACCACTGTTGCAGCCAAACCCGGTATTAAGGGCATTACACACATGAAATACTAAATAGATTTACAGAAACATAATCATGATAATGGTGAATGAGCTCAGGCCAAATGCAGGTGGCATTAGCTGCTCCATAGCTCTGATTCCTCATGTTGGAGTGATAATCTCAATTAACAAACTCTCCCAAACTATGCCTGCTTAATAGTCAGCTGAGTTCAAAACAAGGAAAAGAAACTATTGACTGTCTTTCATGTAACAGCCACTGTGTTAATGGTGCCATAGTTATTATTTCACATTTATTTTATTGTCTAATAAGAAATCGATGTAGTGAAGTTGGTTAATGAAAAGAAGAAACACACAGAGAAGGTCATATTGCAGATTACGTTAAGAGCAGCTCTTGGGGTTTTCAGGGTACAAGATGCATAACTGAGGCTAGAGCTTTGAATTTCCCCACCCTCAGTGAGAAATTTACCCTCTTCAGAGATCAGTGAGTAGAAGGAATATGTTCTCAAGCAGTCAAATAATTCTTAAAATTCATGCTAGTCTTTTTGGGTCACCTGAAAATACTGGTCTTAATAGGTACTAAAATAACTAAATGATTAGCTTTTGTTTTTGTTGCAGTTAAATTACATACCCATTTATACTGGAGTCCAGCATAGGTCAGCATTCATAAGTTCCTCTTTCCCTGGACACTGTGGGAGGATAAATTAAGAAGAAAAAAAATTTTAATTTTAGCAGGAGTATTAGTCTACTTGGGCTGCCATAACAAAATACTAGAGGCTGGGTGGCTTAAAGAATGGACATGTATTTCTCACAGTTCTGGAGGCTGAAAGTTCCAGATCAAAGTACTGCAGAGTAGGTTCCTGGTGAGCTGACGGCTGCCTTCTCACTATGTCTTCATGTGGCCTTTGCTCAGTGAATGTGGAGCAAGAGGTCCCTGATATCTCTTCTAATAAAGATACCAACCCTATGGGATTGAGCACCAACCTTATGACCTCATTTAACTTTCATTACTCCCTTTGAGGCTCCATCTTTAAATACATCAACGCTGGGGGTTGGGGTTTCAAGATATGAATTTTGGGAAACACAAACTTTCAGTCCATAACAGCAGAAACTGCTCAGTCTCCCTTCCTCTCAGCCATCCAGTCCAGTGTAGGCACAGCTATTTGAGGACTGTTTAGGAAATAATAGTGTGGTCTTGCAGAGCAGTTCTGCTGCCCCATCAGTTTGGAGCATGAATGATATATTTGAAGTCTGTATTTCTGGTGTGTGGGGAGTGGTGGTGAAGGACAGAGGTCAGGAGCAAGAAAGTCATGCTGAGGTAACATGTGGGATGTTTCCAGGGAGACAAAGCATGAATTATTTGAAAAACTAAAAAAGTAGTTCAGTTGGGGAGAGGTATATGCGGTGATGTGAAAGTGCTGCAGAATGAAGCTGGACAGGAAAAATGAGTGATATAAAGAAAGGAGCATGCCTTTCTTTTTCAAAACTAATCGGGGGCCTTGAATCAGCCTATTCATTGGCAATACCATGCCAAGAAAGATTAACATCTTGAAATCAGGAGACCCAGGTTTTAACTGAGCTCTGCTCCCAAGAGTTCCCATATGACAATTTGCATTCTCTGCCTCCATTTCTTAGTCATACCTATGACATATACTAAGTCTACTTTTTTCTTTTAAGAGACAGGGTCTCACTTTGTCACCCAGGCTGGAGTGCAGTGACCTGATCATAATTCATTGCAGCCTGACCTCCTGGGCTCAAGCAATCCATCTGCCTCAGCCTTCTGGGTAGCTAGGACTACAGGCTTGCACCACCAAGCCTGGCTAATTAAAAAAAAAATTTTTTTTTTTTGTAGAGTTGGGGTCTTGCTATGTTGTCCAAGCTCATCTCAAACACCTGGTCTCAAGCAATCCTCCTGCCTCAGCCTCTGGAAGCACTGGTGTGAGCCACTCCACCTGGGTGGCTTTCACAGTATTATGGAATCCTTTTGTAGTAAGAACAACTTCTGAATCATTGCCCCGGTGTGCTTTGCTATTGTAGTCTTAGGGTCTAGAACAATCTGCTGTGAACCTGTCAATAATGGGGAAGTTTACTTATTGCAAATGAGTTCAGTTCTCTGGTAAAGAACTCTTTTTTTTTTTTTTTCCCACTAGTCCTCCCAGGACATGAGCTAATAAATCTTTACCAGCCAAATCTTACAATGAAGGGCAGCCATGGTAAACATTCACCACTCTTGGCCTTAGACAGAGAGAGGGCCCTGGTTAAGAAGTCAAAGTTAGGGAAAGTCTCTAGTGCAGCTATCTAGACTCCAAGGTCAGAACATTCCTTTCCAAAATGGTCCCATTCTATGTGGTAGGAAAGTTCTGTGGTAATAGAGTGCTGTGTTTCCATTACATGACAGCCCGATCTCTTTATTTGGCCTAATCTGAATTTCCAAATCCAATACTCTGATGAACATTGTTTCTATATAAAATGTATGGCTGCTAAACAACCCATAAATAATTTGATGGAAGGTAATTTTTTACACTTTAGGGTACACTACCTAATGCAATATTAGTCTTTTATTTTTAAAGTTAAAAAAAATGTGGGTACATAGGTGTATGTATTTATGGGGTATGTGAGATGTTTTGATATAGGCATGCAATGTAAAATAAGCATATCATAGAGAATGGGGTATCCATCCCCTCTAGCATTTATCCTTTGAGGTACAAGCAATCCAACTATACTCTTTAAATTATTTAAAAATGTACAATTAAATTATTGACTATAGTCATCCTGTTGTGCTATGAAATACTTTTACAGAGTTACTATAGCATACTGATTTTTAAAATAAGTCATGGGCCCTATCTTAGCTCAATTTCTGCCAACATCAGAGTGATAGTTCAGAATTATGAACATGAGTGAAGTCTAGAATGAACTCACTAGTGTCTCTGATTGACTCTGCTCATTGCCCTGCCATGGTTGGGGTGCCATCATGTCTTCTGCTCTACTAAATCTTATTCATCCACTAGGTTCTCAATTTTTTACTTCTGTGATTTCCCCTTCTTTGCACATGTTTTGGGCCTACTTGATTAGGCACTGTCTTGTCCCACTGATTTTTTTTTCCAGTTAATCCTGAATTAGGTTTTAGGCCCCATGAGGGAAGAAGATGTAGCTTATGCTGCATCTGTACTGGCAACACCATTTGGCTCATTTTTATGTGTCCACATAAGAGGCTGTTTCTCCCACTGCCTCCCAGGTTCAAGCAATTCTTCTGCTAATTTCTGTATTTTCAGTAGAGACGAGTTTTACCATGTTGACTGGGCTGGTTGTGAACTCCTGATCTCAGGTAATCCACCTGCCTTGGCTTCCCAAAGTGCTGGGATTACAGGCATGAGGCACTGCATCTGGCCAACAAATTTAAACAAATAGTAAGCATACAAGATATGCTCTCAGATCTCAATGAAATTGAAGTAGATATTAAAAAACAGAAAGAGAGCTGGAAAATCCTCAGATACTTGATATTAAACATCACACTCATAAATAACACATGGATCAAAGAAGTATCAAGAAGAATTAAAAATTATCTTGAACTCGATGAAAATGAAAGTACATCGCATTGAAAGCATATATTAGAAAAGAAAAGAATCTAAAATCAATAATCTAGCCTTCTACCTCAAGAAACTAGAAAAAGAAGAGCAAGTTAAAACCAAAATAAACAGAAGACAATAAATAATAAAAATTAGAGCAGTCATCAGTAAAATTGAAAATAGGAAATTAAAAATCAAGGAAAGCAAAAGCTGACTCTTTGAAAATATTAATAAAGTTGATAAACTTCTAATCAGGATAACTAAAAAAAGAGAAAAGACACAAATACCGAGGTCAGAAATGAAAGAGAAACGATTACTGCTAATCCCATGGATGTTAAAAGGATAAAAAAATTGATAACTATCTGAAATCGATCAATTATTTGAACAACATAATCTACCAAAATTCACATCAGAAGAAATAGATAACCTGAATAGACCTGTATCTATGAAAGAAATCAAATTAATACCCTTCCCAATTATAAAACACAAGCCCCACATGGGTTCATTGGTGAATTTTACCAGACATTTCAGGAAGAAATTATCTGAATTCTCAACAATCTCTGCCAGAAAACAAAAGCAAAGTAAACACTTTCTAACTCATTCAATGAGGGGAGCATTATACCAATACCAAAATTAGACAAAGCTGGTATCATAAAAAAGTACAGACCAATGCTTTTCATGAACACAGATACAAAAATCCTCAACAAAATATTATTACAGCTAATTAAATCCAACAATGTATAAAAAGACTTATCCACCAAGACCAGTTGGGATTTATCTTAGGCCTACAAGGCTGGATCATTATTCAAAAATCAATTAATGTAACCCATAATATCAATAGGCTAACGAAGAAAATCACAGAATCACATCAATAGATGCAGAAAAAGTGCTTGACAAAATTCAACCGTGATTTATGATTTAAAAAGGCTTTCATCAAATGAGAAATAAAAGGAAAATTTCCTCAATGTAATAAAGAATGTCTACAAAAAGACTTCAGCTAACATCACACTTATTGGTGGGAAAATGGGTACTTAGAGAATACATAGATAATCATGTACAGAATGTTGGCAGAAATATGAACGTTAAGGGTGATTCTGATGAGGTCTCACATGGAACTCATTAATCAATGAAGAACATATTATTGGGTAATGGAAAAAAGATGACCCTTTTCATAAACTGGCAAACACTTGGTTAAATTGTCTTCATGTTCTAGTGTTTTGAGGAAAGTAGAATTTTTGAGTGATGAAATTGGACATTTAGCTAAGGAGATTTATAAGCAAAGTGTTGCAAGAGTGGCTTAGTTTCTCCTGGCTACTTGTAGTAAAATGTGAGAAAAGATAAATGAATTGAAGACAAAATTGCTAAAGCAAAGGAAGTAGAACTTAAAAATTAAGCAAATTTTCACCATGTTCATATTGCAAAAAAAAAGAAAGAAAAAATTTTAAAAATGTGTTTGGGGCCAGGTGCTGTGGCTCATGCCTGTATTCCCAGCATTTTGGGAGGCCAAGGAAGGCAGATCACCTGAAGCCAGGAGTTCAAGACTAGCTTGGCCAACATGGTGAAACCCTGTCTCTACTAAAAATACAAAAATTAACTGGGTGTGGTGGCAGGTGCCTGTAATCCCAGCTACTCGGAAGGCAGAGGCTAGAGAATTGCTTGAACCCAGGAGGTGGAGGTTGTAGTGAACTGAGATTGTGCCATTGCACTCCAGCCTGGGCAACAAGAGTGAAACTCCATCAAAAAAAAAAAAAAAAAAAAAAAAAAGGAAGTGTGTTTGGAAGGGAACACCAAGATGATCAATGATTTGATACAATTAGCATATCTGTGAACCATGAACTTAATCAGCCATTTCAACAGAAGTCAGACATAGAGATGGAAGTATGCCAGAAGAAAGACTGTAAGCTGGGACTAAAAGAAAGAGAGAAAATGGCATGGAATGAAGGAAGGATGTGAATGTGAACTACCCTTAAAGGACAGAGAAGAAGAACCCTGACAACTTGAGTAAAGTTTCAGGATTTAAAATTACTGCACAAAAATCAGTTGCATTTTTATATACCAACAACCCTCTAAGAATGAAATCAAGAACTCAACCCCATTTACAATTGTCACACACACAAATAAAAAACCCTGGGAATATATTTAACTGAGAAGGTGAAAGAGCTCTACAAGGAGAACTACAAAATACTGATGTAGATGACACAAATGAATGGAAGAACATACCATGTTCATGGATAGGAAGAATTAATATAATTAAAATGACTATACTTCCCAAAGCAATCTACAACTTCAATGAAAATTCTATCAAATTACCAACATCACTTTCCACGGAATTAGAAAAACCATTCTAAAATTTACATGGAACAAAAAGAGAGCCAGAACAGAGAGAGCAATCCTAAGCACAAAGAACAAAGCCAGAGGCATGCATTACCCAACCTCAAACTAAGAGTCAGAACAGACAGAGCAATCCTAAGCACAAAAAACGAAGTCAAAGGCATCACATCACCCAACTTCAAACTACACTTCAAGGCTATAGTAACCCAAACAGCATGGTACAAAAACAGACACATAGATCAATGGAACAGAGTAGAGAAGTCAGAAATAAAACCACAGTTGTACAACCAACTGATCATCAACAAAGTCAAAAGAAACAGTGGGGAAAGGACACCATATTCAATGAATGTTGCTGGGAAAACTGGCTAGCTATACACAGAAGAATGAAACTGGACCCCTTACTTTCAACATATAAAAATTAACTCAATATGGATTAAAGGTTTAACTGTAAGACCAGAAATTATAAAAGTCCTAGAAGAAAACCTGGGAAAAATCTCCAGACATTGGCCTAGATAAAAAATTTGTGATTAACACCTCAAAAGCAATTGTAACAAAACAAAAATTAGAAAAATGAGACTTCATTAAGCTAAATAGCTTCTGCATAGCAAAAAGAACAACCAAGAAGGGTACACAGACAAGCTACAGAATAGGAGAGAATATATGCAAACTATGCATCTCACAAGTGACTAACACCCAGAATCTACAAGAAACTTAAACAAATCAACAGGAAATAAAACCAAATAACCCCATTAAAAAGTGGGCAAAGGACGCAAACAGACACTTAATAAAAGAAGACATACAAGCAGCCAACAAACATTTGAAAAAATGCTCAGAATCACTAATCATCAGAGAAATGCAAATTAAAACCACACTGAGATACCATCTCACACCAGTCAGAATGGCTTTTATTAAAAAGTCAAAAAACAACAGATGGTAGCAAGGCTGCAGAGAAAAAGGAACACTTATACACTGTTGGTGGGAATGTAAATTAGTTCAACCACAGTGGAAAACTGTTTGGGGATTTTTCAAAGAACTAAAAATAGAACTGCCATTCAATCCAGCAATCCCACTACTGGGTATCTACCCAAAGGAAAAGAAATAATTTTATAAAAGACACTGGCACTCATGTTTATTGCAGCACTATTCACAATAGAGAAGTCATGGAATCAATCCAGGTGCCCATCCATGGTGGACTGGATAAAGAAAACGAGTTATATATACACTGTAAACTAAAAAGTATATGGAACAGTTCTCGATCAAGTTAGAGGTTTATTTAGCCAAAGTTAAGGACATTACCCCCCTCCCCCCTTCCAAAAAAAAGGGAACATAAAACCACAGGACCAGTCGGTGGTCCATGCCTTTTTCCAAAGATGATTTGAGAGCTTCAGTATTTCAAGAGGAAAATCAGGGTAGAGGGGAAAGAGGAGGGTAGAGTCACATTACCGAATCCACATGTTGCAAGAGAAAAGAAGGTAGGGGAATAGTCAGTTATGTATTCATCTCATGCTCAGTAAATTGGCACTTCACATAAGGTAAAGTGAACATATCTGTATCTGACCTTTTACCTGTAGGTATCTGCCTAGGTATAAGCATGTATCTGACCTTTAATAAAATGCATCTGGCCTTTAATCTGCAGTTATCTTCTTAAGAACAAAAGGAAAGGCAGTCTCTTGTATGATTCAGCTTTCAGCTTAATTTTTTCTGTAGGCATAGTAAATTGGGGTCCTGAGACTTCATTTTCCTTTCATTGCACCATGGAATACTATGCAGCAACAAAAAGTATGAAATTATGTCCTTTGCAGCAACGTGAATGCAGCTGGAAACCATTATGCTAAGCAAATTAACACAGAAACGAAAACCAAACACTATATGTTCTCACTTATAAGTGGGAGCTAAACATTAGGTACACATGGTCATAAAAATAGGAACAACAGACACTGGGGAATACAAGAAGGAGGAGGGAGGAAGGAGGATATGGGTTGAAAGAAACTATCAGGTACTATGCTCACAACCTAGGTGATGGATGCATTCATACTCCAGACTTAACATCACACAACATACCTACGTTTATTACATAGGTAATAAAATTCTAAAATAAAAGTTGAAAAAAATGTATATAAAGAAAGGAAGAGATAACATCATTCACAGCAACACAGATGAAGCTGGAGGCCATTATCCTAAATGAAATGACTCAGAAACTGAAAATCAAATACTGAATGTTCTCACTTATAAGTGGGAGCTAAACAATGAGTACCTATGGTAATAAAGATAGAAATAATAGACACTGGAGCCTCCAAAAAGGGGGAAGGATGGGAGAATGGCAAGGGTTGAAAAACTACCTATTGGGTACTATTTTCACTATTTGGGTAATGCATTCATTAGAAGTCCAAATCCCAGTGTTCTGCAATATACCTATGTAACAAACTTGCATATGTACTCCTTGAATCTGTAATTTTTTAAAAAAGAACCTCCAAGGTAATTCAGGTGTCAATGGGGCTGCCACTCCCACCACAAGTCCAGAATGCATGGATCTATGGAAATAGGCTGTATCCACCTTGGTTTCCAAGAGTGGCACTGCGACCTAAGAGAGTCATGAGGGCACCTGACAGAGCCATGGGGTGTTACTGCTGTCCCAGTGGGTCTCTGGGGGCAGGATCACTGTCCTACTAGGCTTGGAAGGCAGAGTATTGAGCCAAAGAGAATTATTCTTGACTTTTCTTTAAGATCTCATGGGATTTGCCTTGGTAGATTTTGGATTTGCTTGGGACCTCTCACTACTTCCTTCTTTCATATTTTTCCATTTTGAAATGAGAATGAGAATGGAATGTTTATTCTATGCCTGTCTCATCACTGTATCTTGGAGGCACATAACTTGTTTGGTTTCACAGGTCCACAGATGGAGAGGAATTTTGCAACAGGATGAGTGTAGCTTAAGTATCACAAATCTCTAGTTTAGATGATATTTACAATCGACTTTGCAATTTAGAGTTGATGTTGAAATGAATTAAGACTTTTGGGGTTGTTGGGATGGAAAGAATGTATTTTAAAAGTGAGAAAGTCATGAATTTTGGAGGGCTAGAGGTGGAATGTTATAGACTGAATGTTTGCGTCCTTCAAAAGTTCGTATGTTGAAGTCTTAACCCCACTGTGATGGTTTTAGGCAAGGAGCCTTTGGTGGGGTTCTTAGGTCATGAGGATGGAGCCCTCATGAAGAGAGATTAGTGCTATTATAAGGAGAGACACAAGAGTATGCATTTTTTTCTCTCTGCTATCTGCCAAAAGAAGACAGTTAACTGCAAACCAGGAAGCAGGCTCTTGCCAGACACTAGCTCTGCTGACTCCTTGATCTTGGACTTCCCAGTATCCAGAACTGTTAGAAATAAATGCTTATTGACCTGGTATGTTTATTATAGTCCAAACTGACAAGACAGATCAGGATCCAAAATATACAAAGAACTGTTAAAATGAAACAATAAGAAAATGGGGCAGAGCGCAGTGGCTCACACCGGTAATCCCAACACTTTGGGAGGCTGAGGTGGGCAGATTACCTGAGGTCAGGAGTTCAAGACCAGCCTGGTCAACATGGTGAAACCCCGTCTCTACTAAAAATACAAAAATTTGCCAGATGTGATGGCACATGCCTGTAATCTCAGTTACTTGGGAGGCTGAGGCAGGAGAATTGCTTGAACGCAGGAGGCAGAGGTTGCAGTGAGCCGAGATCATGCAACTGCGCTCCAGCCTGGGTAGCAGAGCAAGACTTCATCTCCAAAAACAAAAAGAAAAAGAAAATTGAAAACCCAATTATAAAATGAACAGAAGTTCTGAACTAATACCTTACCAAAGACATATGGATGACAAATCAATGTATGAAAATGCTCAAGGTGGTATGTCACTAGGGAATTGCAAATTAAAACAACAATGAGCTATCACCACGTGCTTATGAAAATTGGTAAAATCCAAAGCACTGACAACACTAAATGTTGGCAAGTATGTGGAACAACAGGAACTCTCATGTATTTCTGATGGGAATACAAAAATAGTATACCCACTTGGAGGACAGTTTGGCAGTTTCTTACAAAAGTAACTATATTCTCATCATATGATCCAGCAGCTGTACTCCTCAGTATTTACCCAAACCTGGACAAGCTACATAGTATATAATTCCAACTATTTGATATTTTGTAAAAGGCAAAACTATGGAGATGGTAAAAAGATCAGTGGTTGCCAGAAGTTCGGAGGGAGGAAAAGAAAGACCAATGGTGGAGCACGCAGGACATTTAAGTCAGTGGAACTATACTGTATGATACTGCAATGGTGGATACATATCATTGCATATTTTTCAAAGTTCGTAGAATGTACAATGCAAGGAGTGAACTCTAATGTAAACTATGGGTTTTGGTTAATAATAATGCATTAACATTTGTTAATCAGCTGTAACAAATCTACTAAATTTTGCAAGATGTTAATGACAGTGAACCCACAGGAGGAATGAGAAGAAGCATATGAGAACCCTTTGTACTTTCCACTCATTTTCTCTGTAAATCTAAAACTGCTCTAAAAGTAACCTATTAATTTAAAGCATCCAAATGATGATTATCAAGAGTAGAATGAATAAAGTGTAGTACGTTCATATAATAGAATACTATGCAGCAATTAAAATGATCAAACAATACCTACATTAGTGTCATTGATGACTATCACAAACATAATGTGTAAATAAAGCCAGATGCAAAAGTATACTTACTACATAATTCCAATTATGTAAAATCCAGAAATCAAATGAAACAGGTTCTGGTGTCCTGTTGAACACAACAATGGTGATGTAGCTTGATGAACTAACACTCCTACAGATAATGGTGACAAAATGTTGACAAATAATATGTCTGTATCTGTAGTCATTTCTATGTATCTATGCAGAGATGTATCTGTATATATTATATATATGAAATTCTATCTTGCATATATTATATGAAATTACATATCATATATAATTTATATAATTATATATTATGATTCTGTTTTATACTAAACATAATTTATATATACAACATATAATTGCTTTTTGATCTCCAAAAAACAAATAAAATTGTGAAGGAGTCTAACCTTGAGAGATGAGAATTAGAACAGAAAATATTTACAAATTTGAATTTTTGCTTCAAAATACTTGACAATCTGTATGTGGTCCAGGCAGGCAGAAAACCAGAGTTTAGCTTGTTGTGTCAGAGGATTTTTGGGTCTTGCTGGAGGTTTAGGGGAGATATTTTGGAGGGGAGGGAAACACAAAGGGGTGAATCCCAAAATATGTATGTTAAGCTGCCTGCAAATGATTGATGAATCTTTGAGCTACATATATCCAGGGCAGAACCCAGGGGACAAGCATAAAAACAATCGTTGGACTCTGAATGAACCGAATGCGGATTTCAGTCGTGCCCACTGTAGGAAAGCTGGAGACTGGGGTTTGAGTCCAGCCAAGTTAATTCACTGTTAGAAAAAATCAACCCTATTCAAAAAAATACAATAGAATCCAGTCTCTGTAGCTGTCATTCATAGGGTCTAGCACACACTTAAAAAAATCAGGAGATGTGGCTGGGCGCGGTTGCTCAAGCCTGTAATCCCAGCACTTTGGGAGGCTGAGGCGGGCAGATCAAGAGGTCAGAAGATACAGACCATCCTGGCTAACATGGTGAAACCCTGTCTCTACTAAAAATACAAAAAACTTAGCCAGGCGTGGTGGTGGTGGGCACCTGTAGTCCCAGCTACCCGGGAGGCTGAGGCAGGAGAATGGCTTGAACCCGAGAGGCGGAGCTCGCAGTGAGCCAAGATCGCGCCACTGCACTCCAGCCTGGGCGACAGAGCAAGACTCCATCTCAAAAAAATAAAAATAAAAAAAATAAAAATAAATAAATAAATAAATAAATAAATAAATATCAGGAGATGTATGAAGCTACAGGAAAATGTAATCCATACACAAGACAGTAAGCCGGCAGTAGAAACTAATCTCAAAACCTTCCAAGATGTAATTAGCAGACAAAGCTTTGAAAGCAGCTATTATAAATATGTTCATGGGGGTCAAGGAAAACGCGTTCAGAATAAATGAACAAAGTCAATAGAGAAATGGAAAGGATAAAAAGAACCAAATAGACAAGGAGTTTCAGATTTGCAAGATAAAAGGAGTTCTGGAGATTGGTTACACAATGTAGGGGACAGTGTGGAGTCACATTGTAGGGGAGAGTGTGGGAGACAGTGTAGGGGACCATATGTGTGAGTCATGTGGAGGGCAGGTTGGGAAAAGATTGAGGGGACAAGATGGGTAATAGCGTGGGATCAGTGTGGGGGAGAGTCTAGTGCTTACTACCCTCTCTAGAATTTCCAACACTATGCTGAATGGAAGTGACAAAAGCAGGCACCTTTGTTTTGTTCCTGCACACCATGGCTCTAATGTGAGTTTATTCCAGAGACAAGGGTAGGATCTTTTTCATCTTTATTGCCACCACACAGAATCGAGAGCAACAGTTTAGTTTGAAGTTGGAGGGTCTGGGTTCTAATCAGAGCTGCATCACTGCATCACATCTTAGCTGTGTGATCCTGGACAAGTTAATTGCACTCACTTGTCTGGGCTTCCTTATCTTTAAAATGAAAATAATAATAATAGTACTTACCTCAAAGGGTTCTGATGTCTCAAAGTATTTAACGTAGGGTAAGGTTAAGTATTCAGAAGAGTGCATTGCACAAAATCCGTACCGCAGAAGTATTTGTTACTGTTAGAACACTTATGCAGTCAGTATTTTTTAGGTTTTTTTTTAAACTGATAAATATTTCAAGCCAAAATAGAATGCAGATGATTTCCCCACCTTTGTTATCAAATTCATGGGAATTGTACTAACAGTTGAAAATTTTAGGTCTAGTGAAAGATGAATACTTCATCATTAGTTATTTGTGGGGAAATGTTTTGGAAGACATAAAATTGTCACCCCTCAAATTGTACAGTTGATGTGTCGGGTAGACCCTCTGTCTGGTGTTCTGGGACCTAAATCATTGTCTTGTTCATTACAGATCTCCATTTTATTTGATTTAATATATATTGTTTCATATATAACAAATATTTATTGCATGTAGGTTACTGGCATTGTGCGGACCTCTGAGGGGTGGGCATTATAAACCTCAGGGTGAGGTAAACAAACAAAATAAATACTATTTCTTCTCTCATGGAGTTTGTATATCAACTATACATGTTACTTATTTGTCTCTGTGTCTATTTTGCAGAACTTTCTGGGACACCTTAACTTTAGGTATTTGCTTTTCCCAAAGGGAAGGAGATAATAAACTTTTAAATTCAAAAAAAAAAAAAAAAAAAAAAAAAAAGAAAGCACATACTTTCAGTGACTCTATCAATGTAATAATAAAATGTATGTAATGTAAAAACATAGATAATTACATATAATAAAATATTGATAAATTTTGACCCTGTATTTAGGCTGAGGAAACCAAGGAATGTTTGATTTTGCCCTAAGAAGAAACCTAGCTTTGAGGAAATTCTGTTTTGGTGACTTCCTCCTCTTGAGACATGCATGGGTGTGTGATAGACATTACTGCTGTGTACTCCTCTTTGGTCCCCATTCCCCTGCTGGGGCACACTCTGGGGGACGGTGCTGTCCTGACTGCTTGAAGTTAGATGTGTCCATGTAACTAGCTCTGGTGAGAAAACTTTCCAACTCAAGGTTTTACAAAATGCCTGAAGGACACC
Source organism: Piliocolobus tephrosceles (assembly GCF_002776525.5). Taxonomy (NCBI): domain Eukaryota; kingdom Metazoa; phylum Chordata; class Mammalia; order Primates; family Cercopithecidae; genus Piliocolobus; species Piliocolobus tephrosceles. Next base: position 68,899,536 of record NC_045440.1, read on the forward strand.
CACCAGCTCTGCTCTTCCCCTGCTGGGCAAATGCAGAAATCCATTTATGCCAAGAGCAAAGCTTCTTCAGTCTGGGTTCCAGAGTAACTACTGAGCAGAGACTCACCCTCTGTCCCTCCATCCTACCTACTACTACCGCATACCCACATCAGACAGGAACATAAGTGAAAAATAAACCCTTACTGCTTCAGCCACTAAGATTTGGGACATTTTTGGTGACCACTGCCAACCTAGCCTACCCTGAGTGGTGCAGTGAGCAACTCCAGCTCCTGACTGGCACTGACTTCCCAAAAGAGCAAAGCAGCCTTCCAAATATCTAATGCCTCTATTATGACAGATCTCCACGCTACTGACACTTTCAATGGACATAGAAACTCTTTTAGAACAGAAAGACGACATTGTAGGGCAGATTATATGAAATGCCTGGAGCATGAATTCCTTCTGTGATTTCTAAAGACTGCTTGTATTTAGTGCCAAATATCTGGATGACAAATGAAAAATTCAATCAAACATCTATGTGTTCTCACATAAATTCTGGTTGTTTGATATCAGACAAAACATCTGGTTTATTGCTGAGACTGGAAACTGCTCACTGGGCATTTAGCGTTGTCCACAAATAGGCCTAAAATCAAGAATACAGTCTGAGTTTGGACATAGAAATACTTTGTTTGGTGAAGGGAACCAGAGATAGACTTACACAGAAGCAAACTAGATATTTTGTTAAATGTTTTGTAGCTCCAGAAATGGGAGAAGATTCTCTTTGTCCTGAAAGATAACCCTTAAAAAAATCCACTGGTTTTTGTTTGTTTGTTTGGGTTTTTTTGGGGTGTGTGTGTGTGTGTGTGTGTGTGTGTGTGTGTGCATGCGCATGTGTGTGTGTTTTAACCTGGGAAGGACAGTTTTTATTTTTATTTTAAATTTTTTATTTCCATACGTTATTGAGGAAAAGATGGTGGTTGGTAACATGAGTAAGTTCTTTAGTGGTGATCTGTGAGATTTTGGTGCACCCGTCACCTGAGCATGTATATTGAACCCAATTTGTAGTCTTTGATCCATCACCCCCTTCCCACCGTTTTCCCGTGAGTCCCCACAGTCCATTGTATCATTCTTATGCCTTTGCATCCTCATAGCTTAGCTCCTACTTATGAGTGAGAACATACAATGTTTGGTTTTCCATTCTTGAGTTACTTCACTTAGAAAAATATTCCCCAATCTCATCTAGGTTGCTGAAAATGTCATCCATTCATTCCTAAAAAATCCACTGTTAATAATAGACCCCTTTGTATTTTGAAAACAAAATTTCCCTTTTAAAGTGTAAATGTGGCTGAGAGGGGTCACAATATTTTATCATTAGATACTTGAAAATCCCTGAAGAAGAAGGTGTTTAGGTAAGCTAGCACAGGTTGTAAACCAGGAACTGGGATAATTAGAGAAAATATGAGGAAGGAAGAGGCAATTTTAGAGAATGGAAAAAATCTACTCAAATTAAGTAACAGAGATCTCCCAGAGCTCTTGTCTTTTGTATGGAGAAGAAAGTTTATATTTTCTCCTCCTAAAATGGGATTTAAATGTAAAAAGTTACAAATGGATTCTAGAATTACACACACACACACACATGCACACACACACACATGCACAGAGCCTTTTTCATAATCAAAGACACTGTAAGTAAACTATGAATAAGAAAGTTGACTGACACTACCTTTGAAAAAAAATTGACTTTTACATATTTTACTTGGGCCTCTTTTCCATATTAAATAGTACTTTGGGGCTAGCCAATAACTTCTACTTTTTAATGTTCTTTTTCCAGGAATTGATAAGTTTAGAGAGTCAGTGTCTGTAATAATGGCTCCATTTCTCTTCTCTAAAGCAGGGAGGCCAGGCCCGCTTCCCAACTGCCCATCAGTCTTGTTTCTGCCTGAGGTCATCTACTTTCGTTCTGGGAAATGTTGCTGCTTCATTGCTGTTGGCCACACAATAGGATCACAAAATACTTCAAGGTCATGTACAGTATCCTCTGGAACCAAGTGGAGGAAACTCAGTTTCCTGCTAGAATCAGTGAAGCTTCTGGTACAAAAGGTCACTATTGGCTACAACCTCTTGTGTGGCTCTGGAGCTCTTGGAGGAAAATGGGCCAAGCAGACAAGGGTGTGGAGCAGGGCTTGGCCCCATGCTGATGAATAATCATGATTTACACGTCACAGATTTTTATCTAATGGAAGCATAAAGGATTTTAAATCCCCATACTCCCATCAACCACTATGCAGCTAATTGAAGCTTAAAATGCTGGGCATTGTTTCTACTGTTTCTATTGTGGCTTAGGAGGGGCATTCAATAGAAAACATGTAGAAATTTCTGGGTGGAGATAACATTTCAATTCACTTGATTATAATCAGATTCCTGCATCTAACATTCCTTCCTTAAATCATTGACAATGAATGATAGTTTTACATTGTGCTTTGCAATGCAGTTCATCCAGTCTCATCATTGTTAATAAGTATTAAAACCCCCAAAGGCCTGTTCCCTCTCTTTCTACCCTAGTGTTTTCTTTTTTATAAGCAAACCACTGTTGCCTGTTGAGGCCAGCTAATAATAAATATTTTACTATAGGCAGTAATCTTTTCTTCTTTTTTGTAGTGTGAACTCAAAAGTATCTGAGGCAGGTCTCAATCAATTTAGAAAGTTTATTTCGCCAAGGTTAAGGACGCAACTGTGACACAACCTCAGGAGATCCTGATGACATGTGCCCAAGATGGTAGGGGTACAGCTTGCTTTTGTGCATTTTAGGGAGATACAAGTCATCAGTCAATACATGTAAGATGTACATTGGTTTGACCTGGAAAGGTAGGACAACTCAAAGCATGAGGAGGTGGGGGTGGGGGTTCCAGATCCTGGAGAGATTTTTAAATTTTCTGATTGGCAATTGGTTGAAAGAATTATTATCAATAGAAAGGAATGTCTGGGTTATGATAAGGGGTTGTTGAGATCAAGGTTTTACTATGCAGATGAAGCCTCCAGGTAGTAGGGGTTCAGAGAGAATAGACTGTAAATGTTTATCAGACTTAAGGTCTGTGTTGATGTTAATGCTGGTCCAGTTTTTCCTGAATTCCAAAAGGGAGGAGAGTTTAATGAGGCATGTCTGACCTCCACTTCCTATCATGACCTGAATTAGTTTTTCAGATTAACTTTGCAGTGCTCTGTCCAAAAGGAGGGGTCCATTCAGATGGTTGAGGGGCTTAGAATTTTATTTTTGGTTTATATTCACCAACAAAACCATCCATTTCTCCTATGTCATGAGCATCCTGTTATTTCTGATTTCCAAACTTCAGTGGTGCTGTCACTGGTATTGATTATTTGACTTTCTGCCTGTGTTGGAGGAGGCAGCCTTCCTTGTGCTTCTTGAGTTCCTCCACGTCCTGCTGGGTAAGCCAAGGCTGCAAGGCCCTGATACTCAGGTCATTTCTCATACTCATTTATGCACCTGGTTACCTGCAAGATGAGGTAATGTATCCGCCTTCAACAAAGATCAGGCTAACTTTCTGCTTGTGGGAAAAGCAGTGGGTTCCCTAAGCTCCACTGCTGCTTGCTGTGCTGTAAATCCTTCATTTCTGACCTGGGATCTTGAGTCTTCTGCTACGCTTCCGGTAAAGCATTACAGGTTAATTCTATAGCTTATAAGTGAAATAAATAAAATCCGGGCTTGATAGACTATACTATCTGGAGAGCTTTCATACACATGCATTTTCCCCCTAAATAGATAAGCCTCTTGAGATAAAGAGTCTGAGACCTCTTTGCATTCTCATTGGTAAACATATCATAAATATTCAGTAAGAGTTCATGGGTCACAATGATAAGATCAGTTTATACCATGACAGAGTGAAATTTTGATATCAAGACTGTAAAGAAATCATTGCCGCAACTTGCAATGCTGTAATAGAATGCCATGTGTTGCTCACTTCTTACTCTTCCTAACTTGTAAAGTGGATGCTACCATTTTAAGGAGAGGTTTCTCTGTAGGAGACAGATGTGAAGAATTAGACTATAATAAAGAGATGCTAAGAATATTGCATACATGGCTACTCCACCCTTCTGTTCCCATCCTAGTGTCAAATAGCTTCAGGCAGAACAATCATTTGCCATGAAGAAGAAAAGCTCACTTCAGAGAAAATTAAAAGAAATGAACAGAGCTGCTACTTCTTTGTATTAGTACAACAGCAAATCTTTCTCTCCCCCTTTACCATTTTCCGAGAAGTGGCAGCTTTCTGTGAACTAAAAGCCATGCAGTGGTTGTTAAAGGAGTCCAGTAGGTGCAAAGATTCTCTGAGTAATAAATTATTTCATCTTTTTGAGGTCGAAAACACTCATTTCTCTATCAAGTAAATATATGAACTAATTTTCTTCTTATTTAAACAAACAAATTTATAATACTAAATGATGCACTAACAGACATGTGTTATACTGACATTTCCAGGGAGCTGACTCACTGGTGTGGCCATGATGGGAACTTGCCTGTCAGAGCAGGGAGTGTAATTGACCAAGATACCTTCTACCTGGCTCCGAAATCCATCACCACATTTGCACAACAGCCACACTTCCCATGTGCTGCCCTCCATCAGTGACTGAGTATGATAAGAAATCCCACATTCCTGGGATGTGTGGGACTCCTCTGATGGGTGACTTTGGTTGAGGACTCCCCAACAGCCTTGTGGAACTGTACTTACAAGTACTCATAAGTCTAAGATGCTTCTAGACTTCTTGATTTGTCACTTGGGGGAAGGTCTGTGTTTTATGGATATGTAGGTCCCTTCCCTTTCAAAGAAACTAACCAGTGCCTAGATCATGCTACATACTCAATGTGTGTTCATTGAGCTGAATGTCAACTGCTTTCTCCATTGCTGACTATTCAATAGGGAAGCTCAAGTGAGAGTCTACCAGTGGGGATTGCTTTAGCTCTTTTGCCTTTTCTTGACTGCCAACAAATACTATTATAATACTGTGTAATTTTCTGTACTTTTAAAAAAGGCAACCATTAATGATTTAAGATTAGTCAACTCAGTCTTTGAACTTAAAAGTATAACTCTAGGCTCTGGGCACAGAAACAAATATTACCTATGAGTTTTCCCTGGAGTTCCATCCAAAAAGAATACTGAACTCCACATTCCATTCTCCTTCTCAATATGTTGTAGCATTTTCTACATTATCTTAGCATCTTTCCCCTCATACTCAACTTATTAGGATCCATCGGGATGATTTGTGTTTGTGTGTTAGAAAAATCACCTTTTCCTCCCCAGGGATTCACATCAGTTGCCCCTGTCTTCACAAGCCTTCTGCTAAAGGCATGAGACTGTTGGAGATTTAATGCCTAGACTCCTTTGAAGTGAGAGCAGAGACCAGGTCTTGTCCTTTCATGCTGACATCTACAAAGCTATTACAGGAAAAGAGAGACTTATGGCTGCTGCCAAATTCTGTTAGCCTCCAGCCCTTCTCTCTTGCCTGCATCTGTGTTTTAAATTGCACTGGAGATACACAAGCAGACTAGAGAATTTATCTGCATGCAACAGTGTCTCAAATGATCATTTTAAAGCTTCCTAAAAGCAGCATATAAAATATTGGTGTTCTTTTAAAACATCTTGATACAACTTCCTATAAACAAATCCAACTGTATGTAGTTGCTAGTGCTACAGAATTATTTAAATTGGAAAATCCCCCAAATTCTGGTGGAGTGGTGAATTTTGGTGAGCCGTAAGGTGAGGCAGGGCTGAACATAGGCCTCACCGTGTCTTCTTTATTCCTGCGAAATATATTATCTCTCTGTTGGATACATATAATTGTACTAGATATAATTGACTATGATTTGACCTTGATTTTAAAGTCACGGCAGCAGAAACTCTCTAGTCTTAGGGCAATTTACAATGTTTCATATGAGAAGTTTGGCAGCTCCTCAAGCACTGGGAGTAAAATGACACAAATATTTCTGAGGTTCCTCTCTGGCTCATTTGTCCCTATAAGGCTATATATGGTGCCTTATGGGGCCATTTCCACCAGCATTTTTCATCACAAGGATGCAGGGACTGGTCAGTGGGGTTTACAGCCTCCGTGTATAGCCAGGTAAAAAGCATAACAGTCACCCCTCTGCTTTCAGATCCCCTAAATATGGGATTCTATCTCTTCCTCTTGCTATGAATCTGTCTGGGAGGTAAGCATAGATTTTTCTCTAGAGTCTGTCTTATCTAAACTCTCATCTCTAATTCCCTTCCTTTATCCAGCTGGAAGCATTTTATAAATGGAGAAGCAGTGTGTTGTAGATGACAGGGAATACAAATTTTACCTGATTGAAACTTCCATGTTTTTTCTTATTTTACATAGGAATCTAGTATTCTACATTAAAACATTAAGAGAAATACTAATTTTGTTCTCTACTTCTTTTATTATTCCAATTCAGAGCAAACATCGATACTCCACTGAATGGAGATAAATTTGTATGTGTTTGGAAGATTCTTACAATATTCCACATGTCAGCAAGCCACCTATATTAAGACATGATCTTCAAAAATAAATAGGCAATTCATAACATATACAAAAATTAACTCAAAACAGCTGAATGTGCATGATGGCTCATTCCTGTAATCTCAGTCCTTTGGGAAGCTGAGGTAGAAGGATCACTTGAGTCCTAGAGTTTGAGATCAGCCTGGACAATATAGCAAATTTCATCTCTAAAAAAAATTTTCTTCTAAAAGTTAGTCAGGTGTGGTGTTGTTGACCTGTAGTCCTCACTACTCAGGACACTGAGGCAGAGGATCACTGTGAGGTTGCAGTGAGTTGTGATTGTACCACTGCAGTCCAGCCTGGATGAGAGTGAAACTCTGTCTATTAAAAAAACAATAACTCATTATTGTCAACTTACATGAAGTTAACAAACAATGGACCAACAATGGAAATATAACAGCTAAAACCAGAAACTCTTAGAAGAAAACATAGGAGTAAATAAATCTTCATGACCTTAGATTTTGACAATGGATTTTTAGATTTGACATTAACAGCATAAGCAAGAAACAAAAAATAGATAAATTTAAAACTTTTGTGCATCAAAAGTCATTATCAAAAAAGTGAAACTATAACCTACAGAATGGGAGAAAATATTTTCAAATTATTTATCTTATAAGGGTTTAATATCTAGAATATGTAAAGAACTCCCAAAACTCAATGATGGGAAGACAACCCAATTAAAAATGGCTGAAGGACTTGAATAGATATTTCTAGAAAGAATATATACAAATGGGCAATAAGCACATAAAAAGACCCTCAACATCACTAATTATTAGAAAAATGTAAAATCAAAACCACCTTGTGATGTCAATTCATACCTACTAGGATGGCTATAACTTCAAAGAAATGGAAAATTATAAGTGTTGACAAGCATGTGAAACAATTGGAACCCTATGTTGCTAATAAGAATGTAAAATGGCATAGCTTTTGTGGAAAAGAGTTTGATGATTTCTCAAAAAGCTAAATATTCCACTTACATGAAATATCTAGAATAGGCAAATTCTTTGAGACAGAAAGTAGATTAGAGGTTACCAGGAGCTGGTATGAGGGAAAATTGGGGAGTTATTACCTAATGGTTACAGAATCTCTATTTGGAGTAAAGAAAATGTTTGGAAATACAGTGATAATGGTGATGGTTGCACAACATCATGGATGTAGTTAATACCACTGAATTGTACACTTGAAAATGGGTAAAATGGTAGTAAGTACTAGATAAATAGGTGATTTCATTCACCTATACCAAGTAGACTAGCAGGATTTGAAAAGTGGGTTTGAGTTTTAGTTTAAGCCTAGCAGAAATGAGTATTTATTCCCAGAAAAATAATTTGAGAGTGATTTTTTTTTTTTTTTTTTTTTTTTTTTTGAGATAGGGTCTCATTCTGTCACCCAGGCTGGAGTGCAGTGGTGAAATCTCAGCTTATTGCAACCTCCACCTCCCAGGCTCAAGCCATCTTCCCACCTCAACCTCTGGAGTAGCTAGGACTACAGGCACGCACCACCATGCCCAGCAAATTTTTGTATTTTTTGTAGAGATGGGGTTTTGCCATGTTGCCTAGGCTGGTCTTGAACTCCTGACCTCAAGTGATCTACCCACATCAGCCCCCCAAGGTACTGGGATTACAGGCATGAGCCACCACACCTAGCAAGAGTGATTGTAATAGGCAAAATAGAAACATCAGTACTTTGTAAGAACCAGGAGAGGAAAGAAGTATTTTATTCTTTGTTTAGTAGGTTTCTGTTCTTAAAAGAGACTTATTTGAAAGAGGCATAGAAGGTTCACTTGAGCCCTGTTGATATGGACAGCTGATTAAGATACGCACACCAGAGGGTACTTGGGATGATGGAAGGTTTCTATCAACTTCATGTAAGTTATTCTACAGGAAAAAATTTAAATCCCTTTACAAATGTTTATATATGCTTTTATTAGATTCTAAATTTTATTGTCTTTGTTAACAAGTCAACATTCATAAAATATAATAGCTCTCATGGAGGCAAAAATCTTAGATCAACTTTTCTTCCTTTTCTTCTGTATGAAATCAGTGACAGGATCTACTACTTTCAAATAACTACTTTGTGTTTGGATGATCATTCAGATTAGGATTACACTTTCATAAATCTATAATACCTTTCCTCAGGGAAATTTGAAATCCTTGGATTTCTTTGTTTCAATTTGTCTTGTAATCATAACCTTGGGGGAGGATAAGGAAGGTAATGGAAGTGGGAGAAGTAGTAAGAAATAGCCAATAGCTAAAGTTTTTCTCGGCCTACATGGCAATTGATCCGACATTCAAAAAATCTCTGGGACTGTGCTTCTTGGTGCTAACAAATCCTTATTTGCCATTTGCAATAACGTTCTTGCTGGAGATAAGAATCTATAAGTTCAGGTCTGAGTGATCACATAAAGGCCTCATAAATATAAAGTGGTACATTAGAGATAAAAGTGTATGCAGAGAAACACATATAGGCATATCACAATGCCAGGTAGTCTCACAGGCTTGTCTTCCTGCCATGGTCTTGGAAAGGGGTATGATGAGGGCCTGAAGGAAAGAAAGGAGGAGAGACCTGCCAAGTAGGATAAAGTACTAATGATGTGAGAAATTAGGTGAGCGTATATAAAAGAAGGTGACTTTGATTAGTGTTAGGAGGAAAACAGCTAGGGTGATAAAGTAAATGCACCTGATAGCAATAATTTAAGCATGGCCTGAGAATAACGCTGTATGGTCGATGCACCTGAATGTGTGCTCTGAGCTAGGGAATCTGGGAGTGACCAGCCTAGAGATTTGTTCCTTGTCTATGATGAGCATCTTAGCCCCCAGCTTGTCCCGTGGAACTCAGGCTGTATAGCAGATGGGTCAAATGTGTTTTGGGTCAATGAAGGTTGCCAGGTGGAGGTCATTAAGAGAAGGCTGGTAAGTGAAAATGCCACATAAACTGTATGCAGGTGTGGTTTTCCTGCCCAGCTTGCCACCACTGGGCGTGAGGGTATCTTGTCCAGCTCACCGCCACTGGACTCTCTCCTCTGTATGTAAGTTCCCAGTGAAACCCCATGTTTTGTTTGCTGGCTCTGGGTCTCTTCTTCTGTCTCTTGAACCTGGTGACTTCTAGTTCAGCACAACAGGTAAGCATAAAAGAAGGACAGATAAAGAAAGATAAATGAGTACAAAAAAGCAGGGGCTCTTCAAAGATTGACATGGAATGGGTGGGAGTGGGTGCTGGTGCCCTTCTCACATGATTTCAAGTGGCCAGAGCATGGTGGTGTGCTGGGTTATGAGGGTCTTTTGCTCTTCAAGGCTGTTTCTTTGCTCTGACTTCTTCATAAGATAAGGACCCTCCTCACCCTCCAAAATCTATAAGTATTCATATTATGCTGCTCTAGTTTCTGCTTCAAAATTGCTGAAAACCAATGTGAGGGCTCTACTCTAGTCTTAGAAATCTAAAACACCTCAATACATGGGGATAAATAGCCTACATAGCAAGTCAAAAATTTTGAAGACATTTTGATGGTTGCAACCAAAACAACTTCTTCATTACAGGCAACTGACTAGTTAAACCCTTGATTTAAATGATCTTCTAATAAGGTTATTAGAAGAACAGTGTTTTATGCTATAACAAGATGTCTTAGAAAAAAACAAAATTAAAATAATGGTGTTTTATTCTTGATTCATCCATTCATCGATTTGAGTGCATGGCTTATAATATGCTACAACTTAGTTTACCTAATGAGTGCTTAGTGACCTTTCAACAAAAAGTATCTTGAAAAGTTATACTACTTTTCAGACGATGACTTTATTTTTTCCAGGATAAAGAGATTTTTACCCTGAAGCAAAATGAATAAATATGCTATAAGTGGTATTTCAACATTATAATTTCAGGCAATGACACATTTAAAATTCACTCAGAACAACATTTTAGTCAGTAAATAGCATATGGAACAAATTTACTTTGCACACCACGATGGATGCACCCAAAATGTTTTCCTTTGTGTACATGAGACAAGCAAACGGGATGGGAAGGCGGCTTCTTCAGCATGTTGTTCGTGTGGGCTACTTTGAAGTATTTTAAAGCATTGTCATGGTTAGTTAGACTTTAGTTTGCACTAAAGATATGTTTCTGTGCTGTAACTAATTATAAGTGTAGACTTGAACGCAAGGCAACCATAAGCCTGGATAATGCTGAAAAATTAGTGAAGAGAATGATACATAAGTAAGAATTCATCCTCCAAAGAATATCTTTCTGACACCCCTCCTTCACCACCCTACCACCCACTGTAAGTCTTTTATCTTCTTTGGCAAATGTATTAGTCTGTTTTCACGCTGCTAATAAAGACAGACCCAAGACTGGGTAATTTATAAAGGAGAGAGGTTTAATTGACTCACAGTTCCACATGACTGGGGAGGCCTCACAAGCATGGTAGAAGGCAAAGGAGGAGCAAAGTCACGTCTTACATGGTAGCAGGGAAGAGAGCTTGGGCAGGGGAACTCCCCATTTATAAAACCATTAGATCTTGTGAGACTTATTCACTACCACAGGAACAGTATGAGGGAAATTACTCCCATGATTCAATTATCTCCACCTGGCCCTGCCCTTGACAAGTAGGGATTATTACAATTCAAGATGAGATTTGGGTGGGGACACAGTTAAACCATATCAGCAAATAACCTTCACCACATTTTAAATGCAATGTGTATTTATTTACTTTAAAATATTTATTAATTGCAAGGCTTTGTTTTTATTGTCCAATTCATATATTTTTCTGTCTAAGAAAATTGTCTGGATATCTTGGGCTCTGATGACAAGCACCACAGTTTTTCCCATTAAATTTAATGGAATTTTTTCCCCATTTAATGACTCTTCACTTGGTGGCAGCATTTTGCAAATCAATTAAAGTTATTAAGGAAAGGAATACATTGGTAGAATAAAAGGAATAAGTGAGGTATAGCCCCAGGCTTGAAGGAGTTTGCAATCCTTTAGAGAAGATGAATAGATCTGTGGAAAAGAGACTGCAGGATATGAAACTCAGGAGTACTGTAAAGAAATAGGACTTGTTTTTTAAAATAAGCATACCTGAAATTACACACCCAAATTGGTATTGTCTTTTTAAAGGGGTTCCCTGGAAAGTACTCATTGTCATTTTTCAAAAGTTTTTTAATTAAAGAATGAGTTTTGAGGATAAAGTAATGGGAAAGGTATCACTGAGAAGCACTGGGATGTAAAATGCCCTAAAAGTACATGATTGGTTTCTGAAAAGGGGTGATAATCCATAAGGAACCCTTTCCATCATCTACTTAATAGGGAACATCCTCCCTTCAACATTTTCTACGTGAGACAATCACAAGGTTAAGAATAGCTGATTCAAGGGGAGCATTTGATTAGTAACATCCCAGTTCAGAGGGTTAGGTCAAGCTCTGATCACAGAGTGTGGGATATTTCTGCAATGAGAAACAGCCAACCACAAAAGGAAGCAAATTTTAATAACAGGGGAAAAGCCATCAGATAGGACTCATTCTGGAAGATATTCCTCTCCCTGCTTAAAGCTGTCAGGGTGGTGGGAGTGAGTAGTGGTCTAATACTTTGCTATCCAGCAAAAACAAGCATACGGGGAAGACATTTGTGAGCATTCTAGGACATTCAAAAGAAATTTAGATGGCAAGAGAAGTAAGGCTTATCCACTCCATGTCTTTGAGAAGGGCCTGCATTCAATCATAAGCATTGGCATCAGTGAAAGGCCACTCAATGGGGACCAGTTTAAAGTTCAAAATAAGTGAGATTGAGGCTAACACAGAACCTGGACATAAGGAAGAGGCTCCAGAAAGGCCCTCTACTCTGCTTCTGGCTAAGCCTTTCAGCTTGTCCTATGATGACAGATTGGTGGTTAACATCACTGCCATGTATAGAAGTACTCATAGATTACTTACATTTTATATATATTTACATATATAATATAATATATAAATTATATATAATAAAATTATTATATATTATAGCTAATAAAATTATATATAAAAATTATACAAAAATATATAATTTATTCCACAATGTGAGTTACCTTCTATTCAACCACTTCATTTTTGTTTCAAGTGAAAAGAAACATCTGCATATTTTGTTAAGGGGAGTTTCTAGAACTGAATGGACATTATGAATGGACTTTGTGTTTCTGAACCTAACGGGCATTGTATATTCTTACATCCTAATATGCCAAGAAGCAGATATAATGTTGGTGCTCTTTTAGAGTGAACAAGCCCAGTTAGTCAACATTCTTGCATTAGCCACTCTTATTATACCACAGACTCTACGTGGTTAGTGCTTAAAAACCCCCTGCCTTCCACCTCCAAAAAGACATATAGAGGTGTCCTCAGCACTATACTGGCATACTCTATTTCAGCTGTATCCTCATTCTTGAATTAATCACAGTAGGGAACTAAGGCTTTAAAAGTACTTACGAGACGGGGTCATTCTCAGTGTGTGTGTCTCCTGATGTACTCTTTCTGATTCTCCCTGCCCCAGGAGGCTGATCCGGAAGGAGTGTGTCACCCAGGCTCATGTGCCCTCAGCTTTTAGTTGGGTTTGATAAATGCAATGCAGGCGATTGGACAACAGGAGGAGGAAGAGGCCAGGGTATTTATTCCTGCTGCTCCCTTCCTGGTTTGGCAGTGTGCACATTCCTTTACCTGTGATCTCGGGTTTTGTCAGGTAGTCAAGTGGCTTCCCATTCAGTGTTACAGCTCTTACCAGGCTCCAGGACAGTTCCTTCCCTTGCTCCTTCTGGCCTAGGAATAGTAACAGGTCTTCCTGCTTCGCCTCAGCATCCTCTCTGTTGGTTCCTTAACCTATACAATTAGTCCCTTCCTCAAACCCTCTTCAAGTCCCCCATTGGAATGAGCTGTAGGTATCTTGCTGAAACACGTATCTCCCATAGATTATTTTCTCATTCACTATTTTATTAATTTTCGCAGCACCCCTGTGAAAGAGCTCTCATTCTAGAGGTCACAAAACAGGATGATATTTACTAAAAAATTGTAGCTCAGATTTATTTTTTTATTTTTAATTTGTATAGATTTAAGGGGGTACGAGTACAATTTTATTACATGGATATATTGCATAATAGTGAAGTCTGGGCTTTCAGTGTAATCATCATCTGAATAATGTACATTGGACCCAAAAGGTAATTTCTCATCTCTCACCCCCTTTTCAACCCCATCTTTCTGAGTCTCCAGTGTCTATTATTCTACTTTCTATGTTTGTATGCACATATTATGTGGTTACCACTTACAAGTGAGAACATGCAATATTTCACTTTCTGCATCTATCAATCATTTCACTTAGGATAATCACCTCCAGTTTCATCCATATTGCTGCAAAAGACACGATTTCATTCTTCTTTGTGGCTGAGTTGTAGCTCTGATTTATATTTAGATTTGACTGACTCCAAACCCTTGCTCCTTCCACTGTATGTACTTTCCTTCTGTAAGGTTTGCTAGTACTTCTCTATTAGTACCATCACCCATAAATGCGCTGGTATTATTCCCATTTGCAAACGAGAAACAGAGAATCAAAATCATCTCCCCCTCCCTCTCCCCCAAAAAGCAGAGCTCACTGTCCACATTATCATGATTGTATTCCACCACTATCTTCACTGCTATGACTTTCCTATTCCAGGAAGTATTTGTCCAGGGAGATAAAAACTAAAAATAACTTTAATGTTCCTTTCAGGAACATCTGAAAAAAAATCATTTTTAATAAACACAGGACTGGTTGACTTTTCGCTTTTTTTTCTTCTTTGAGAAAGGGTTTCACTCTGTCACCCAGGCTGGAATGCGGTGGCACAATCACAGCTCACTGCAGCCTCCACCTCCTGGGCTCAGGCAATCCTCCCACCTCAACCCCCCAAGTAGCTGGGACTACAGGGGCACACAACCATGTCTGGCTAATATTTTTATTTTTTGTAGAGATTGGATCTCTCCATGTTACCCAGCCTGGTCTTGAACTCCTGGGTTCAAGTGATCGTCCCACATCAGCTCCCAAAGTGCTGGGATTGTAGGCATGAGCCACCACGCCTGGCTGACTTTTCAACAAATACGATCAAACTACTCTGTACTCTCTAAGACTCTTCCATACCCTCACCTCCAAGCCCTCATTTTGCAGCACCCACCAATCCTAAAGCGTTCTATCATGATTTTTACTCAATTCCCAACAAGCCCATATACCCCTTGCATTGAAAGACCTGTCTTAAACCCCAAAACCATATAAATATCACAACTTTCCTGTCTCCTTTCCAAGATGCCACTAATTCATTGTCAAAGTAGCATTCTGCCTTACTGAGGTAAACAATAAACTCAGATTTACCTTACAAATACATTATTCTAGTGATATTTTCAAGGATCCAGCATTCGACAAGACATACCTATGGAACTTAAATAAATAATTTCCACATATTGAAATATGAAGAAGCAGAGTTGAAATTCAAACCCAGGTAATTTGGCCCTAGAGCCCTTTCATAGACAGCACATTATTTTGCCTCCAATGCACTACAACTTCCAAAGGAAAATGCAACAAATTACCCAGCACAAATGTTACTGCTTGGTCATTAGAGCATTTAGTGCAGTCCCTGATGGCTTGGGTTAGATAATAATGGCAGAACATTATTATCTTTTTAGCTATTCAGAAATAAAGTTACTAAATAATCAGTTTTTACGTCTCTTGAAGTTTAATTTTTTCAGGCTTTTGTCACTTACATTTACAAATAAGTCATGGAGGTAATTAACAAAAGTAATAAAATTTCTTTATAGTATCATATCATTACATGAAATTGTTAAATTACATTTTATCATTACAGAAAAGTGAAAAATGGGACTTGCCTTGGCATGATGTTATTAACCAAACGGGTCGTTTATAAATTGTTTTCACTGTGCAGCACAGATTATTTTATCATCTAAGTAAAGGAGATTTTAATTTTTTTAAAAGACTGTTAGAATAAAAATGGACACTTTAATAAAATAACATATGAATTTATTCTTGGGATGCCAAAAGGTATATCTCAGAGAGGCTAGAATGAGAGTTAAAGTTTTCAAATTACATACTGGAAGGCAATCATGGAAATAGGAAATGGCAAATATAGCCAAATAGAACAGAGAAAGCCTCTAGAAGGTTCTGGAAGTGACTTCTCTTCCGCTTCTTGTTTATTTTAGTTTTCATGATAATCTGCGTCCTTTGGGGACTCCTGAATAAATTTGAGGCAAACAGATGTTAATATTTAACATCCTTTTAGTTTGGCTATTATTGGGAGCAACTCTTTGAGCAGGCTCCACTGAGCTGATTGTCCTGACTAAATGACTCGACCCCATCTCTCTGTGAATCATAACTGTTTTTCCCCACAGAAAACTGAACCTTCACCATTGTACACTAACTCCCTATTCTGCCCATGCGCTGTGCTCCCACAAGCTGAGTTGTATGATTCCCTAGATTCAGTCATGTTTGACCCCAAACTTTGTCCTTATAATAACTTAACAACTACCTACTATGTCAAGTTTTTTAAAATGCTGTCACTGTGAAAACCAAATTAAATACTTTAGAAAGCAAATTGTGTTTTAAAAATGAAATCAAATCAAATAACTATTAAGAAAATGGAAAAAATAACTTTAAAAACGTAGAACAACTTGTGCTCTTAGATTGTATTATAATTGTCTCTAAGTTCTTTTTTCATGTAAGGAAACAGACACTAGAAATGTAGAAGATGAATTACGAGTATAGTTTTGTGGCAAGACGATCTGGAACTCCAATTACTAGATTCATGCTCAAAGAAAAGGCTTTAGGCCTGCTATAAATGACTGGAAAATGAATTTGCATTTAAATGTTTGAAGTAAAATAAAAAGTTAAAGTTCTCTATGTATCTCTTTCATGATTGTCTAATATGATGGACATTTTTTGATTAACCAACTGTGATGGTTGATTTTATGTGTCAAGTTGACTGAGTTTTGGGGTGCCCAGATATTTGGTCAAACATTATTCTGGGTGTTTTGGTGAGGGTGTTTTTAGATGAGATGAATATCTGAATCAAACTGAGTAAATTGCCTTTCCTAATGTGTGTGGCCTTATTCAAGGTTTGAATAGAACATAAAGGCTGACTCTTCTGTGAGTAAGAGGAGACTCCTCTTGCCTGACTGAGCTGGGACATTGGTTTTTTCCTGCCTTTGGACTCCAGGGGAAACAATAGAACTCTGCTGATTTTTGGATTGGAACTACATCATCAGTTCTCCTGGGTCTTCAGCTTGCCAATTGCAGATCTTGGGATATCTCAGCCTTCATAATTATATAAATGCATTGCTTATAACAAATATTTTTGTATCTATATAAAAAATCTGTTAGTTTTGCATGTACTGGTATAGTTCATATTAGATAAGAGGACTTCTACAAAATCTAATGAGCCTTGTTTTGTCATGGTCTAGGATATTCCTAGACACAGTCTAGGGCAATTTCTAGAATTGACTGAGTGGCACAGACAAAGTCTCTTTCCTCAGGTTTTGATTGCCTTCAAATATGTAATTTGAAAAGTTTAACTCTCATTCTAGCCTCTCTGAGATATACCCTTTGGCATCCCAAGAATAAACTCATATGCTATTTTATTAAAGTGTCCATTTTTATTCTAACAGTCTTTTTTTTAAAAAAAATTAGAATTCTTTCCTCATAGACCTTACATTCTTGTGGGGGAAGACAGTCAAGTAATCAAGCAACTGAATGAGATAATTACTATTTGTAATTACTGTTAATAAAACATTAGAAAAGTGAAGTGGGGCAGGGTGGGTAAGGGGGAAACTTTAGATTAGCTGGCAAGGGAAAGAAAGCATATAAAGGAGTGAGTGAGCTTACTTGAGGAAGGGCTATGTGACTACACCATGGTGAACCAGAAGGAAGGACAATTGCATCAGTTAGGGTTCTAATATAGGTGGAAATCAGACTGTGTAGAGTGCTGTAGGTCATGATAATGGCTTGGGATTTTATTGTAAGCACTGGGAAGGCGCTGGAAAGCTGAAGTGTGATTTAATTTGGAGTTGTAAAGATAATTCTGTAGGTTGTATAGAGAATAAATTTAAGAACGCAGGAGAAGAAACTTGTCAGAAGACTATGGCAGCAGGGTAGATGGATGTGTGTTATGACTATGGAAACAAAGGAGGGAGCCAATATGAGGCATTTTGAAGAATATAATCAGTAGGACTTGTATGATGGATTCAGCGGAAATGAAGACAAAGAAGGGAGAAATTAGAAAAGGCTCTTAGGTTTTTAGCATGAACCACTACTATAAGGTAGAGAACAGCAGTAGAGAGTTATTTAGAGAGGGGGACATGACGAGGTTAACTTTTAGTAGATACACTTTGGATGCCTGTTAACCAGGCAGTTGGAGAGAACTGTTAGGCAGCAGAGTACAGTTACAATGAGGTAATTTCAGGGTCAGACTTCCTGAAGTTGAACATTGACTCAACTACCATGGGCATTTATTGAACCTCCTCATGTCTCGTTTCCCCATCTGCTAAAATGCGGATATTAATAAGAACTTCAAAATCAAGTCATTGATAGAATCAACTAAAATAGCTCATAAAACATCAGAACAGTGCTTGATATATAGCAAATATACAGTAGTCATTAGTTGTGGTGGCTATTGTTTTACATGAGTGGGAGCCCATGAGGCAGGCTGAAGTGGACCTACACATTTGGGAATCATCAGCTTAATAAATGGTACTGAAAGCGAAGGGTCAACATGAGACATCTTAAGAAGAGAGCAGAGGAAAATATGTACAGGGAGTCCAGGAACCAATTTTAGGAACTTAAGACATTTAGGAGAAGACGAAAGAGGAAGATCTAGCAAAGAAGACTGAGGATCAGAGGATGACGTCAGAGGAAAGCATCAGTCAACCCCCAAAAAGAGTTTCAAGGAGTCATCAGTTGATTAAATGCTAAAACATCAAGAAAGATGGGATCAAGGCAATTTCCAATGTATTTAGCAACAAGGAACTTGGTTGTGACCTTGGCAGGAGTGATTTCACTGAAGTGGTAAGAATAGAAGCCAGATTATAAAAATTAAAGAGAGAATTGTACTTCTGATTAACAAGGTATATTGGGTACAAGTGGTCACTTCAGATTCCTTTCATAATACCATTGAAAAGACAGTAACTGGCTGGGCATGTGGCTCACGCCTATAATCCCAGCACTTTGGGAGGCTGAGGCAGGCAGATCATGAGGTCAGGAGATCGAGACCATCCTGGCTAACACGGTGAAACCTTGTCTCTACTAAAAATACAAAAAATTAGGTGGGTGTGGTGGTGGGTGCCTGTAGTCCCAGCTACTCGGGAGGCTGAGGCAGGAGAATGGGATGAACCTGGGAGGTGGAGCTTGCAGTGAGCCAAGATTGTACTACTGCACTCCAGCCTGGGCGACAGAGTGAGAATCCATCTCAAAAAAAAAAAAAAAAAAAAAAAATAGTAATGGAGGGTTTTTTTTTAAGGGACGAATGCAGGAGCTCACAAGAACTGAGCGGAAGAGAACAGTAGATGAGAGATTTCAACAAGCTTTTGAAAGATGGAAAATGAAGGGACCAGGGGTATCTGATTAGTAGTCTAGAAAAAGGTAAAAAGGAAGACTGTAGTGTTAAGGGCAGGTAGAGAAAAAGAAAGATGATTTATGTCTCAGAACCCTGGAAGGACATGAAAACTGATGATATCAGGGTACCAGACCCATGAAAATGTGTCTATGAACAGGTCTTTGCATCTTGTCCTCCAATCTTCAGCTAGTGGGTAGCCCATCTTCACGCCACAGAAGGCTGAAATTTTACTCCCTCGAAAGGTTAAATTTCTCTACCAAACAATAATGAGAATACTTCCAGCCTCATTTATACTACCCAGGTTGAAGAACAGAAGATGCCTTTCAGGGAAAACTGACTGATCTGTGGAAAAGACAAAAAGATTGGGATATTTGCTTATCCCTAATGAAAAAGCTAGCTTACCATCAAGTGATATCTGCCATTGGCAAATCCTCTTCATGCAAATAGAGCTTTTCACATAAAATACAGAAAGAAAAACACACAAAAAACTCAGAGAAAATAGAAACTACAAGAGCAATAAAGAAACTCCAAAAATCTTTTAATAATATTCTCGAAGAGTTAGGAGATATCACACCCACAAAACAGGAATAGAATGTGATAAAAAAGTGAATTATCAAAGCACAAGAGTGGGTTCTTGGACAGTCAAACTGGAGGGAAACTAAAAGAATCAACAGGAGCACTGGAAGGTAAAGTCAAGAAAATCCTGAAAATGGATGGAAAAGAAACGGAAAATAGGAAAAGAAAGGTAAAACAATTTTTGAAGATCAGGGTAGGATATCCATCTTCTAAATAATAATAGTCCCAGAAAGAAAACAGAGAGAAGGATATGTAAAGGAAATAACATTTAAAAATTCCTAGGATTGAAGGACATGAGTTTGTAGATTAAAATGACCCATTGGATGTTCAGCCAGACAAATGAAAAGAAAGGCAAATAAGGTCCCTCCACCTCCTCAAAAATCATCATCATCATCATCATCATCATCATCATCATCATCATCATCATCATCCCAGATGATTCTAGAGAGAAAAATCCGGTCATATACAAAAGCTAGACTCAGAATGGCATTCATGGAAACTATAAACAGCATTAGAAAGCCTTGGGATCTAGGGAAGAACACATCTTTTACAGGGGAGAGCTGACGAGAATACCCAGGGGACGAAGAGAAAGCCCTGATTATGTAGCAAGCAAAGCCAGGATGTGGAGTGAGTCAGGTGCCTTGACTGCTGGGAAACCTGAGACAAACAGGATTAAAAGGCATGAAGAACTCACCACAACAGGAAGGTAGGCAATTTGCTATGATCCTGCCTTAGCCCACAGGTGTGGGGGAAGTTGCTGTTTGTTTCTGAAGCTCTATTGAGGCAGATGGAGGAGGACTCCTAGCTGACAGAAGTGTATGCTCAATGGAAGTTAGCCCCACTCACAACATGCAGTCTTCCCTCAAGTTTCATTTAATTTTTTGAAAGCTTTCTTGTACATGACTGCCAATCTCACTGAGAATTTCCTAAAACAGAAAAATTCTTATAAGCACTACCTATTCTAGGAAAGATTTTAGTCTCAATAATTGCAGGTAACATTGTACATTACTATAACATGAAATGGATTTTTCAATCAATATGTTGTTTTCTTTTGTGCTAAATCTACTCCTTAAAGCATTTGTGTAATTTAGGTATTGAATGTATTTTCTTTTTTTTGACAATTGACACCAGAATGGCTTTTGGGGAGGAAACTATTTTTGTTTGAGGAAATGTCTTGATTAGCCACTAGGTAGAAGGTGGGACCCTGTGGGGTGTGGTGTTTGACAAAGCCAAAGCCACAAAAGAGAATGGTCAAATTGCTCCTATCAGAATTATAAAGGAATTTCTTTTGTTTCTGAGAAGGAGGGGTAGAGTAGAGAGGGAAGCCAAGAGGAGAAAGAGGAGAGAAGGGGTTATAAAAAGGAAATTCTGACATGCTGGATGACAGGAGTCAGAGCAGCCAGTGGAAAATATGGGGTGACTGAAAGGTTTCCAAGGAGGGTTGTTGAACACTCAGTGGCTACAGTGAGATGGCCCATCCAATACCAAATGCCAAAGTATATCACACTCACAAATATGTGTGCAAGTGGACTTGAAGGCAGATATGATTTTTACGTCTTAATTAACTGAATGTTAAATAGAGACATCAGGCCCAGAGGTATAAACCCAGAAACAGATTGGACCTCATGAAGGTTGTTCTTCAAGGATGAGAAGGCTTTGGATTTCCATACTGTGCAAACTGAGAGTTCAAGTTTAGACCTGCTGAGGTTTCAAGAGTGCAGGAGAACACAACTGATGTGTATATTACACCTGTAACAACACATAGCTAACATGACAAATACTTGAATGTATCTTTTCTTTTTCTTTAGTGGCTGTTTTTTCTCATTATTTTAACCTAAGCAAGCCACAGCTTGGTTTTCCTTTAGTTACTTTCAGGAAACTTCGTGTGAAATTAATGACATCTAATGAATGGTATTTTTTTTGTGAGTTTCCATGTTTTGAAAAATGAAACCAATTCCTTATTAAATAAGGCTTTTGAAAAATCTGATTCTATTATGCACAATGTGTATTATTTCCTTATTTGTGATGATGTTTAGTATCACTTAAAAACACTGGTGTTGTATAACACATATGTGTTAGAATTGTTCCTCTGTCCACTCCATACTATTATATTTTTATATTTATATTTTTTCTTTTCATATATATAATTATTTGTATATGTATATGTTTGCATACATATGTTTTGTTCTCTACCTGTTTATTATCTAGTTTCTCTTTTTCATAGCTAGAAGTTTCATCTCTTGGCAGCTAGCCCTCATAACAGAGAATAAAATTATACCTTAACTGATGGGCAATTTCCTTTTCCTGCTTCTTATTCTTTACTGTCATTTTTTTTTTTTACTAGACTTTTTTCTTTTTCTGTTGACTGTCATAGATTAATTTAAAAGATTCCTCTGTGCTAGTTCAGAGATTTTCCATAGTTAACATTGCTTCCCTCTGCTTCTGATCAAATCGGTCTCCATAATGTAACTCATGTCTGTTGACATTTGCTGATTAAAAAAAAAAAAAAAAAAAAAACAGAAGGCATAATTTTACTTTTCTATATCTTCTGTGTTACCAAATGTTCTTTTAATGATCTGATTCTTCTCACTGCCTTTATCAGGCCAAGTCTATGCTAATTGACATTCTCTTTTTTAAACTAACCCACCATTTATTTTGAAGATCCCTGTCTGAATTTTTGACTTGGAAGTTAGACTCTGTTAGTAAATCTATTTGTAAGGCAGAATGAGCTATTTCAAACATAGTTTCTAGTCTCCCTATTTTAAGATTTATCCATTTGAAAAAAAAAAGAGAGAGAGAGAGAGAGAAAAGAATACAAAAATTTCACTAAAGCATCACCAGGAAATGTTGTTAAATAGCACAGTTAATTGTTGGAATCTGCACATAGTCGGGATAATCAGTGATAAAGAATAAATAAAATAAACAATTAATTCTCTTCTAGCTCCTGTATTCTTGACAGATATACTCTCCACTTTCCTGATTAAAAAGCAGAAGCTACCTAAAGAAACTTGCTGCTTTCCCTCTACCAGCAACAGACCCATCTGCCTCTGCCTGCAGCCTCTCCTGTCCTCATGCTCCTTTTCTCATCAGGGCATCTCCATGTGTGGTTGGGATGCCATCCTCTCTCACCCTCTAAAACAATTTATTCTATGCATTGTTTCCTCCTTCTCTTATATTTTCAATTTTGACCCATCCCATCAGCATTTAAATATGCTCTAACCTTTCCTATTAAAAAAGAACCAAAACACCTCAGCTCCACACTCCCTTCCTGCAACCTTTCTATGTTTGTCTGACTTTTCACAGCCAAACTTAACAAAACATCCTCTATGTTCCCTGCTTCTGTTTTATCACATCTCGTTTCTTCCTCTACACCCACCATCTGATTTCCACTTCCATGATTCTCCAAAATGGCTCTAAGATCACCAGCGACCTTCGCTGAAATACATGCACACTCTTGGGCTTTCATTTCACCTGCTGCTCACAGGAGGCCATCCTTTCCTTCTGTAGAGCCTGACTCCTGTGACTTCAACACCCCCACTCCTCTGGGTTCACTCTGACTTCTCTGGGCACTCCTGCTCAGCCTTCTTTTCTGAATGTTTCTCCTGCATTTCAACTGAAGCGCTAGGTGGCAGTTGCTTCTGGCTTGGTCCTCTCTTCTGTCCTTATTTCATACTCCCTCATGCACTCACATTTGCAAAGGTTTTACTGACCATCTTTTCCCAAAAGATTAATTTAAATGCCAATGAATGTAATGAAGGTTTTGGCGACTCCTATTTCAGGGAAACCTTTCTCTTTACAGGGAAATATTCACAGAAGGGGACCAATGTCTTGCCATTACATTCTCACATGGGCAAATAATCAAAAAGGCATCTTCTTTAACAGACCATGAGCTCTTTGAGGAATTTTGAAAGATTCATAATTCAGCCTTGCACAGGATTCAGTGTGACAGCACTTGAAGTATCTTTGGTTTATTTATAAAGTTCTTATTTTAGCTTCAAAAGGCTATTTCTTATATCAGATCATTGCTTATTTCCTTATAAGGAGGGGACAAATTTCTAGTCTTTTGACTTATTTTTATTGCCAGGATACTTGATACCCATTTTACCTTTCCAGGCATTATTTATTCAAGATTAGCTCTCTGTTGGAAGAACTAGTTAAAATATTTACTCTAGAAAATTCTCCAAACTTTTTAGTGCAATTTAATACTTTGCAGTTGAATGGACTAGCAGATGGTAACTTCAGGCACTATGACTACTCTATTACTTCAGGAAACATTTACCTAACTAGGAATGACATTTCTTAGATCCCTGTGTGTGTGTGAGTATTGAGAAATGTCTGCAGAGTAAAGGAGTCCTGGTTTACGGTTATGAAGGAGTCCTGTTTGCTACTGAATCAAGCAGACTGAAAGTCCCAGTTGATTAGGATACATAAGAAATCAACTTAGTTGATCCTAGATAGGAGAAGATTTCTTAGAGGAATAAAGTTAACCAGTTTAAAATCACACAGTGTAAAAACCAACAGTGTAGAACAGTAGAAAGTCATGTGCTTTGAAACTAGGCAAGCCCATATTCAAATACTAATTCAGCAGCTTGTTCATTGTGGCTAATTCATAATAAATAGTAGGCGGTGATTGAATTTTCCTGATTCTCACTTTATCACCCATAAACTCGTTTTGGTTATGCTTTTATTATAGGGTTACTATGATCATTAAATGGAATAATGTATGGAAAATATCTGGTAGCCATTAAAGTAACAATAATAATTCAATTCCAGGTCAGGTTCAAAAGCTTCTTCTTGGTACTGATGTGTTTCTAAAATGGATGCATTTCTAATTAGATACAATAGTAATTAAAATGTGGACAGGATTTTGCAACTCTTTTTATATGTTATCTAGTTTTATCCTTGGCATAACCATCCACTTGACAAGATGTACCCCTATTTTTGATAAGGAGGTAGAGCATGAGAATTGCTGGGGGCCTTCTTCAACCTCAGCTGAGTGTTGGAGGAGGCTCTCTCAGTACCCTGCAGGGTATCAACTGGGCTAAAACTATGCACATAGAAATGAATCTTAGATAAACTCTAATAATATTCAGCATGATGCCTTATACATAATAAATTTCCCATGTTTGTCAAATGAATTAGTTTATCTGAGAATATTACTAAGTGTGGCAGAAGCCTAACACTTTTTACTTTTTTATTCATGATTGTCGAAGTAATTAAACATGAAGCCTATTTGCTATACAAATTGAAAGAAAGCTGAACTATATTCATAGTGTTAAATCTTTATAAAGTTGGAAATCATCTTTGATAGCATTAGAGTAACTTCTTTTAAGATAACAGAGTCTTATACTGTCTCTCTTGTGATGAATACTTTATTCTAATTTAGCTTTTCTAATACTTTAGATGGAGTATTTCAGAATTCTGATCATTGCAATATGGCAAATACACACTCTGCTCCTGTGTTAGTGTTTTTAATATCTAGTGTGTAATGGATTTTTTCCTTTTATCCCAATAGACATGCACACGTGCGCGCGCGTGCACACACACACACACATACAGAGAGTTTAGTTTCTCATCAGCCTATTTGGTAGCACTTTAAAAACTTTTTCAGCACATAGACAATATGAGAACATAACTGAAATTAAACACTTTTTGGCCAATTTACTGTTTTTAACTAGACTATTGCAGTACAAAGAAAATAATATAAGAGTTGAAAAAATGGATTTGATGAATTTCCATTACTGTGATCTGAAATTACTTAAAAATCATAGTGTTGGCCAGGCGCGGTGGCTCAAGCCTGTAATCCCAGCACTTTGGGAGGCCGAGACGGGTGGATCATGAGGTCAGGAGATTGAGACCATCCTGGCTAACACGGTGAAACCCCGTCTCTACTAAAAAAATACAAAAAAACTAGCCGGGCGCGGTGGCGGGCGCCTGTAGTCCCAGCTACTCGGGAGGCTGAGGCAGGAGAATGGCGTAAACCCGGGAGGCGGAGCTTGCAGTGAGCTGAGATCCGGCCACTGCACTCCAGCCTGGGCGACAGAGCGAGACTCCGTCTCAAAAAAAAAAAAAAAAAAAAAAAGTGTTGTTAGAGAATATATGTTTTCCTAAAGTATTGGCATGATTCTTATACAAATATAAAATAAACATATCAAAAATTTTGATTTATCTTATTAATCAAATGCAAGACTGAATAGATGTTATAACTGGTCCAAATGTGTCAAAAAACAGAGCCATTTATAGGTAAGAAATATTGGAGTAAATGCGCAAATGAATGCAACCCAGCCTTCTTCCCCTTGTTTTATCCCTGCCCTCTGAGAGTGGGGTACGGGGGAGGGAGTTCTCTCCACTGGACCAAATTTATTTGTATATCTATAGACAAGAATTATTGCATTGCTATCACTTTTCTACAACTCACAGTTGTAAAAAAATAGCTCAGAGGCAATGGAGACCACACAGTCCCCATGGAATCAGGCAGATAACCCCAAAGACTATGCTAAAGGTCTGCACGGTACATAGTTTTCCACTGAAGCACACATTTTCCTCTGCACTTGGAAGGTGATGGTGGTACAGGGCGCTATGAAACATTGTAGTCAGCTTGTGAATATAGTGACTACAGTGAATTTTAGTTTTAGTACAGCTGATATTGACACAGACATAGTTTACTTCTCAGAGCCAACCTGAATATGAACAAGATTTGTGGAGATTACATATTGGCATGGAAAAATGGGCATGGAATAACTTCCAAGACTGTATGGTTTGACAGTGCCATGGAATATATCAAATTAGTAATATGGGCCAGAAGTTCTCTAAGGTAGCTTCCAAATCTATCATTGAAATTATTTCAGAGGCCACTAGGCTGAAATGGCTCTAGCATCTTGCGTTCCCATGTAAGCAAACCAAAGCCCAACTCAATGTAAACAGTAAAATGGAACTTAAACTTAACCAATCCAAAAATGCCAAACTAATCTCTAACTAGATCTCTTCACTTTAAATCTATTAATTATATTTTTCTTGTCTTGCTTCGCAAACACCTTATAAAAATTTCTTCTGCTACACACTTGGATTATGGAACTACTCCTGGTCTGGGGCTGCCCATTCACAAATAGCTGAATGTTCAAATAAGTTTGTTAAAATTTTAATGTGCCTAAGTTTATCTTTTCACACTATAATTCTAAGAATTTATTGCAAAGAACTGATTTTTCTTTGCCCCAAACCCAGCCCAAATCTACTGAGTCTGAGTCTTTGCAAGCTGAGTGAGAGGTTTCTCTGAATTGGGCACTGTTCCAGCCCTTGCAGGGGAAGTGAGCTTGTGAAGAATTTGTTCTAATTGCTTGCTGCTGTTCTCAGACTGGCTGTAGAATCTTGTCCTGAAGCTCAGCGAGAGAACAAAACTCTGATTAGAGCAAGCATCAATGACTGGGCCTGGTAATGCAATGACGGGAGGCGGCCCAGCACCAGCAAAAGCTCACTGCTGGTGGAAAAACAGCCTCCTTAGCAGGCTTTGTTTGCAACTGCAGGCCAGAGAAAAGCAAGCAAACAGAAAAGGAGAGAAAAAGGAAAATGGAGATTTGCTATTTTGGGGCACCTCTGTTATGTTATTTGAGGCATGCTGTTATTTCATTTTTGATGACTTTTTAAGTTGTTCTGTTTGTTTCTATGATCAGGGTGATTGGATAGTTTAGCTCATAGCATCTGACAGAATTTGTATTTTTCTCTTGATGAGAAGGCAGCTCTCATTAGCATTAATGACCATTCCACATTGTTTTTCTCTCAATTTGCCAACTGTTTTTTTCTTTCGGAAAATTGATGTATTTTTCTCTCTCTCCCAAAAAATCTCCAGTCTTAAGCATTAAGTGGATTGAAGAATGTGCTTTTAATGCCTATTCCTCTATAGTTTCCACGTATTTCCAGGTTTTATCTTTGTGCAAGCTACTTAGTGCACATATGAGGGTAAGTGATAAAAAGTATATTAAGAATGTAATTTCTTTAGTGGAATGCTTAATCTGTCCTTCAATAAGAAAAAATACACATTTGCAACAAACTCCTTTAATGTGTATATAAGTGTGCGTGTGTGTGTGTGTGTGTGTGTGTGTGTTTCCCTGCATCTGTTGTAGATTCATGGGATTATTTTAGTATAATTTGTAATTATCCTTGTTTGGAAATCAATACAGAGTAACAAGACATATTTCCTCTAGCTAATAGTAATTCTTTAAATGGAAAGTACCTTTGGTCATTGTTTCATTTTTAGAGGTTTAAATTATTTTAGTATGATTAATGAGAGCAGCAGTTCCTTGACATTCTTAATCACTATATCCTGTTAGTTTAAGATCTCACTTTCCTCCCGATTTATGGCTAAATGCTCTAACTACAGTTAAATGTATGAAAGAATTAGGAAATGGTAGTTTTGATCATACCAGTATCCCCATGGAGATGAGATAAAAAATAAAGTACGAGTCTAGTCGGCTTGTCATTTTGCTTTAGTTCCGTTTCATTGACTGATCTGGAAATTTTTTATAGTTTATTTGGAACTCAAAGAAGACTACTATAAAAACCAATAACTGTCAGACTCCCAAGGGCCCAAATACTAGAAAAACTGCTCCCCAACTTTTGCTCCCTCACCTTCTTTTTTTTTTTTTTTTTAAACATGGCTGCCCCTACTAAGGATGCCGAAATAAAGCAGACAAAAATGGCTGTTCAGGTTGTTCCGAGGATCACTTGTGCCATCTGCCCTTTGCTTCTCTGCCTGGTTTTTTATTATTGGAACCTTAATTTGGTGGTGTATTTCGAGTCCCCTCTCTGGCCCTCTGGACTCAGCTTTACATATTGCTCTGACTAGTTTCTCTGAAAATGTCAAACAGAAGATTCCCTGTCTTCTTGCTCTGATGACCGCATTTTCCTCCTGAATTACTGTAAAAGCCCAAATTAATCTTCGGTCTTGCCATTCTCCTCTCCAATACTTCCAATCATCCAGAAAGGTCTTCTTAAAACTCAAATTTCAACCCATCATTCTCTACCTTCCATCTCTTTGCCCGCAGCTCCTTTGGGAAAGGACAGAAGCCCAATTTATGGCTCCAGACACAACCTGTACCGTGACTCACTTCGCACACTGTGTTTTAATCCAGAGACTTCAGGGTGGGGTCCCCTGGCTAGCAGAGTCAGTGACACCTGGGAACTTGTTAGCAATGTGGACTTCTTGGGGCTTACCCTAGACCTGAATCAGGAACTCTGGGATAAAGCCCCAAAATCAGTGTTTTAACAAGCCCTTCGGGGGGTTCTGGTGCAGCTCAAGCTTGAGAACAACTGCTGTCATCTCAGTCCTTGGAGTTCTGACGCATGCTGTCTCTTCCCACTTCTGGAATAGCTCTCATCCTTCCCACCACATCATCAGCACTGGCCAACTCCTGCTTGTCCTTCAGTATGAGATATAACCTCCTTTGAGTGTTCTGTAAATCCCCAAACTAGGTCCAACAGTTCTTCTTTGTGTCTCCATGCAAACCCTGTGCTACCTTTATATGCTAGTCCTTGCCACATAAAGGCCTGCACATTTATCTGTCATTCTGCATCCTCCCCCAAGATGACAAGTACTTTAAGGGCAGGCAGTAAGATATAGTTCACAGAATCCCTTTTATCTCAGCTGAGCAAATGCCTGGAGCAAAATAGGTCAGTTAAGTGTCAAACAAATGTTTATTGGATGAATAAGTTACCTACTTGCTTTTCATCACCTTCTAATTGATATTTAGAATGATCGACATTATTTCATGTATGCATATGATGTTTGTTTGGTTTGATTTCAAAATTGAAAAAAATTCTTAAAGGCAGAGGTCTTCTTTTTTTTTTTTTTTTTTTGGTATGTCTTCCCTTTCTCTCAATATGGCTAAAGCACAGTCTTCTGCATGTGGGATTTTATTTCAAAGCATTGTTTGAAACAGCATACCAGTAAATACTTAGCATCTCTGGTTACTTAGCACACTCTGGAGGACAGTGAGGTGTGGGTAGGATGTTGTCTCCAACTAGGGTATTGTTAAATGAAACCTTCTTTATGTATTTTTCTTAATGCAAGTTAATGTATAGATGTTGATGGTTAATATACAAAGTCTTTTGGACTTTGCCTGGGAAACTGAACTTATGTATTTATCTGTATTTTGAAAGCATGCTCTCCCATTGCCAAGCCTATAGTCTTTTTATGTAAGTAAAAGAATTTATTCCAGAAAACAAAATCTTGACAGATAATCAAGATCTAGGAAATTCCCTTAAATCATTGAGTGATTTCTACCAGATTCTATCCTAAATAGCCCACCCATGGGTAATTAAAAGACTAAACAGAAGCCTGAAAGGTCTATCTTAACAGTTTCCAGGTTTATACTTAGCAAATGCTTAGGGATGAGTTGAGTCAGAGTCCCATCTTATGAAATAATTTCTTAAACTCTACATCAGAGATGGAGTAATGGTGAAGTTTCTATGTCAATTGAATAGGCTGAGGATGCCCACATAGCTGGTGAGACATTATTTCTGGGTGTGTCTGTGAGGTATTTCCTAAAGGGATTGGTATTTGAGTCAGTAGACTGAGAAAAGATGATCCACTCTCGCCAGTGCGGGAGGGCTCCTGCAATCCACTGAGGGCCTGAATGGAATAAAATGACAGAGGAAAGATGAATTCTTGGTCTCTTCTGGAGCTGGGACATCCATCTTCTCCTGCCCCTGGACATCAGAGCTCCTGGCAAAGTGCCTGACATGGTGAAGATATTCAGTCACAAAAGATGTTATTAATTAGGTATAGTTCTACCTCTGCCAACGCTTAAGTGCCTAACTTTAAGAAAGCCACTTAAACTGCTGTTATCACCAGCCAAACCTGGGGTCTGCAGCCTCCACAGTAAACCACAGTGATGAGGTTGTTGGGAGATATGAAGAGTCCTTTGGTGAAAATATCAACTATTTTCAGGTTGGCCTATTACCGTAGGGAAATGTCTACTGTGGCTATTATTTTTTTGAGTGATTCACTATTCAAAAATAGGTTGCCTGGGGCAAGTGGGGGAAGAGCCGAAAGGACCCATTTTCACAAAGTTTGAAAAACGCTTATTTCCATAGCTCTATGCACACCCCCTAAAGCAGTGGCTAAAAATGGTACTTGGTGTTGTAGCTGTTGGCCTAGAGCCTCCAACTTGCTATGGGCAGGTTGAACATAATACAGGAAATACTTCATTCAAGAGAAGTTAATGTATCTTTTCTTCAGGCAGCGTGATCTGTGCCGAATCTAAATCATTCTTATAAATCTATATCATACTACGTTTGTTATATGTTTCAAGTGTAAAGGAATATATTGCCTTTGGTTTGGGCTGCAGGATGAGTATATGGTGTTGAATCAATGGTTAAACAAATGCCGAGTCATGCATCCCACCTCTCAAACCCTCCCAGTGGCACCCCACCTTACTTAAGCCCTCAGTCTGATCCACAGATACCTGCACAACAGGCCTTGTTTTTTTGCCCTGTCCTCATCTCCTGTTGTCCTTCCCTTCCTTGTATGGCTTCCCACATGAAAACTCCTGCCTCCAGGCCCGAGCACTCACTCCACATCTGCCTATGAGGCTCTTCTTAGCCCAGATATCTTCATGCTTTCTTTCTTCACTTTCTTAAGGTCTTCATGAGACTGTCATCCCCTCATTGTGGATTACTCCTGCTATCCTTTTTGCTATTGCAAGCCTCCCATGCCTTCGCCCTCCCCTCATTTATTTATTTCTCCTTAGTAATTATTATGAAATAATATTCTACATATTTTACTTATTTATCATGTTAACTGTCTCTTGTGACGTTCATGAGGGCAGGTTTTGGGATCTTTTAAAATTTAATTTATTTACTACTTATAAAGTATTTAAAATAGGGTCTGGCTCAGATCAGGTTCTCAATACATTTTTATTCAGTGAATGAATGAATGAATGTTGTTGGTCTGACCAAGGAGAAACAATTCACTGGGCCAAACTAACAGAAACTGGAGCATAAGCTCTCTGAGGAAAAGACTACATCTTAATCATTCTCTATTGCCTACACAAAGCTTTACAAAGTGCCTACAATATAGTGGGCATGCAATAGTTACCTTATGAATGAATGAATGAATGAGGTAAGCCACCTAATTGCCACAGTGTGTCCCGGAATAAAACATCAACCTCAGAGCAATTGGTTTCTTATTGTAATTTGGCTACCAAATTTGTTTTAGGAACTTAAATAAATTCCTTATTTCTGAGTCTCAGCCTTGGCATTTTTAAATGGGAGCAACATTATTTTTGAGAATAATAGAATTGAAAGAGCTAAACCATATACAGTGTCTGGCAAATAGTAAAATTTTAATAAGTAATACATTATCTTTTCTCCTCTTTTAAAATCCACTGTAGCTCTAAAATGAGTCCTGTGATCCAATTTACACTTACGTTGTTCTCTTTGAGAAAGAATTTAAAATTTCAACTGCAACACAACCATCTGTAACAATAAAACAAATGGTAGGTTCGTATTCTCTTCAAGTTCCTCCCTAAACTTCAATCTACACCTGTACAGGAAGCATTATAGCACATAAACAAAGTCTTAATCATTGACTACCAACAAAAAAGAGAAAAAGGAAAAAAAAAAATCTACAACTTCCACAGGAAATTCCAAGCACAAATTCTCACAGTTGCTTCTATTCACTTGTTGTTACTGCTTTGACCATTGTTTTAACTGTGGTACAAACAGAGACATGTGTTTTACGGTATTTTTATCTCCTTAAAGCAAAGCGCTATTGCTGCATGCCAATCCTGATAATTGCAATACTTGTCCTAGACAGCCAGGTTGAATTAAGCTGGGGAACCTGGAAAGTCAAAGATTAAATTTAGAAAGTTAAATTTAAAGTGACTTTTTTTTTAAAATTCCAAGTGTCATAAAGTATGCACGTGGTTCCTCATGTGTAGCGCTAGAAATCAGTCCTTGTTGGAAGGCATGCTTCATTGACTTTTATCTACCTAGGCCTGGGGCAGATAGGAGTATCATCTTATAAAATTAATAGGATTGTGGTTATAATTTTTCTTCTTATCATCAGGAGTAAAAGATTTGTAAGAGGAAGTGTTTTAAAGGAATCTTGATAAGGGAACAAATATAATACTTCAGAAAGATTTCTGAATTTATCCCAATTGTAAATTTGCCCTATTTATCTAAATTCCTGGAATTTATTTATGCTTTGTGCTGACCAGCCTTTGACTCATTTATCTCATTAGTCCTTCTTTGTTAAACTTTAATTAAGTTTTAAGAGAGTCTATCGTTAGAGAACAGCACTAATTGTAGTGTGGCATAATTTGTTTTTCTTTGGCAAAAATGTCTCTGTTTTCATCATTTTTAGTTATTTTTTGACTCTCTTCAGACTGGTTGAAATTTTAAATAAATTGTTTTCTAAGTAAATAGGGTAATTTACAATTGGAATAAGTGTGGAAATACCTTGAGAATATTATATACACTTTTGGTGTGATTTCCTTTATATAATTATGATTTATTTAGATCTTATTTTAATCATGATTTATAAAGATTGCTTTTTAAAGAGCTTGTATTACAACACAGTTTTGGGTTTTTCCGGTTCTAGTCAAATAGAATGGCTTCTCAGTTCCAGGCAAACTAACTTTAAGTGTAATGTGACAGCACTTTGTTGAGTGCATGCTTTGGTCAAGATAACACACAGATTCTCTCATCGTTAAGAGATCTTACTGTGTGGACATCTCATGATGTGAATGGCATACTCACTGCTAAAGGAGACTTGTAGCTGTCAGACAACCGTTTACTTAAATATCAGGCTCTATTACTTGAAGGGCCAGTGCTGCGACTGTGCACTTGTGCAACTCTTAACCCAGCCACATTTCCTCCAGACAATGAAGAAAAGATAGAACATAACTGTCAACAAGTAATTGCTCAAACCTATGCTGCTTGAGGGGACCTTCTAGAGGTTCCCTTGACTGATCCCGACCTCAACGTGTATACTGATGGAAGTTCCTTTGTAGAAAAAGGACTTCGAAAAGCGGGGTATGCAGTGGTCAGTGATAATGGAATACTTGGTAATCCCCTCACTCTAGGAACTAGCGCTCAGCTAGCAGAACTAATAGCCCTCACTTGGGCACTAGAATTAGGAGAAGGGAAAACGGGTAAATACATATACAGACTCTAAGTCTGCTTACCTAGTCCTCCATGCCCACGCAGCAATATGGAGAGTAAGGGAATTGCTAACTTCCGAGGGAACACCTGTCAAACATCAGGAAGCCATTAAGAGAATATTATTGGCAGTACAGAAACCTAAAGAGGTGGTAGTCTTACACTGCCGGGGTCATCAGGAAGGAAAGGAAAGGGAAATAGAAGGGAACCGCCAAGCAGATATTGAAGCAAAAAGAGCCGCAAGGCAGGACCCTCCAATAGAAATGCTTATAGAAGGACCCCTAGTATGGGGTAATCCCCTCCAGGAAACCAAGCCCCAGTACTCAGTAGAAGAAATACAATGGGGAACCTCATGAGGATATAGATTCCCCTCGCAGGATGGCTAGCCGACGAAGAAGGAAAAATACTTTTGCCTGCAGCTAACCAATGGAAATTACTTAAAACCCTTCACCAAACCTTTCACTTAGGCATTGATAGCATCCATCAGATGGCCAAATTATTATTTACTGGACCAGGCCTTTTCAAAACTATCAAGCAGATAGTCAGGGCCTGTGAAGTATACCAAAGAAATAATCCCCTGCACTGCAGGCCATATATTTCAATCCCTGTATCTTTAACCTCCTTGTTAAGTTTGTCTCTTCCAGAATCGAAGCTGTAAAACTATAAATGGTTCTTCAAATGGAACCCCAGATGCAGTCCGTGACTAAGATCTACCGTGGATCCCTGGACTGGCCTGCTAGCCCATGCTCCGATGTTAATGACATTGAAGGCATCCCTCCTGAGGAAATCTCAACTGCACAATCCCTACAATGCCCCAGTTCAGCAGGAAGCAGTTAAGAGTGGTCATCGGCCACCTCCCCAACAGCACTTGGGTTTTCCTATTGAGAGGGGGGACTGAGAGACAAGACTGGCTGGATTTCCTAGGCCGACTAAGAATCCCTAAGCTTAGCTGGGAAGGTGACTGCATCCATCTTTAAACACAGGGCTTGCAACTTAGCTCACACCCGACCAATCAGGTAGTAAAAGAGTTCACTAAAATGCAAATTGGGCAAAAACAGGAGGTAAAATAGCCAATCATCTATTATCTGAGAGCACAGTGGGAGGGACAATGATCGGGATATAAACCCAGGCATTTGGGCCGGCAATGGCTACCCTCTTTGGGTCCCCTCCCTTTGTATGGGAGCTCTGTTTTCACTCTATTAAGTCTTCCAACTGTAAGAAATAAAATAAGTAAATAAATAAATACAGTTTTTTTTTTTTTTTTTTTTTTTGAGACAGAGTCTCGCTCTGTCTGTGGCCCAGGCTGGAGTGCAGTGGCATGATCTTGGCTCACTGCAACCTCTGCCTCCCAGATTCAAGTGATTCTTCTGCTCAGCCTCCATAGTAGCTGGGATTACAGGCACCTGCCACTACACCTGGCTAATTTTTGTACTTTTAGTAGAGACAGGGTTTTGCCATGTTAGCCAGGTAGGTCTCAAACTCCTGACCTGAGGTGATCTGCCCACCTTGGCCTCCCAAGGTGCTGAGATTACGGGTGTGAGTCACCACACTTAGCCTTTAAAGTGATTCTTGATCTTCATTCAGATCCAGTGGAAAAAAAATAACCACATAGTATTCATTTTTAAGATCCATTAGTCCTTAGTGTTGATTTTTTTCTCTCAATGGTCCTTTGCCTAACATGCTTGGCTGCCTGAAGCTGTTTGGAGAAAGCTATGGTATTTAGAGAATTATGATTGTGGTAATATGTCTAATATTTTCATTTATTTATTCCATAAATATTTACTCTGCACTGCTTCAGCTATCTATTGCTAAATAACAAGCCACCCCAAAACTTAGTGACTCAAAATAACTGTAATCTTGTTTTTCAGGATTCTGTGGGTTGGCTAGGGCTCCACTGGACAGTTGTTCTACTAGTCTTGTTTGAAGTCACCCATGAGGTTACAGGCATGTGGCAGGTAGGGCTGAATTATTCAAGATGACTTCTTTACTCATGTGTTTGGCACCACAGGGTTCCTACATATGGCTTCTCTTCCCACTGGCCAGGCAAGATTTCTCACATTGTGGCTCAGGGCTTTGAGAGGCAGTTAATGGAAGCTGCCACTCTTTTTTAGGTCTGGTCTCAAAGCTTCAAGATATTACTTCCACTGTATTCTATTGGTCACAGCCAATCACAGATAAGAACAAATAAAAAAGATTTCAAAGGAAAGAAAAGAGGGTTTTCTTTCAGAGATTAGAGAGCTTAATAAGACATCACTTCCACTCTTATAATAAGACAAAAGCAGGACAAATTGCAAATTAATGACATTTTTGTGGACCCTTTAGAGATCTGAGGTCACTGGGAAAACAACTACTTGAAATCTGGAGAGAGATGAGTACCTTCAGGGAGAACTAAAACTTGAGCATTTGTTTACCTGGGACACACACTACCAAATACCATATTAGCTGGTAAGAAGATTCAGCTAGCCCCTTTCGATAAATTGCTGGAGGTCAAGTATTAGCTAGAATGGAAGTATGAAGCCCCTGGAGATTACAGGAATGGAGGGATCGCATCCTCTTCCAGACTTTCCCTCCAGGATTTCTACCAGGTGCTCATAGGGAAGACCGGAGGAATCCTGAAAAAAAACTCCTTCAGGTGCTTCCTGATGCAGGGAGCATCAACTGCTGCCACAGCTCTTCCCAGATAGATCTCTCCTAGATCCTTTATGGCACAAAGTCCTTAATCTAAACGGAAAAGGGTGACAAAAATTGTAACATGGGGGTACTCACAGTAACATGAAAACTCACTGTAGTTAGAGAGGGAAACAAGAAAAAAATACCAATGGAGAAGGACAAAAATATGTGCTAGGCCCAGTATTACATCTGAAGAAGATGAAAGAATACTTTCAAAGGGCATACTCCTGAGACCCAGGTTCACACCACCTGCCAAAGACTGAGGCTTAATCACTGCATCAGAAAGAACCCCCGCCCCACCCCACCCCCACCCTGATCATAACACTAACAAGTGTTGAGTACAAATAACAGCACAGTACAAGGAGAAGACTCAAGAACAAGTAGGGAGCAGGTGTTGAGAAAACTCACTGACCAATTAACCCATGCCATAAACAGAAGACATCACTAGAGGGATTTGAAGCTCTACTTCACTGAGGGTAACCATAACAATAATACACGTCAAATGTAGCCCAGCTTCTGACTAGATTACACAAACTACAACTCTTAAAGTTTAGCAGAAGGAAAGGCATGCTTAGCTGCAAACTTCAAAAATTACTTACTTCAGTATCTGGTATCTTATACAATATGACAGATTTCAACAAGAAACTTATGAGGTATACAAAATAGCAAGGGAAAAAACTGTCTGAAAAGAGAAAATAAAACAGTCCTCACAACCAGACTCAGATATAAGACAAATATTGGAGCTCTCAGAGAGAGAATTTAGAATAAATACAAATTAATTTGTTAAACACTCTAATGAAACAGAAACATACCAAGTCAGATATGCAATTTCAGCAGAGAGATACAGACTATAAGAAAGAATCAAATGGAAATTCTGAAAGTAAAAAACAAACAAACAAACAAAGAGATGAAAAGTGACTTCGATGGACTTGTTAGTAGACTTTACACAGCCCAGAAGAGAATAAGTGAACTTGAAGACAGTCAGTAGAAATTATTCAAACTGGAACATAAAGAGAAAGAAAAGCGAAGACCCAAACAGAGCATCTTATAGCCATGTAATAGTATTAAATGGTATAACATACGCATGCTTGGAATCCCAAAAGAAGAAGGAAGAGAGAATGGAGCATAAGAAATATTTAAAGAAATCATGTTTGGAATACTTTCAGAATTACAGATATCAAACCATAGATCTAAGAGGCTCAGAGAAATCTATGAAGAATGACTTGTAAATAAACCTCCCAAACAAACAAACAAACAAAAATAAGCCAAGGCCATCATACTTAAACTGCTGAAAATCACAAAGAGAAAATGTCAGGAGCAGAGAAGACTCATCTTCCAAGTAACAATAAGAAAACTTACAGCAGATTTCTTACCAGAAACCATGCAAGAAAGAAGACAATGGAATAGCATCTTTAATGTGCTTGAGAGCAATTCTATATCTAGTAGAAATATCCTTGAAAAGTGCAGGAGCAATAAAGGCTTCCTCAGACAAAGGGAGAGTAAATCCATCTCATTTCTTCATTTGAGAAATGGCATGTGCATCCAGGGAGAGAAGAAATTCATTGCATGGTGCCCTTGGAAACTAGCTGTAACAAGTATCAACCATGTACAAGGTAATAATTAGGCTACTTGTAGTAAATTCATGTTATCTCATTGGACCTAGTGTTTCTTATTTATAAAATGCTGGCGTTGTCCTAGATGACATGATTTCTCAAAAATTCACCATTTATTTTTCTCATAGATGTATATTTCTGTTTATTCTTCACCAATCTAGGAATAGATATTTCTTTGTACAATATATAAAAATAACTTATTTTAAATTAAATAGATAAATATGTTTAAGAAATTTTAGAGTGGTTAACTATACATAATGACTATGGCTGATTACAATCAATCTAAGGAAACTTAATCATCTATACATAAGCCGATATCTATATGTCAATCAACAGTTCAATTAACAATCGTCAACAAAAAAATTTTAATTTCAGAATTATGTTTATTATCTTTTAACTTTCACTTCCATCTCATAATACATTAAAAAAGAAAGATCCTGGGCCAGGCATGGTGGCTCATGCCTGTAATCCCAGCACTGGGAGACCAAGGCAGGCAGATCACCTGAGGTCAGGAGTTCAAGACCAGCCTCACCAACATGGCAAAACCCCAGCTCTACTAAAAATACAAAAAATTAGCTGGGCACAGTGGTGGATGCCTGTAATTCCAGCTACTTGGGAGGCTGAGGCATGAAAATTGCTTGAACCCAGAAGATGGAGGTTGCATTGAGCTGAGACTGCATCACTGCACTCC
This sequence comes from Piliocolobus tephrosceles, assembly GCF_002776525.5. Classification (NCBI taxonomy): domain Eukaryota; kingdom Metazoa; phylum Chordata; class Mammalia; order Primates; family Cercopithecidae; genus Piliocolobus; species Piliocolobus tephrosceles. Next base: position 68,938,378 of record NC_045440.1, read on the forward strand.
AACCTGGGTGACAGAGAGAGACTCTATCTGAAAAAAAAAAAAAAAAAAAAAAGAAAGAAAGATCCTGGATATTCCAATTCAATTCTGACTAATATATAGAGTCAATCTCTTCACTTTTTGAAATACTAAAAAACATGATTGGAGTCAGTTCTAGATTTGATACTCTTAAAATTATTATATTGCCACTTATAAGGATATTTGTAATGCTTTGCAAACCATGACTAAGCTGTGCAATTTCTAGAGAGTTTGAGTCATGCCTAATATATTCATATATATTCAATCATAACATGATAGTGTATGTTAGAAGTAGCATAGAATATGCAATTATTCTCAAATTTGAGCAGGCATTAAAATTTCCTACAGATCTTGTTAAGAAATCAATTGCTGGGCCCTACCCTCAGATTTCTGGTTTAGTGGATCTGGGACAGGGCCTAGGAATTTGCATTTCTCACAAGTTCCCAGATAATGCTATTGCCTCTGGTCAGGGGACCACTCTAAAAATTTTTTGTATAGGTGAATAAACATCCCTTCAGGTCAGACACACCTGAATAAAACCCATCTCTGCTATCAATTCACTCTGGGAACTTGGGTACAACTTTAATTTTTTAATCTGTAAAATGGAGTAATACGTGGGGTTGCTGCTAGAATTCCATGCAGTGCTTGCCACAATGTCTGGAACAGATTATGTATCTAATACTTTGAATCTGTTGGTACTAGTTGGAATGTTTGATGATGAAGGTATCATTGAAAGCATTATGCTTCTCTCAATACATTAATTTATATATTCACGTATATTGAGAAAATTGAGTAAACAGGCCTTTTGTTTTGATCCTGATTACATTAATAGGAAAGCTACTCTTTGAGAAGTGACTATTTCATTTCTGTCTTTTGAGGGCTGTTTCTTTTGTAGAACAAAAAGTGATCATTCAACCAATTGAGTATCTTTGTGCCCAGACAAAATATACCCATAACACAAACATACTTATAGAGATAAACTTTAAAATGCATAAACATTGGCTGTTTCATTTTTCTTGCTCCCACTTACCATTCTGTCTCTGGAGTTAGTGCTTGAGTCTGCAGGTTGCATTCCTTTGGCCCTCCCCCTTTTTCCAACAGGCACATCTTTCATCAATTGAGGCCCTACGGCAAAAGTGGCTAACATATGTGTGGGCTCTGTTGTATTTTGTTATTGTAATTTCCTATGACTGAAAAATATAAGAAGTGTTACCAAGGAGTCCAGGGGGATTTCCTGACTAGCAATGTCTTTGAAGAATAGTTTAAGACAGAGGTTTTTAATTGGAAAGAATCTTAATCAGGTAGGGAAGCATGCCTTTGAAACATTTTTCTTTGAACAGTACACTTACCAATTTAAAAAAACTCATTTCCATAAAATGATACTTTAATTTTAATGCATTTATTTCCCTTATAGTGCATGTATCCACAAAGACATGATTTTATTCTTAGTTCTATTTATTACATTCTGCAAATTAGGCTACTTGCTTTAAGCTATTCTATGTAAATGTTTTTATTCCCAACACCCATCATTTTAGAAATGTAATTTTAGCCTTTGATTGGAGAAAACAATATAAAATGGCTATGACTGAGATTTTCTGAGTTTATCCTCCTGCCATCTTTGCAGGGGGCTGTTCTCCACTTGAAAAGTCTGAGAATTCCCATTAATTCCCAGAAATAATGTATACCCATTAATTCTGGGTATACATTCACAAGTCTGGAGGAAAGAAGTCTTTACTTGTAAGTTCAACTTTTCTAAATAATTCAATTCACTTGAGGTTTGAATCAACTGGGCTCATCTTAAAATGAAGATTTAATCATGCAAAAGCTCACACGAGGGGGGGTGAAATGATTGTCATTGCTTAAGACAGGAGAATGACAACTGTGCAAAGTTTATGTCAAAAAAATGCCATACATGTTTTATTATTTATTCAATTAGAAGGTAAGATTATTTGTCTTGGCTTACATTCCTAAGTTGTGTGTGTGTGTGTGTGTGTGCATGCACGCATGTGTATAATAGAACTTATCATATAGATAAGTTCTATATGATTAGTTGTGTATGATCACTGCAAGCTCCACCCTCTGGATTCACGACATTCTCCTGCCTCAGCCTCCCAAGTAGCTGGAACTATAGGTGCCCGCCACCACCACCACGCCCAGCTAATTTTTTGTATTTTTAGTAGAGACAGGGTTTCACCATGTTAGCCAGGATCAGGATGGTCTTGATCTCCTGACCTCGTGATCCGCCTGCCTCAGCCTCCCAAAGTGCTGGGATTATAGGCGTGAACCACTGTGCCCCGCCAAACATAGTTTTATACACACACACACACACACACACACACAGACACACCCCTACACACACCAACCCACCCACCCAGGACCATTGAAGGCCGAATACAATGACATTCATTAGGAAGTAAGACTCTTCTAAATTAACTGCATTTCTGACATAAAACAAATATATTAGAGTTCCTTTACTTAAAACACAAACATTAGTTGCAAATAGATATGTTGATACCATCACACTAGTCTGAATGAAATATCTACTATACCTGAAAGTATATTAATACACTACTTATGTACATATGTATATTAATAAATCTTTGGCCCTAGAGTCTTTTAAGATTTAAGAGACAAATTTGGTTTCTAGGTTGCATGTTTTATCCAGTTTTTGTCTTTAGTGGGGTCAATATTGCCACTGATACATTTCATTTTGATTTGAGGCAAGATCTGCTATTTTCTTTGATCTTTTCTATACATGTGTGTGGGGTTGAAACGAAGATGTGTGGCAAGGAAGTCCACACCAGTTGATGCAAGACAGGTGAGGTCCCTTGAGAAGACCACAGTGGTGGCCTTACACTTGTGTAGAGGAGAATCTACAGAGGGTGAATCAGATGGGTTGGGAAAACTTGGGGACCTGCCTTGAGACTGTGAACGTACAGCACGCTAGGTAAATCTTTACATAAAACTGAGGAAAAGTCAGCTGCATGTGCCAAAGAATGAGGGGTTTGGGGCAGTTGCAGGATGATAGAGATCATGGTTGTGATAAGGATGATACAGAAAGAGAGTGAGAGATGGAAATAAAATGGCAAGTTTTAGTGTCATGAACACTTTTTTTTTGTTTTCTTGGCTGGGAGACTTGTGTGCCAACTGACTCAATTTTTGAAAAATAAGAATCATCTGGACTTCCCAAATATGCTTTCATCCCCGCTTTAGTGAGAAACCCAGGAAAAAATGCCTAAAGCAACTTCATAAGTCATCTTCATATTTAGTTAAAAACAAACAAGCAGACACTAGAAACTCCCACGCTTGATCCATCCCAAATTTTTCTTGGAGTCTAATGAAAATAGTCTTCCTTGTGAAAATTGGTATACTGGAAATTTCTGGTCAAAATCAAGGATGAATTTTCCATGGCATCTAATCTGATTATAGCTTCTCCAAACTTCTTACAAGAAAGGAAAGTTTGTGCTAAGTATTAGGTATTTCTCAAAGATTCCTTAAAAGAAGCTCTCAGATATATTCTCTAATGCCTTAAACTAAAATTTCAAAGACCATGTCAATCATATTAAAAATAGTTCTCTCCTTTTTGAATTACAGAAAAAAAATGTAAAGTGAAAAATGCTTTCCTCTATTCATAAAGATTAGGGATTTAAGTCAACATAAACATCTTTTTTGTGACTACAGTTGAGGTATATTTTGATTTTAAAGCACAGTAAGAACATTTTACTTAATAAAATACCATTTTTTAAGTCTTTAGAGCCTGTGGTTGAGGAGACATGGAAATAAGACAAAAGGATACTTAGCTTTAAAAAGTAAAAAAAATTTCTTTTATTTTATTTGCCAACGATTATATAGGGCTAAAACATGAACTAGGCACACTGTTTTAAGAACACTAGAGGTATTAACTCTAAACTTTGAATAAACATGTATTGTCCTATAAAGACTATCTTGAAAGGACATTGTTTATGAATAATATTCTTTTAAGGAACAATAGTGACTGTTAACGAGTAACTTTTTTTTTTTTGAGACAGGGTCTTGCTCAGTTGCCCATGCTGAAGAGCACTGGCTGATTACAGGTCACTGCAGCCTTGAACACCCCCAGCTTAGGTGATCCTCCTGCCTCAGCCTCCCGAGTAGCTGGGACTACAGGTGTGTGCCACCATGCCTGACTAATTTTTATAATTTTTGTAGCAGAGGGTTTTGCCATGTTACCCAGGCTGGTCTTGACCTTCTAGGCTCAAGGGTTCTGCCCACCTCAGACCCCAAAGTTCTGGGATTACAGGTCAGCTGTGAGAGCCACCATTCCCAACCCAGTGACTTTTAAATTATTGATTTGCAAATAACTGATTACATGTCTCATCCTTCAGTATGCAAAGATGATGTGGTGTTTCCTTTCTCTTGAGGATCCTTTTATAACTTGGAAAACAACTCTGGACATGGAATTTAATCATTTGTTAGTTATAAGTGAAAATAAAGTATTATTTTCAATTAGGAAAATCATAAGATAGGTCGAATGAGAGTTCTCAAATTTGCTGATCACTCTTAAAAAAAGTTGAACTCTTAAAAATTCCATAGAATGTCCACAGATTCTTGACAGATAGTAGTTCCTAACTGATTTGGAGTCCGAACCATCCAGACTTTTCAGAACTATCCAGATTTCACATATTCTTGTTGCTTGTCCCTGTGTTTGTCTCATCAGTTTTGATTTTAGCACATTCAAAAAAAAAATAACCTTTTTATCCATTGGCCTGAACAGTTTCTGATTCTGCTTCTTAGAAAATTTAAAATAAGTCAGACAATTGAGAAGCTGCTGTAAGTTTGACTGCAAAGTGATGTTCAAAATGGTGAACAAAAATATTTATGTCAGGAAAATAAGAAGAGACTTCTTTTACAGTTTTCCTCTTGTCTATTATTTCAGTTTTCTCAATCCTCGGCCTCTGTTTTCAGTGTGAAAGTGAAGTGTGAATAGAGGACGTGAAATACTGTCTAACCCTTCTAGATGGTCTCTTTCTTTTTTTTTTTTTTGAGATGGAGTCTCACTCTGTCACCCAGACTGGAGTGCAGTGGCGTGATCTTGGCTCACTGCAAGCTCCGCCTCCCGGGTTCATGCCATTCTCCTGCCTCAGCCTCCCGAGTAGCTGGTACCACAGGCGCCCACCACCGCACCTGGCTAATTTTTGTATTTTTAGTAGAGATGGGGTTTCACTGTGTTAGGCAGGATGGTCTCGATCTCCTGACCTTGTGATCCGCCTGCCTCGGCTTCCCAAAGTGCTGGGATTACAGACGTGAACCACCGTGCCCGTTCAGTCTATTTCATTTATTCTGTGAGATGCTTAGGAAAAGCCCACATCCAGCTTAGATTTTTTCTCTCTTTCAGAGTTTCCCTAACAACCTGCTGGCTGCCTAATACTCCTGTAGAATACAAGTTTTAGTGAAGTCAACATAATCCTTGCCTTCAATATTCTGCTCAGTAAGTTACACGAATCTTTTAATGAGTCAAACTATGAGAGGTTGATTCTTGAAAATACAGACACATTATTAACTTTAACACTTAGGAACATTCTAAAAACTATAAAAATAGGTATAAAATTGGTTTTAAAATACGCAGAAGAGAGAAGGGTACTATGTAATGTATTCAATAGCAACAAATGAACAAGACTTTCAAAATGAATCCACCAGGTTAAATCATCTCTCTCCATGAAGGAGTGATGGGCAATTTAAGGGATGTGGGAGAGGTGAAGCATTCTGAGCCAGCACTGCCTACTGCAGTAAATGAATCTGAGGTTCTCTTTCATGTAAAAACCTTGGGAATTACTGACCTGTCTCTCTGCCTCCTTTATTACAGCACTCAAAACCCTTGGAAACTCAATGGATGTTCCTTGACACTTGAAGAGGGAGAAAGTGGCATAGGGAAATGTGGGGAATGGGGTTTCTACTGTGTTCAGGTGTCACTTCTGTGGTGCATTTGCTCTGAGTATCAGGAGTTAATATGGTTTGGATGTTGTCCCCTCTAAATCACATGTTGAAATGTGGTCCCCAGTGTTGAAGGTGGGACATGGTGGGAGGTGTTTGGGTCATGGGAGCAGATCCCTCGTGGCTTGGTGCTGTCCTTATGATAGTAGGTTCTTGTGGGATCTGATTGTTTAAGAATGTATAGCAACTCATCCTCTCTCACTTGCTCTCACTCTGCCGTGTGAGACACCTGCTCCCCCTTCACATTCTGCCATGATCGTAAGCTTCCTGAGGTGTCATCAGAGGTCGAGCAGATGCCGGCACCATGCTTCCTGTATAGGTGCAGAACCATGAGCCAATTAAACCTCTCTTCTCTATAAATTACCCAGTCTCAGGTATTTCTTTATAGCAACACAAGAACAGACTAACACAGGAATATTGCTGAGCAAATCACACACAAGCCAGGCTGCAGCCTCTATGAAGCTATGATTTATAGTCTCATCTGGATCCTCAATTCTCTCCTTCCTCAGCTCTGATACTACAACCCAACAGATGAATTCACATTTTATCTCACAGAGCAGGCATCAGAAGGAACTCCCTTTTGCCCAAACATGTCCAGACTCACCTGCACCACATTCGTGCCTACTGTTTTCTTCTGTTACAACAGAAAAGGTGTTCATAATTTGCTAATTCCTCCCTCTGTGTTTTGGATTCTATATCTCATTTATTCTCAGGAAACCTTTTCTATCAGTTTTCTTTCTCTCCTTTACCTTCAGTCTTTTTATCTTCCCTCCTTCTAGCTCCCATTCCCCACATACAACAAACTGCTTTTTGTCTAAGTACACAGCACACTTTCTTGTCTGCAGGCCTTTTGTCATGATGTTGTTCCTGACTGGGCCATTCTTCCCTTTCCCTTCCTTTTCCTTCCTTAGTGAAACCTTTCTTATGATCCAGGACACTTTTAGAAATGTCTTCTATGAAGCCTTCTTTAACTGCTTCCAAGTCGGAGTGAGATGACCAGCACTGTATTCACAGCACTCTGTGCTTAGCCCCCTCAGACTATTTTTGTTTGTTTGTTTTGAGACAGAGTTTCGCTCTTGTTGCCCAGGCTGGAGTACAATGGTGCAATCTCAGCTCACTGCAACCTCCACCTCCTGGGTTCAAGTGATTCTCCTACCTCAGCTTCCTGAGTAGTTGGGATTACAGGCATGCTCCACCACACCCGGCTAATTTTGTAATTTTAATAGAGACAGGGTTTCTCCATGTTGGTCAGGCTGGTCTTGAACTCCCGATCTCAGGTGGTCCGCCTGCCTTGGCCTCCCAAAGTGCTGGGATTACAGGCATGAGTTGCCGCGCCCAGGGGCCCCCTCAGACTGTTTAACCCAGAAGAAGTAAGGATGTTCCAGTGGTTTGGTGGTAGGAGCCATCTAAACCTAAGTTTTTCTGAATTGTTGTACTTGGGTACCAGGCTTCCTCGACTCATAGGTCTCATATTGTTTATTTCACCCTTCTTGGGGATCGCACGTCTAAGAGCTGTTGTTTCATATACCAGGTCTGCTTATCTGGTTGTTTAAGATGAGAGACTAAATCCAGTCCATATTATTCCATCATAGCCTGAAGTGAGGAAGTCATTTCCTCGCTGTCTTTGAATACTGCATTTGCTAGCTATTAAATTTCTACATGTACATTTTTATTGGCTATTTATTCTATTACTCTAATATAGTTGCCTATTGCTAATGTCATATTCTTTTGATTAGAGTGGTTTTGTATTAAGTTGTAGTGTTTGCAAGGCAAATCTCTTTTGCCCTTTCCATCAAGTATTTTATGATATAAAGACTCTCTTTTAAAGATTTTATGTGATCATTAATAATAGCTTACGATTATATTCTTTTTTTTTCTTTCCTTTTTGAGACAGAGTCTTGCTCTGTCACCCAGGCTGGAGTTCAGTGGTGTGATCTCGGCTCACTGCAGCCTCTGCCTCCTGGGTTCAAGCAATTCTCCTGCCTCAGCATCACAAGTACCTGCAATTGCAGGCATGTGCCACCACCATGCCTGGCTAATTTTTGTATTTTTAGTAGAGATGGAGTTTCACCATGTTGGACAGGCTGGTCTTGAACTCCCAACCTCAAGTGATCCACCTGCCTTGGCCTCAAAAAGTGCTGGGATTACAGGTGTGAGCCATTGCTTCTGGCCTATTTATGATTATGTTCAAATAAGTATTTTGTTAGAAATAAATTTTGCATATTATATATTTTGAACCATATTCTAAAGTATATTTTCTATTTCTATTTCTTGCTCTTTACTCCTAGTATACAATAAAGCTATATTTTTGCATATTTATCTTTTAAAAAGTAATCTCCTTATTATAGTATACAATCATATCAGCAGAAAGATAGTTTAATCTCTTCATCCCTTCTTAATGTCTACTGATATTTTATTTCTGTCTTAGTCCATTTGGGCTGCTATTAACAAAATACCTTAGAGTGGGTAATTTACAAACAGCATAAATTTATTGCTCACTGTTCTGGAGGCTGGGAATTTCAAGATCAAGGTGCCAGCAGATTTGGTGTCTGGTAAGGTCCTGTTTCTCACAGATGGCGCCTTCTCACTGTGTCCTCACAGAGTGGGGCTGGGAGGCAAACAAACTCCCTCCCGCCTCTTTCATAAGGGCACTAATCCCATTCATGAGCTCCCTCATAACCTAGTCACCTCCCAAAGGCCCCACCTCTTATTACCATGACCTTGGGGCTTAGGTTTCAACATGTGAATTTGGGGGGAATACAAACAGACAATAGCAGTTACCTTATCTTAATATTATATATTCCCGAGAACCACTAAATCAATATTGCTTAATTATGACAACAGAGAGCATTCATTTCTTGTTCCCATCTTGATGAAAATGGCTTTAGTGTTTTACCATTTGGAATAATATTTGTGGGTGGGTCGGAGTCCATATCCTTTATCATATTGAAGCCAATTCTTTTAATCCTTCTGAGAGTTTTTATTATAAATCGTTCCTACATTTTATCAAGTGCCATTTCAGAATCTATCGATATAATCAGAAAGTTTTTCTTCTTTAATTTGTTAACTAGTGAGTTATGTTAATTGGAATATTTTGGTTTTGAATCACACTTCCATTCATAAAATAAATTCTACTTGATTACTTTGATATACTGTTTATGACAGGATTGAATTCTATTATTAAAAGTCAGATCCTGTTAGGTTGTATTAGAAAGCAAACCCAGAGCTTGCTTATTTCAAGAACGCTTAAAACTAGTAATAAAAAATAATGAAGATAAACAGGTGGGCAAAGAGAGATCAGGAAAACACAAATAAAAGAACATGGGAGTGATAATGCTAATATCAGATTGGTGGAATTTAAAATGAAAAATTTTAAGTGTCATAAATACTTATAAAATATAGGATTATAATTATAATGTTATAATTAAGGACTTAATTTATAAAAAATATAAAATAGCAATAAACTTTCATGTACCTAAAATGTAGCAGTTAAATACATAAAATACAAACAATTATAAATTTAACAAGATCATGATCAATATCATGATAACTAATTATAGTGAATATTTTAATATAGCTCTTTCAGAACTGGATAAATTTGGAAGACAAAAATTAATTAAGAATATGATGGAATTATGCAATTCAACAAAATCTCAATTTTATTCATGTGTAATGTTACATTTTCAAAATTGAGAATATACTATTTTCCCACTAAATGTTCGTGCACATTTATAAAAAGTGATCATAGAGGTGCCCACAAATAAATACTTAACATATTTTTTAAAGTATATCTCATTGATTATAATTTTTAAAATTAGAAATAAATATTAAAGAGATGAACAAAATCCCAGCACTTTGGGAGGCCAAGGCAGTGGATCACGAGATCAGGAGATCAAGACCATCCTGGCTAACATGGTGAAACCCCGTCTCTACTAAAAATACAGAAAATTAGCCAGGTGTGGTGGCAGGCGCCTGTAGTACCAGCTACTAAGGAGGCTGAGGCAGGAGAATGGCGTGAACTTGGGAGGCGGAGCTTGCAGTGAGCCAAGATCGTACCACTGCACTCCAGCCTGGGCAGCAGAGCGAGACTCCGTCTCAAAAAATAAATAAATAAATAAATAAATAAATAAATAAATAAATAAATAAGATGAATAAGATGAATGAGTTGGAAATTAAGAAACACACTCCTAAATAGCCATGGAATTAAGAAATCAAAATAGAAATTGCAAACTCTCAAGAAAGTTGTAAGAAGAAGAGTGTTAAAACCAATGAGATGCATAAAAGAGCTGTGCATAGAAGCAGGTGTACCCTTAAATGCCTTCATAATCAAAGAAAAATGATAAATATAATTCCTCATTATGAAGCAATTTAGCACTCATCTTAGAAAACTAGAAAAACAGCAACAAGGAAAATGTGAGGAATATAGGAAGAGGAAATCAGTAAAGATAAGAAACAAAAATAAAGAGAAAACAATTATAGACACTAAAATTTCCAAAAGCTGGTGGCATGCACAGACCAGTGAATTAGAACTCTCTCACAAACCTGGTTAAGAAGAATAGGACACAGAAAATATATAAGATATTATCAGTAAGAAAGGTGACATTACACTGGTGTGGGAGAGATTAAAATATTATTTATATAATTTACATATCAACAAATTGAAAAACTAGGAAGAAATAAAGGATTACCAAACAAAGTATAAATTATTAAAATCTTTACAGGAAAAAGGAGAAAATATCAAAAGGGGTTGTAAATTAGGTTATTTCTACTATTGAAAGGTACCAGGCCACCTTGTGTGGATGAGATGGCTTAATCACTGACTCCTAGCTAGTGTTTCAAAACATTTGAGTGTTATTAACCTGTTCCAGACCACAGATTTTTCTAAACATCTCCTTGTTGATATTAACAATCCAGTTTAACCTTAATGGCACAGCTTGTTAAAGGGAGCCCAGAAAACTACTTAGCCACTGCTCTTATGAATATAGATGCAAAATCCTAAAAAGCAAAATATCAAGTGGAATCCATTAAGTTGGTATTGTAAGGCTTGAACACATACAAATGTGTGAGGAAAGGATGTGAGCGCTGAGAGAATCCCATCCATGATACACATGTTTTTCCGTTTTCTTGCTGAGAGCATGCCCTCCCTTTCCCTCGTCCTTGATACTCTTCTCACTGTCCACAGGTTAACCTGAGCTGGGCTGCAGTTACAGAGTAGTACTGTACTTTTGTTGCAGCTAAATCTAAGCAACTGGAATATACAGTCTCTTAGGGCTTAGCAGTTGTTAAAATGAGCAATCAACCCTTCTCTGCACTCCCTCAAGGAATGCACGAATGCCAGGGCATAAGGACATCCTTATGTCTAAAGAGACACTCTTTAGAGACCCGGAAGTGTGACCTGTAACACAAGTCCACACATTATTCTGTGTGGCAGCTGTGGTGGTTGTCCTGGAACTTTGGAAGTTTGAAACTTCTAAAATCCTGGCTCTTCCCCTGTGCATCAACATGTCTCTTGTTTATAGCTGATTTTGCAGTCAAAGCTATTCTTGCCACCTCCAAAACTGCCGTTGGTTTTAATAGAAGGAACATGTAGCCTTTCCCAGACCATTCATGAGATCTCTACCTGTGCAACCAAGCTAGGATTAAGTACTTCTTTCCTCTTTCTCATTTTGTCCCTTATTTCTGTGTCATATCTTCTGTCTTTCCAACTTCATTTATTTATTTATTTAGTTAGTTAGTTAGTTAGTTAGACCCTCTTGACACACTGTTCTCAGCTTAGTTTAGACTGAAAGCAGTTCAGCACTTTGGCAGTAGCTGCAGCTCATGTTAAATATTATGGTCACTGAAATGTGGAATAGCTTTGTAATGTGGCAGCAAGGAGCTTGAAATATTGGCCACAACTATGGCAGAGTCAGAGGTGGTAATTCTCATGGTGGCAGGTGAGAAAAAGGTAGAAGCTGCTTCCATGGTGACAGCATTGGCCTCAGTAGAAGCAGGGGATGAACAATGCTCAGGGAAAGGGACTTTTCTTTGGAAGTTGGTCAGTTGCTACCCTCCCCAACCTGTGCCTCTCTAGTATCCATTTCACTCCCTCCTCATTTTGGGTGGGATTAAACTCACTTTCAGCTCTAGGAATAGGACCCGATTTTACCTAAGCCCCTCATGGCAATCTCTTGCTACAACAGTTAGTTCAAGGATACACAAAAACTCAGGCCTATGCCAATAAGTGCATGGAATTTAGCCACAGTGATTGCTCAATGGATCAGCACATACCATTAAAATTGTCTAAATAGAAACAAAAATTCAGAACTTCTTTTAGATGTTGTTTCAGTAAGCCATTGCTCAAGAACAAAGTCCTCAAAACTTAGTGTCTTAAAACATCCATGATTCATTATTTCTCTCAGTTTTTTGAGTTGGCCCTGTGAGTGGTTCTTCTGGTCTAGCCTGAGGTCATTCACATAGTTGCAGTCATCTGACAGGTCAGTTGGAACTGGAGGGTCTTGATGGCCTCATTCCCATGTCTGGCAATTGATGGTGACTGCTGGTTGGAGTATCTAGGTCTTCCTCTACATGGCTTGCTATCCTTTAGTAAGCTTCACTAGGCTTTTGCTTAGCATGGTGGTTGCAGGTTTTCTAGAGAGGAAAAGTGAAAGTTACAACTTGTTTTAAGGTTTAATCTCTGAAACTTATATGTCATCACTTCTATTATATTCTGTTAGTAAAAGCAATTCCCAAGGCCAGCTAAGATTTAAAAGGATGGAAAAAATAGACCCTATCTCTTAATAGAAACAGCAGGATTGTCAAATTACAAAGGGGTGAGGACACAAGGTGCCATAATTTATTACTGGACATTACCTACTATCTACAATGATTGATCGAGGTAAGTTCTGCAGTGAAATTAACATAGACTGCTCAACAAATTATCCACTATTATCTTTTTAAAATTATCATGTGGATTCCTTCATCTAGAGCAAGCTTGCCCAACCCATGGCCATGGGCCACATGCAGCCCAGGATGGCTTTGAATGTGGCCCAACACAAATTCATAAACTTTCTTAAAACATTATGAGATTTGTTGGTGATTTTTTTTAGTTCATTAGCTATTAGTGTTAGTCTGTTTTACGTGTGGCCCAAGACAATTCTTCTTCTGCCAGTGCGGCCCAGGGAAACCAAAAGATTGAATACCCCGGTCTAGAGTGTATTCCAGTTTTCATTACTTTCCCTTCAGAGCTGGTGTTTCGTTCTACCACATTTCTTCATGTGTACCTGCATTTAAGAGTAAGTGCACCTGTCATTAATTAAGATATGAAGACACCACTGGTCCTATTTTCTGGCAATCATAAATCCTGGTATTTATATGTTTCACTCGCAGCTGTATTATATGAAATTTGGTATTTCTAGTTGAGGATGGTTCAAGATACTTGGCTGAGGTTATGTGTTTTTCCTGAATCTCTTCAAACCATCCCTCCACCATCAATAGATAAAAGGAGAAAACTCATTGCCATAAAGAGAAAGAACTTGTGCAGCAAAGAAATGTCTACACATATCTGCAAGATAAAAAGACAATGGAGACTTTCTGACAAAGAAAAGAGAGCAAGGAAGTGGTAGAACAGAATGACAGGAGGGGGCTGCAGCGGGGAGTGTTGGTGGGTGGATCAATTGAGAAACTTATCTGCAGAGCAGCTTACTGCTCTCTTCCTGACATGTCCATTTCCTTGCTTCTCTTCTCTGTGTTTTCTGATCTTTAGCATAGGAATGAAACTTCAATCTCCAAAAATACCCAACGCTTCTCCTCTGCTGAAATGTGAATATCTACATAGGCAGCATTAGAACTTCATGCCATACCTCAGAGTAAAGTTCTCCCATTTTGGCAGTTGAAACTTCTAAAGTGAATGATCTGCTCCCTGCCTGTTCCTCCTGAAGGCTTCACTTCATCTTGTCAAGCCCTGGACACATACATAAAGTCCCCGTTTAACCTTCCTGTTAATGACAGAGACTAAGCAGGAAAACAGACCCACATACAACAATAGAGGAAACATCTTTGCTACAGAAAGAAATTATTCCATTCCTCTCTCTTAAATAGAATGGATGTCTGAAGACCATCAACCCATTAAAGAAAGGATAAGACTAAGAAACAAAACTGTCTCTAGAAGAAACAAAGACGTTTCAGAGAAAAATTTAAGAAGGTAGTGTCCCCAAAGTACAAAAGCAGTGCTGTGAGAAAGAAACAATTGGGGATCAAATTAGAACATTTGTTATACATATAATCCTATGCCAAATGAAAATTTCCAATAAGAGTTTGAATATAAAGTAAGTCTCTCGAAACATAGAGAAAGAACAGCAAAGAGATTGGAGAAAACAGAGACAAAAACAAAACAAAATAAAAAGGTTGAACACTTGAGTTAGATAAGAGATGTGGAGAATATTTCTAAGAAGTGCAACTCAACTAATAGTAGTTCAGGGAAATGGCCATGCAATAACAGAAGGGAAGACATTTTAAAGATATATACAAAAATTTGGCCAAAGGTCAAAAGAGATCACTTTTCTGTTTGAAAGATTCTAAATAATTGAAAGAACACTCATGTAAACATAGTCCTGAAATCTTTTTTTTTTTTTTTTTACCACAAAAGATAAAGGAAAGACTCCTGAACACTTCCAGATAGATAAAACAGATCCTCTACAAAGGATAGAGAGTCAGGCTAGCATTAACTCTCATCACCAACACTGAATGGTAGAAGAATGAGCAATGCATTCAAAATTCAAAATTCTAACAGGCAATAATTCTGAACCTAGCATTCTTACACAGAATATCAACAAGGCATGATGGCAAAATGATTAATGATTATATTTTGGACACAGCAGGACTCAGAAAATGTATATCTCTTGTACACTTTTTAAAGAAGTTACCTGAGATATAACTCAACAAAATAAATGCAGATATCAAGTGGTGTTGGTCGAACTGTCTTCCCAAAAGATGTTGACGTCCTAACCTCCAGTACTTGTGCATGCCACCTTATTTGGAAATAAGGTCTTTGCGGATTATCAAGTTAAAATGAGGTCATTAGGGCAAGCCCTAGTTTAATATGATGGTATCTTCATAAGAAGGGAAAATTTGAACACAGAGACAGACAGCATAGATGAAAGGTGAGGTGAAGACCCAGAGAGAACACCATCTATGAGATAAGGAGTACATGAGGCTATTAGAAAATAGGAAAGAGGCATGAATGAATTCTCTCCCATGCTGTGGACACCCTGATCTTGAACCTCTAGCCTCCGGAACTGTAAGATATTGGTGTTTTGTTACAGCAGCCCCGGGAAATTAATACATCCAGAGAGATTTCTGTCTTTTCTTTTCTTTTCTTTCTTTTGTTTTTTTGAGAAGGAGTCACCCAGGCTGGAGTGCAGTGGTGCAATCTCGGCTCACTGCAACCTCCGCCTCCAGGGATCCAGCAATTCTCCTGCCTCAATCTCCTGAGTAGCTGGGATTACAGGTGCTCACCACCAAGCCCGGCTAATTTTTGTAATTTTAGTAGACAGGGGTTTCACCATGTTGGCCAGGCTGGTCTCCAACTCCTGACCTCAGGTGATCTGCCCACCTTGGCCTCCCAAAGTGTTGGGATTACAGGCATGAACCACCGTGCCCGGCCTCAGAGAGAAGATTTCTGATGGAAAAGATGAAAGATTTCACCCAGAGGCTTTGGGAAAACAATCCCCTGGTGACAATTATCTGTCAGGTTCTGAAGCAATCATTCCAGGTTGGGAACAGAATCAGAGGGCTCTGAGGAAAATGAAGAACAGAAGAACCAAAACAAATGAAATTTAGCCTAAGGAGCTAGATAATGTTAATGAGTATATGAAGAAAGAATATATATTTCTTCTTTCCACTTAGGATCCCTATCAAAAACAGAAAATGAACAAACAGGCTATGTAACAAAGTCATGGTTCAAATATGAAGGAAACTAAGAGATGTCATGCATACCTTTCAGCAATGATGGTGTGTTATGAAACAGAAACCATTTAACCTAGAAGTGATCCCTCTGTCATGAAGGTTATGACTTTGGTCACAGAGAGAATGAGATGCAATCTTATATTATGTTTCTTCAGTTAGCATTATTAAAATAATTGTATAATATATATGCTGTTTATTAATTTTAAGCTTTTAGAAAGAAATATGGGTGACTTTCCTGTGGTTACAAGTTAAATATTACCAAACCTGCTACTAAAGATACAGCTCAGAAGGTAGAAGTAGAAGGTGGCAAGAGGCAGGGAGACGGGCAGAATTGCTAATCATCTCATTGGGTAAGGTGTGCAGGCCAGACACATTGCCCAAATTTTCAAAAAAAAGAAATAGTATCTTAAGTGCATTATACATTGGCACGAGGTTATCAACATCAGAATTAAAATTGTAACTAAAAATGGACACAACCTTCCTCAACTTGCTAAGGAACATTTGCAAAAAACCTACAGCTAACACCATACTTAATGGTGAGAAACTAGATGCTTTCTCACTAAGACCAGAAATAAGGTAATAATGTCAGCTTTCAGGTCTCCTTTTCAGCATCATACTGCAAGTGCCAACTAACCAAATAAGACAAGAAAAAGAAAGAAAATGAAAATAGAAGATTGGAAAAGAAGACATAAATAAAACTGTCTTTGTTTGCCAAAGACATGATGGTCTATGTAGAAAATCCCCCAAATTAACAAAAAAGAGTCCTGGAACTAATGAGTAATTACAGCAAGCTTGTGAGATACAAGGTTAATATGAGAAAATCAATTGCTTTCTTTCATACCAGCAATGAACAATTGGAATTTAGAATTAAAAACACGAGACTGTTTGCATTAGCACCAAAAAAGAAAGAAAAAAATACTTCAGGTAGAAATTCAAGGAAATATGTATAAGTTATGAAAGAGGAAAAATACAAAACTTTGATGAAAGAAAAAAAGATCTAAATAAATGGAGAGATATTCTATGTACATACATAGGAAGACTCAATACTGTCAAGATGTCAGTTCCCCCAATTTGATCTATAGGTTCAATGCAATCCCAATCAGAATCCCAGCAAGTTATTTTGTGGATATCAGCAAACTGATTCCAAAGTTCATATAGAGAGGCAAAAGGCTTATTATAGCCAACTCAATATTGAAAGAGAAGAGCAAAGTCAGAGCACTGATACTACCTGGCCTTAAGACATACTATAAAGCTTTCTACAGAGATGTACAGTAGTCAAGATAGTATGGTACTGGCAAAAGAATAAATTAGATCAATGGAATAGAATAGAGAGCCAGATATAGACACATACAAATATGGTCAATAGATTTTGGGAAAAGTAGTAAAGGTAATTCAATAGAGAGAGGATACTTTTTTTTTCAACCAATAGCCCTAGAAAACTAGATATCCACATATAAAAAAAGGAGAATCTAGACACAGATATTATATCTTTCACAATCCGAAAAGGCTTCATACTGTATGATTCCAACTACATGACATGCTGAAAAGGGGAAGATTAAGGAGACAATAAAAAGGTCAGTGGTTGCCAGGGGCTTGGAGGGGGGAGGTAAAATTGAATAGGTGGAACATAGGAGATTTTTAGGACAGTGTAACCATTCTGTAAGATACTATAATGGTGGAAACATGTCATTATACATTGGCCGAAACCCATAGAATGCACAACATAAAGAGTGAATCCTAACGTAAATTACAGACTTTAGTTAATAACACTATATAAATGTTGGCTCATCAACTATAACAAATTTATCACATTAATGCAAAATATTAATAGGGGAAACTAGGGGGAGACATATGAGGGTCCATATGGAACCTCTGTATTTTCCACTCTGTTGTTCTGTAAAGCTAAAACTGTTAAAAAAATAAAGTCTAATTTAAAAAAAAAATGGTAGAAGAAAGCTATTTTACATGGTTCTCTTTTATATTTACATGACTCTTGAAGTATTCCAGAAGACAGAGATTCTTCTCCATTACTAAAAGAGGTCTTATATATTGAATATCTGTTTTCAGTAAACTTGTTTGTGTACTTTGGCAATTGTGATTTTTCTCCTGAACTTATTATCATACATTTCTTTCACTCTGTTTTTTATGGTTCGTTTGGGTGCAAGATAGATGGATTTGATTATGTGATTAGCACATTTCAGGTAAGATGAGTGAAACTTCCTTGAGAATATAATAAAATAAATGTGATATTTGTAGGTTCCTCTTTTCCTCTACACAGACTCAAAATCCACAGCAAAGATTGTTTACTTATAGAACATTTTTCTCTGAGGAGACTACACAAATATTTATGTTGGCTTCTCTTATTAAAGAATGGATAAAGGAAAAACAAAAAACCAAGTCAGACCTATCCTTGTTTAGAGATAGAGTGATTAAGCTCTAGAAGGCCAACAGAGTTCTATTGTGTTCTATTCTTCCATCAATTCATTCATATATTCAGTTAGCAAATGTTTATTGAATTACAATCGCATGCCAGGTTCTGGGAAGGCTCTGGGTCCTTTCCTTCAAGACACTGTTGTCTGTCTGTAGAGAATCTCATCAATTGATCTGCAATTATGATAAAGTGTACTCAGTTTTTTGTTAAGAGAAAAAGACTGCACTATGGAGCTTGACATTGTAAGAATTGTCAAAGTGCTCTATGGTGGCAGGGGTGCACATTGCAAAGTGGAAAGTGGCATGGAATGAGGCCAGAGAGTCCTCATGTGATACAAGACATTTGCCTCTATTCTGAAGGATTTGGAGCAGGGTCAGACCCCTCTTGTATTCCGGGAAAATCTCTCTTGACCTCTTCTCTTATTCCTGATGACCATGAGACCAGTTCCACAGGTGCTTCCACAACTGCATACAGGAACAAGCAAAGAGTGTTTCACCTTTCTTGCTTCCTGACTCAAATCTTATCTGTGGAAGCCTCTTGGCACTCATGCATGGGTAACAGGGAAGTACAGGAGTCAATTAATACCCAGTGGGGAAATCCTTGACTAATTGGGTATGGGAGATGTCGAATAAATGACCCAGAGAGACTAAAAAAAAAAGAAGGCTGAGGACCAAGCTCCAAAGAACATCAACTTGTAGAAAAAAATTTAAGAATTTAAAGATTTAGAGATGGGTCCAGGAAGAGAACTCCTCAAGGAAAGGGTACAGGGATCCAAAGAAAGAACATTGACATCTTAGAAGGCAGAGGAAGAGAGTTTTCCTAGGCTGAGAGGGAACCAACATTGTTAAATGCTGCGGAAGGTCAAATAAGACAATAAATGAGAAGCATGCATTGGAATGAAAAACATAAAGACATTAGTGATCTGTATCAGATGAGTGTCACTGCAGCAGTGGGAGAGTAGCCACATTATAGGGATTGAGAAAAGATTGGGAGGTAAAGAAGTAAGGACCATGTATTAGTTTTTTATTGCTGTAGTAACAAATTATGAAAAACTCAGCAGTTTAAAACAACAACACACTTATTATCTTATTGTTTTGTAGGTTCTTACTGGGCTAAAATCAAAGTATTAGCAGGACTGCGTTCCTTCGGGGGGTTCTGGAGGACCTTTTCCAAGTTCTAGAGGCAACCCATGATCCTTGACTTATGGCCCCTTCCTCCATTTTCAAAGTCAGTAATGTTGCATCTCTCTGACCATTCCTCCAGTCACATCTCCCTCTGAAATCATACCTGAAAAGCTTCTCTGCTTTTAAGGGTTCATGTGCTTATACTGCCCACCCCCAACTCCCATATAATTCAGAAAAATCTCTCCTTTCTCCAGTTCCCTAACTTAGTCATATCAGCAGGTAATTGCCTTTTGCCATGTAAAGTGACATTTATAGTTCTTAGGCTGAAGATGCAAATATCTTTGGTCTGCCATTATTCTGCCTGTCACAGACAATGAGCAGAACTCTTCCGAATTTTTTCCAGGAAGAAGAGTAATGTAGCATAGCTTGAAGGCATGTGCGGTTGCAAATTTTTTAAGGAAGTGATGGGGAGCGAAGGCTTAGAAGGCAGATGGACACTGGAAGGATGATATTCTTCGGAGACAACTCACAGACAAAAATTGGCTGTTTATTTTACTGCGATGATTGTAGATTAAGTTTTCATAATGAGAAAGTGATTATCCATTACATGTTAGATGATGGCTATGATGATGATTTGGTCTAAAGCTAGTCTGATCTGAAAATGATTGCATCTTTAAGAACTTTAGATTCTTGCTAAAGTAATACTATCCAAACATTGATTTAGTTTGCCATAAAACATTGTATTAGAGAATAAAATATGGTTTATGAAAACTGCATTTCATGCTTTAAGTAATACATATTCTAAACTTGTTATACTGGCATGGTAGAATTAATTACATGCTCTAGAACATCCTGTGCTTGTTATGAGTAAATTTCCAAAAAAATTAAGTGGAAGTAACCAGGGGATTAAGCATGAACTGTAAACAAAATTAATAAATATTTTTAGAATGACTTATTGTCCAAGAGTCTTAAACATGTATTAATATAGTTCCAATGTGTCTATGATAGTCTTCTCTATATAATTATATGTATATAACATATAATCATATATACACATATATGTATACTTACATATATAAACATATATGATATCATATATAAAATATGTATGGAAATATATACATTTGCGTGTGTGTGTGTATAGGATCTAGAGTTGTCTATCATAGGCCAGAATAGTAAACAAAATGACAGAATCAGTTTTACTGTATAAACAGCTTTACTGTATAATTTACTGATAAAGAGCTGTCTGACTCTTCGAGTTCCCTATTTAGCCGGACAGCCATGCAACAAAGCAACCTTCAATTTTTTTCTGTGCTATATCTTTTCCTGAAATTCAGCATCAAATTTGATCTAGTGAAATGGCAGAAAGGCCAAAATGACCTCTATCTGAAATATGACCAAGGAGTTCGCTTTTTCCAAAAAGGCAGCTTTGTATTTTTTAGGCTTTTAGTTTAGGAGTAGCCCTTCTCTGGGCCTGACCAAAGGAAGCTTACTGTGCCCTGGGCTTTGACTCTTTGAACCTTATGATAACATATTATTATCATTATTTTCTTTTTGGAGACAAGGTCTTGCTCTGTCACCCAGGCTAAAGTACAGTGGTGTGATCATAGCTCACCGTGGCCTTGATTTCCTGGGCACAAGTGATTCTCCAGCCTTAACTTCCCATATGATAACGGATTCTAACCACATCAAGTTCATGCATATGGAATATATTCAGTGGCTGAGCTAGTTTCCTACTCAGTCTCCCCTATTTTCTTTTCTCCCATCTCCTTTTCACTGGATGCTTCAACCTCATTAGTATTTGAGGAAAAAAACTGGATCCTGTCCATCATTTTGGTTGTTGCTTTCCTTTTCCTGGCAGACAGGGCCTAAAGTTTCAATAGAGGAAGTGGGGAGGGATATAGCACATTCAGAGTTTATGAAAGACCTTATTTACCATCAAAGTGAAGGTTTCCAGATACTCCAGCCCTATTTTCTTATGCTCTTAGGTCTTTGATGAGGAATTAAGAACTCTAGCCAGCACAACAGAAGACATTGAGAGCTGGTTGGCAGAAAGCACTACATGGTGTCCTGAAGTTGTTCATTAATTATAAATGATATTGAGGAGTAGACCAAGGAGTAGAAGTGTGTTCAGAAACTTTAAATATCTTAAGAATTTCTACACAAGCACTTCCGAGAGACATTTGAATTTACACAGTTAAAATTGAATATTTTTCTGCTAGCTTCCATCACACTAGTTTTTGTTTTTGTTTTGTTTTTTTTTGCAAAGCATTCATTGCATCTTACCTTTTAAACAGAGTTACATGTCACTTTGACCCTCTTCCTGACTTAATTATAAGTCTTTAGGTGGTGTTCTCAAATGGTTTAAGAACAATCTGAGGACCTTGATAAGAGAATTTAGGGCAGACATCTCTGGGATTCTCATTCAACAAATTTGTGGGATCCAGTAACGTTCCTTTTAACAAGACCTGAGGTGATTGTAATTCAATGGTCTGTGAGCCACCTTGAGAAATATGTGTCTGCAGATCAGGGTCTCTGTGGCTCTTGGGCCTTCCCACTATGCAATGATCGTAGAGATCCTCAGTGCATGTTTGTGGAATTGAGGTTAAGTGATTTGGAAGGGTAAAATCCCATTAATGATTCAAACTCAAGTGTCCTGCTTTCAGAGATGAGCCTGTACTCCTAACGGGCTGTCCATAGACCAATTTTTTGATAGAAGGAAATTGCATAAGCAATTCTTTACTGGGGACAATTAGTACAAGAGATTCTATTTTATCTAGGAGAACAACGGATAGAAAGTTGCTTTATTTACTTGCTTTCTTCCCTAGGGAAAGGTGCAGACCTGGGAAGGAAGAAATGCTGCCTGTAGTACATGGGGAGAAGGTTCAGTCATGCTTGCGTTTCCCATTCATTTCTGGTTGTGTGCTTCCTATGTCTTCTGCTTCTTTTGTTTATTGTTTACTAGGTGCTGTGAGGTCTGCTCTTTAATGTGCGTGCCCTTTGTTCTTCTGCCATAGGGTGTGAAGCCATCTAGGTTGTTTGCCCTTTGCTCTTGGCTACCTCTAAATAGTCATTTGTAAAAGAAAGAGGAAAATCACATCTTATCCACCAGCTTTGTGTACATTATTTGAAAATTTTATCTTTAATATACAAAGAAAGTACAATCCTTCTTTGCGTGGTTACAGAGCGGAATGGTCACACCATGCTCTGGAAAGACATCATCTGGAAAACCAATAGGTAATTATTTTAATGTAAATATAGTGAAAAGCATCTTTATGTTTTAGAGTTTTGCTAATGCTTTCAGTGACTGCAACAAATTAACATAACACTTTCTTGCATCGACACTATTCACTCTTCAGTTTATTTAAATGCCATTAGTTTTAGATTGTTTTAAGTTGATCTGTGGAAATAATATGTGGATAATACCAATTCAAAAATATATATGAATTGTTTTGTCTGTTAAATGTATTGGAAATATTTAAGGCTTAGTTTCCAAGTGAGAAGAGGCAATAAACTTTAACTTTAAAATCAAGCATGTTCTGTGTGTCTATCTTCAAAACCTAAGATTATTTCCGTTATCTACCTAGCTTTCTATCTTCTGATAAGCATCCAACAACAGCTTTATCTTTTCAATTAGTGACACCGTCTTAAATCACAGCAGCTCTTAGAAACAAAACTGGCACAAATACTCTCGCCTCTCAATGGATTTACATACTATGTTGATGTTGAAAAAAGTTATAGACATGGAAAACAGCACAGTACAAGGGTGACGCTTATTTTATCTGGGGTTTATTGCACGGGCAGAGGCTGTCATTTTCCCATAGTGTCTTCATTTATTATGCTAATTGACTTTCCAAGCTCAGACTGGAGGGTGTCTGCCCTGTGAACTATTCTCAGTTGGAGGGTTTTAAAAGCAAACCTGTTTTGTGCTTGAATGAAACCAAAAATCAATGTGTTTCTTTTCAAAGACGGGAGGGTCAATACCGTGGTTGTTTTTGTTCCCATCCAGTTATGTAACCGTGGGGACTTGTTTCTTTGCTTTCAGGATTCGTACAAAACACATTAAAGTTAAATAATAGGGGAGTCTCAGGAGTAACCCTCGAGTTGCGCCTTGGAGTGTGTGTCCCTGGGACTGGGAACCTCCTGTGAGTTCCATCTCAAGTGCTGCTGCTGCTGTGTGTGTGTGTGCGCGCGCGCGCGTGTGTGTGATTAGCCAGCACGCAGCACTTCCCCAGGGTTGTGTTTCCTTTTTCCTGAGATTTGGCGAAGGGTAAAGGGTCGGAGTCACATGGATACAAAGCTTTTGATTAATGTCCAAGTCACTGCTGTGGCTGCCGTAGCCGCTTCCCCTCCAGCCCCGGCCGTGTGAGGCCAGAGCAGCGGGACCGGGCGCGCGCAGGGCCTGGCCGGAGCTCCCACTCCCAGGAATTTTCTCAGCGGAGCCCCGCGCCCCCCGCTTTGGGATTCCAGCTCGATCCCCTCCTCTCCCTGCGCCCAGCCTCCCCCCGGCATGTAAAGTCGTCTGTCCCTCCTCAGAGTTGGCGGAGGCGGCAACTTTCCATTCTTGCCGCCGGGTGCCGGTCAGCAGCGGGCGCGCGGGTCAGCCCTCAGCACGGCGGGCAGCGCCGCGCACCGCCGCCGACCATGAGCGAGGACAGCCGTGGGGACGGCCGCCCCGAGAGCGCCAAGGACCTGGAGAAGCAGCTTCGCCTGCGCGTGTGCGTGCTCAGCGAGCTCCAGAAGACCGAGCGGGACTATGTGGGCACACTGGAGTTCCTGGTGTCGGTGAGTGTCCTCGGCAGACGCTGGGGGACCTCGGGGCGGCGCGGGGCGCGGGTCCCGGAGCGGCTGCGGGAAGCGCGGGCGGCATTGTCTGTGCGGGAAACGGACGGGTCGGGGCATCGCAAGCGCGGGAATCGGCGTGTAGACGCTGCGTTCGCGGGGGCGGTGACCCTCGCGGGCATTTGTTAGTGCCCTGAGACTCACTGAGTTGCGGGGGCCTTGGAGAGCTCCAGGTCTGAAAAGTTAGCTCTAGAGAAGAGAGCTCCAGTCCAGGGAATCCCGGCTCCCCCATCTTCCCTCACTTTTCTTTTACCCTCCTCTCTAGTCTGCTTAAGTGCACTGTGTAATTGATTTTCCTTCTTGTTCTTTCCTGGAGACTTTGTTTTAAAGCTTTGGTTTAGTGATTAAAGATCCAGTCGGCTACATTCAGGTACACTAAGTTAAAAAATTTCCTTGAATGTGCTCGAGCTTGAGTTCGTTACTCAGATAACATGGCAGTGGCCGCTTTAGTTATGGTCTTTGAAACAGAGGATTCTGGTGTGGGGGTACTGAGAGAGCAGAGGGGTGATGATCTCTAGCAGCTGTTGGATGTTAAAGCCACATGTGGCGCTCACCCCTTCCTAGTCCTACAGTCTCCTCCCCACTGGCTTAAATCTGTCTTCTGCTCAGTTTCTGGTCCCCTGTTTACATGGCCCATGGGAGTGCTGTAATCAAGCTTCGGGACTTCGTGGAACTGGGTATGTACTTACTTTCCACGTTTCTGCTTGACTCACTGCCATCTGCTTTGAAAACGTTTCATTCATTTTAGGGCCGAAGGGGCAAAACTGAGTGAAAGTAGCTGCTGAGATAACACTCAAAAGTTGAATTTTTCCTATTCACTGCTGAAAAGACAAAGAATTTAAGCCTTGGCTTCTTTCCACCCAGATTCTTGGGAGAGCATCATTCAAAGAACCAGGAGCTTCAGGTTTTGTGATCTCATCCAAATCCTTCTTCTTCCAACAACCAATTCCATGCCCCCTTGGTCTGAAGGAAAATATTTCAGGTGCCAAACTTCCTGCTTAGTGTTCTGAAATCTGTCAACTTTCTGCTTATAATCATGACAGATAAAATTCACTTCTTGGCTGTGGCAAGAAGGAAAGAACAATGTCTCAAGTGATGTAAAATGTACAGATTGGGTTATGGTTGACTTCTCAAAATCAATATACTTGACTCTTAGGGGCCACATTCTCTGCAAATGTACAGGTATTTGAGAATATCCTGGTAACTGGAGATTTTTAGAATTATTATATACTTCCTTGTAATGAAGGTTGTCAAAAATGTATGTTTTTAAGATTTGATTTTTAATAGCTTTAAATTTGGCTTTCATGAAACTTTTTTGGTAACAAAGTTCTTTGTCTTTTGAAGAATCTGAGTCATTTCTTACATAATTACTCTTTTCTGAAGATCTGTGTACAAAGTACTGTGCAGAATACTTTGCAGAATTAGACAGTTAATCTAATTATAGTAAAAACTTAATTTGTTGATCTTTATTTAAAATATCAGTTTTTCTTCTAATCTTAAACCTGATCATTACAACAGAAAACTTACTATTAGTATATAGAGTTAGGTAAGAAAGTATGGAAAGTATAAAATAAATTTTCCCCTTTTATAAGGAGAACATCATTTCATGATTTCTTTTTTTCTCTTTCAGAATCTATGGGCTCTTCCACTTTTTGTTTTCTTTGTGCATCATTTGTGCCTGTTTATGTTTATATGCACAAATGCACTAATTAGTCTGAATGTCATCCTAAATAAAAGTTTACCCTGGCTTACAAAACCTAAGATCTATTTATAATACATTATTAGATTTTCTTTTTAGGGTGTTATTTATAGCAACATTTACACCCCATAGAGTTTTCTTGGTTATTTGAAGTTGATGTAGTCACTCTGGTTTTGATATTAGACTATGCTAGTGTGTAGCAAGAGCTTTTAAGCTATTCAAACCCTTTGGCCTGGTAATTCCTCTTCTAGGAACCAATCCTAAGGGAATGATCAGAGATGGAAACAAACAATGGGAGTTATTTTTAAAAGTTAACCATAGTATTAAATAAGTCGAGTGGTAAATTTGTTGCCAAAAATTGATAGTTTACTCCTAAGTCAAATTAAATATTTGTTAGATTAGTCATTAATCATTTATATTATTGCTTTAAGCCGTTAACATGGATGTAGGATGACTAATCTTTAGTAGAAAGAGGAAGAAGAGGTAAAAAACATATTTTTAGTTCTACTAAGAATGTATTTTTACTTAACCACCCTATAAATAAGCAAACAAAATGGTATTATTACCTTTATAAAAAGATCATATGTCCCAGCACTTTTAGGGGCCGAGGCGGGTGGGTCAGCTAAGATCAGGAGTTCGAGACCAGCCTGGCCAACGTGGTGAAACCCCATCTCTA
The DNA here is from genome assembly GCF_002776525.5 of Piliocolobus tephrosceles. Classification (NCBI taxonomy): domain Eukaryota; kingdom Metazoa; phylum Chordata; class Mammalia; order Primates; family Cercopithecidae; genus Piliocolobus; species Piliocolobus tephrosceles. The sequence continues at coordinate 68,965,080 of NC_045440.1, forward strand.
CTAAAAATACAAAAAATTAGCTGGGCGTGGTGGTGAACATATTTAATTCTAGTTACTCAGGAGGCTGAGGCAGGAGAATCGCTTGAACCCGGGAGGTGGAGGTTGCAGTGAGCCGAGATCGTACCACTGCACTCCAGCCTGGGCGACAGAGCAAGACTCTGTCTCAAGAAAGAAAAAAAAAAAAAAAAAAAAAGAATATGGCTAGAGGGAAAAGCTTTTCTAAAATCTTTCCTATTTCTCAGCCTTCTCTCACCTCAATTCCCACACTTCGGCCTTTAAGGAAAGAGCATCTTACCCCACTGCCATCCCCAAGACAGCCCGTGAGCATTGCCTTTCTTCTCTATGCCATGGTATTTGTCTATCTGCATCTTCTCTGTAGTTGCCCCCAGGCACACACTGCTGTTTGAACAAAGCTCTGTGCCTTCACCTGGCTACTCTTTCCATGGTGGGCTGTGCTTCCTCAGCACAGCCTTTGTTCTTCCTGGGGCCTTCCTTTTGTACCTTGTGGATTCCTTTCAAGGCTCAGTTAGCCCCTTCTTCCCAGGTGTTCCTTGCTTATATCCACTTTACCCTGCATTTCCTTCTTCCATAGTACCCAAACTCATTGATTTTTGTTTACTTTGGTCTCATTCTGTTAGACCTCCTTGAGGACAGGGACATACCACCTTGTCTGCCTGTGCTTTCCATAATTGTGTGCAGTGCTTGTGACATTGTAGGTACTCAATACATGCTTGTTGAATGCATGCATGAATCAGTGAGTTGACCCACCCTCTCTCCTCCCACTCCATTTTTAACGATAGTGCCTCAATTATCCTGAACATTTTGATTTCCTGTTTTCTTCCATTTGGTCTAAATAGACAGTAGAATTTTCAGTTTTGCTTAGGCACGTATGAATTTATGCAGCAAAAAATTTCAAATTAAACATGTAGTACCTGCCTTTAAAACAGAAACATGATTTAAATCAGGTATTGAGATATTAAAGACTTTGCATGCACTATTGTTGCATATATTTTAAATTTTTGTTTGAGATCATGGATAGGTTATTTTTAGGTCACAGATAAAATGTTAGAGAGTGATCTAATCTGCTTGAATTTATGTTCTTGTTTTGCTTGGGAAATGAAATTTTTTGCTTTGTAAAAAGTATTTCTTCTAAATAAATGATTATATGAACCTAACATCCAGTATTTAACATCCAAAGTCTGGACAATAGTAAGTTACAACCTGTTTCCTGTTTGCCAACCTGTGACAGAGCCTGCCGAGATGACAGACTCATGTGAATGGACAGAGAAAAGGAAGACCCAGGGCTGGCTTCATCGATGCACATCCTGTGCAGTGGCCCACGGTTCTGAGCTGAGAAGGATGCCCAGCTCGTTTTAATGCTCTACTATTGCCATCTTGAAATTCTTGCCAATTTTCTCTTTGACCTTGTGTTTTGCAAATGAAGTCTAATGGGACAATGGACATGAGCAGAGCAGACACATGAAAGAAAAAAGTGTTATATTTCAGTACCTTTAATAGCATTCCCCAACAGCCCCCTGCTTTTTGAACAAGAGACCTCACATTTTTATTTTGCACTGGGCCCAGAAAATTGTGTAGGCCAGTTACATTGTGGGTCAGTGTCATTGAGGCAGGATGACCATATAATTTACTGTCTAAACTGGGACACTTCTGAGAGTGAAAGGGAGTGCTATTAGTAATTACACTGGGAAACAGATGGAAACTGGGATTGTTCCTGGCAAACCAGAATGCATGGCTAGTCTACATTGTGGGCATATTAAAAGAATGACTTCAAGCTATGTATCTTGTCATAAACAGAATATTTTCAAATGTGTTGCCTGTCCAGGCTTTGACCTTGGATACCTTAGCATTTGAGTCTCATCTCTAATTTGCTTTGTGATTTTAAACACATTCCTAACTTTTCATGCCACTTTTTCTTCATTTGTACAATGGAGAACAATAGCATTTCTCAGGGGTATTGTAAGGATGATATAATATATGCATTGGGCTTGGCCCATCTGGCTCAGGAGAGGGTCCTGTAAGTAGTTACTGTTATTTTGCTGATGTTACAGTTGTTATAAAGAGCCATGCCTATGGTTATCATTAGATATAACTTTTGTTTCTGTTATATTCCTTCTCTACCCTTTCTATATGTCCCCAATTCTCTTCTTTGTTTCCTCCTTCCTTGTTTTCCTTCTATTAGTGTAGTCTTTTTAATGATATTCTTATAAATGCTCATTAGTTGATTTTAAGACAGTGAGAAAACTTTATATTCCAGGTAACAACAACCACAGTTGGAGTTTAAACGGTTGCATCCTCACTCTCTTATTCAGCTTAATATATGTGTGTCTCTTAGCTCTTTTAAATTGTGCTCCCTGGAGCTCCAGAGGCCCTTGCAAGGGCTGCTGGAGAGCTAGATGTTACGGCTTCAGGAGTGCCACCCTAGCTTCTCTGTGCATGGCTCCACCTTTCTCAGATTTGAGCTTTCGTAAAAGCAGTTAGAAAAAACATTTGTCTAAATGGCAAATTCCCAGAGAAAAGGGGATTTGCATTTACTTCCTGTGTATGCTTTTCTTGGCCTAAACACAGTGCTTTGTAAATAGCAGGTGCTCAAGAAAACAGACAAACAGGCCAACAAAGCAAAAGCAAAGCAGAATTTGAATGCATCTGAAATCAAACTCTTTAAGTCGTGACCTGACTCTTCCAGACAAAGATGATTGATTCAGCACATTATGCTTAAGGTTTATGTTATGGACTGAATTGTGTCCCTCCCCAGGAGTCATATGTTGAAGTCCTAATCCCCAGTACTTAAGAATAGGACTGTATTTGTAGATAGGGCCTTTAAAGAGGTGATCAGGTTAAAATGAGGTCATAGGGTAGACCCTAATCCAATTTGACTAGTGTCCTTCAAAGAAGAGGAGATTTGGACACACAGATTCTGGGGTGTACAGAGGAAAGGCCTTGGGAGGACATGGGGAAAAGACAGCCCTCCGCAAGCTAAGGAGGGAAGCTTCAGGAGAAACCAAACCTACTGACACCTTGATCTTAGACTTCTAAGCTTTCAGAGTTGTGAGAAAATAAATTTCTGCTTAAGCCATCAATCTATGGTATTTTGTTGTGGCAGCCTGTGCAGATGAACGCAGCTTCTATTAGGTGCTGGATCATCACAATACTCTATGGGAGCTGCGACACTAGAGCCATAAGCAAAGTCACATGGAGGCAATAGAGATTCTTTCAGTCAGGGAGTCAAGGGAAATTTTGGGAAGAGATGATGATAGAGCTGGCTTCTAAAGGATGTGGAGGAATGTGTCATACTGGGAGAATTATCCATCCCCAAAGTACAGCATGCCCAATGTGACCTCAGTGTGGCAGAGCCTGGCATTTCAGGGTCTAAAACAGTCTTATAATTATACCCTATTATAATACCAATGACTTTAATATAAAACTAGTAGCTATTGTGATTAGATTTGTTTCTTAGCAAGAGAATTCTGTTTACGAGGTTGAGGAACAAAGATTGGAGTCTAGTTACCCATTAAGAGCCTGTCATTGCATTAGTCCAGGTAAGAAATGTGGAAAGTCTGATCTGGGGTAGAAGCTTTGGAAAATATGAAAGAACAATAACAACAAAAAAACCCAAACTAAACCACAAAATATCAAATGCCCAACTATGAGGGATTTTTTGGGTAGAAGCTTTAGTATTTTGTGTACTCCTCTCAGAAGTGGAGGTTTAAGTAGAATGAAGAACATAGGGTGGGGCTAGGTCTCTAGTTTTGAAGACTAGATGGGTAGTGTCATTAACTGAGAATTGGAATGCAGGGCACAGAACAGCACTAGGAGGAGAAGGAAAATGAATTTGCTTTTGGACATGTTGAGCTGAGCCACAAATACTACTATGATTTTTGAAGATAAGAATGTAGAACTTGAGAAATAATTGGGGCCAAAAGTGAGAGATCCAAAAATTAACTACTCATGTATTTTGAAACCATCAGGTGAGTAAGATGACACAAGAAGACCAATTAGAGGAAGAAAATACACAAACAAAAGGTAGGATGTTGGAGAGTCAATATTTAAAGGATAGAGGAAGAGTAGAGTGTGCAGTTGACTTGGAGCTATCAAAGGCTGAAACAAAGAACTAGGAGAGAGCGATACTTTGAAAGCCAAAGAAGGATCTAGTTTTCAGAAGAAAGGTCTCTTTAAAGTGGCAGAACTTGAGGGAAGTGGGGTGTGTGAAGACTGAGGAGGTCGCTGGATCTGGCGGTTAAGAATGTCATTGGGGTTTTAGCTTCAGTAGAGCGTGTGAGCCGAAGCCAGACTGTCAGAACCAGTTGAGACATGACTGGAAGCTGAGGATGTGAAGGATGATGGATAAACTATTCAAGGAGTTTGGTGGTAACTGCAAGGAGAGAAGGGAATGATTTTGTCTAGGGATGGGTAAGGCATATGAGTCTAGCTAGCCAAGGGGACAGAGACAATAAGAAGGGAACTAAAGCAGCAACAACAGAGAGTGGCAGAAGGCAAATGGCACCTTTGTGGGAAGCATAGCAAGCACCTCCATGGCACTGGGAGACAAGACAAGACAAAATTTTCTGAGCCATCTTGCCCTGTAACATACCTGTAGTGAAATATCTTTGCAGGCACTAAGAATAGGCAAGCTGTCACTTGTGTATTTTAAAAATTCTGCTGCTTCTCCAGTGTACAGCTTGTGGAACTGCCTGGCGTGGTCTTTGTGGTGCCTTGTGAACACATACCAGGGGCTCTCCCTCCCACACTGGGACAGTGAGGTGAACTGCATGGCACAGAATCTGATGAGCTGGTTTAAAATCCTCACACTGAAACTTACAAACTCTCTCACTTTGGTCAAACAACACAGCCTCTGTATGTCTCAGTTTCATATTTGGAAAACACATTTGATAATATCTCACAGGGCTGGCCTGAAATTCAAATCAGCTTCTGTAGGTAAAGTCCTGATAGGTAGGAAGTGTTCGTTTGTTTGTTTGTTTGTTTATTTATTTATTTATATATAGTATTGCTCTGTCGCCCAGGCTGGAGCACAGTAGTGCGATCTCGGCTCACTGCAACCTCCCTCTTCCGGGTTCAATCGATTCTCCTGCCTTAGCCTCCTGAGTAGCTGGGACTACAGGCGCATGCCACCATGCCCTGCTAACTTTTTCTACTTTAGTAGAGACGGGGTTTCACCATGTTGTCCAGGCTGGTCTCGAACTCCTGAGCTACCGCAGTCCCCCCAGCCTTGGCCTCCCAAAGTGCTACGATTACAGGCGTGAACCACCGTGCCTAGCCGGAAGTGGTTTTTTTTTTTTTCTCCTCCCTAAACTCCAAGCTTATCTCCCTCTCCTCTGTCTTGTCTATCCACAGACTGAGTTTGGCACGTGCTCAGACCAGCTTGAGAGTCACCAGCCTGGTCTGTCAGTCACCCTGTCTTTTCCAAGCCTGGAGGCATAAGGACAAGTTTAATAGAAGAAGGTCCTGAGAACGCCAGCGGGGCCTAGGGAATGCAGGAGAGGGGGTGTTCTGGAAGCCACCAGGGAGGGATGGCTTTCCTCCAGAAGGAACTTATGAGTAAGGACAAGGGCCACTTTAGCACTTTAGGGGAGAGGCAAGTATGGAGGTTGCTACCCGATGGCCGTTCTTCCTCTATGAAGTTGAACTCTGTTTTTCTGTCTGATGTTCTGTTTTGTTTTGTTCTTGTTTTGTTGTTTGTTCTTGCTGAGAGGGCAGTGCCCTGAAGAGAACAGGAACGATCTGGACACACACTTTCAGGAATAGAAAAGGGAATTGAGCTTGGACATCTGAGGGTGGATGTATGATAGGCTTTGTTCAATTATTCTTTTAAATGTGATTTTCTTAAACACAACATACAAATTTAGAAGCTCAAGTAGAGACATAAGCGCTTCTGGTTTATTACATCTAGTATGAATAGGTTCAAATCTCAGAAATAATGACAAACATTTTTTAAACCATGGTGCAAATTGTATAAAACTTCTATTTTCCATTTAATGCACATATCAGTCATTAGCCATGTAAAAAAAAAAGAAACAATGATTTATTTGATATTTTAGTGTGATTATAGTTTCTTCCGCACTTGTTTTAAACAGTGTTTTCTTAAGTATTCTTTTAGTATATACCTGGCATTATATTTTCATACCAAACAAAATCATTATGTCTGTGTTTTCAGCACTATTAGTTTGACCTAAAAATAATTGTTTTAGTTTGCATTATTTCTTTAAACATTTTATGTATATTTACTTTTCGTGAGATGGATTTTTGTTCTTCTTCATTAAAAGCGTTATTAAATTTATTAAAATTTTTCAAATGTGAATTTATTAGAGTTATTAGCTATGTTAAAATCAAGATCTTTGATTTACATTATAATTGTAAATTGCAGAATTTACAATTTATTAAAATTGTATTAGCTATATTAAAGTCATCTTTGATTTACAACATTGTAGTTGCCTCAAACAATCAAAGTTGCAGGAAAAGCATTCTGTAGTAAATGTTTCATTGATTAAAAGTGTGGCTGGGTCACTTTTTCCATAGTATTGAACATAACTATTCACATGATGATACATCTAATAATAACTGCTTAAAAATTTCCCCTATTTTCATAAACTATTGCATTGCATCAGAGAGTTCAGTGATTGAAATTTTAAGAAAAATGATATGTTAATTTGAAGTTATGATTTTTAAGCACTTCTACTTAGTATAGGTGATTTCAGACTTTGATTTATTGAATAAATTTGTTGTATAGCCTTACATATAACAGAGCATAGTGTACAAAAAGGGATCTATTTTGCTCAAAAATATCTTAGCCAAGGACATTGTGTTTTGTCATTAATGTGAAATGCATATTTTCCATTAAAATGCAAACCCTTCATTTGAAAAGGTTAAATTGTATAGTACTTAAGAAATGACTCCATCTGATTAAATTTAGAATATTGATATAAAAATATTCTCTGGTTTTACAGCAAAAATATCACAATATAGAATATAGATGGATAAACATTTTTATTCATTTGAAAACTTTGTTTCTCAGAGAGAGTCAAATATGGATTGATATCTATGTTTGATTTTGCTTTGCCACTTTTGTTATTTTAATTATCTATTTAAGTTGTCTTCTTGCCAGTAGGAGAGGCTTTATAGATGGTGACATATTTTCAGAAATTGTGCAAGAAATGCTGATGTTTTCCCTTGGTGCCTTGTAATACCTCAACTTGGCCTTGCTTTCATGCTTCCTAGGAATTCCAGCCTTTTCTTATTTGAGACTGTTGCCTCGAAGAAAGAAATCTTAGGATTCCAGAAATAACATCTCCCATTCCAAAGCCTTATTTCTATCAGTAGTACTAGGAGAAGATCTGTGGAAAGGCATTATTATACTCTATTAATTGACCTAAATGTTAGTCCCACACCCACATGCTCCAAGATTGTTTTAAGAATTCATTATTTTCCCAGAGGTATGTGGATGAAGGGATGAAGGGGTCTTTCATTTTCTATACAGTATAGCTATGTCATATTTGGTTTTCTGTAATTTTATATATAAATATATTTGTATTTACATATTTTATTATTTATTTATTTTTTTGAGATAGAGTCTTGCTCTGTTGCCCAGGCTGGAGTGCAGTGGCATGATCTCAGCTCACTGCAACCTCCGCCTCCCGGGTTCAAGTGATTCTCGTGCCTCAGCCTCCCAAATATCTGGGATTACAGGCACCTGCCACCACGCCTAGATAATTTTTTGTATTTTTAATTGAGACGGGGTTTCACCATGTTGGTCAGGCTGCTCTTGAACTCCTAACCTCAGGTGATCCACCTGTCTCGGCCTCTCAAAGTGCTGGGATTACAGGTGTGAACTACCATGCCTGGCCAATTTTATATATTTTATATATTTACAAAATGTATTTTGAATATTCTAGAAACAACTTTATCTTGTTTTCTTGTACCGCTTTATAATGAAACCTCTGGCAGAGACTTCTAAGTGTCCCCAATACCCAGTGTTCCTTTCTTCTATAGTGATAAAAATTTTAGATCCAGCTTAAGACTACATTTCCCAGCCTGCCATGCAGATAAGTGTGTAAACCTTTGTAAAGGTTCTGGGTAGTGGGGTGAGCAGAATTGGCCTGGGTAACTTCTGCAGTGTGCCCTTATTGTGAAGAGTATGCATTCTCTTTTCTCCTTTCCCTCTTCTGCCTGTGGTATGAGGATGTGATGGCAGGTGATGGGGCAGCCATTTTAGACCATGAAATGGAAGTTACATGTTCAGGGTGACAAAGCAACAAAATACAAGGAGACTATATCTTTATTCTTTCTTATTAAGACCATGTCTTAAAGCAGTCTAACCTATGTCCGGTCAAAAATGGGCCTATAAGAGAAATCAATATTTCTTTAACTCTGTCCTAAAATCATCACATTTTGATACCAAGGCCTCATTGATTTATGCAAATCATTAATGAATTGGCCAACTTTAATATCTTTTTTCTGTCTTTGTCTTAATATTTTTAGTTTATTTTTTGTTTTTTGTTTAATAAATCTCTAGTTCAGCCATAATTTCCTCGGATTATGCTAAAACTGCACTTTTTTTGTTTTTAATAGTATACTTTAGTTTTTCCTTTAGAAAAAGAATAGTATTTTTTCTTACCTTTACTTAACATATTCTTTTTTTCCTGAAGGCCAGAATTTTGTGTTTATTTGTAAGGATATTTGTTCAGCTGCTTTAACTGAGACCAAATAACAATAGTTTGAACAATGCAGAAGGATTGTTTGTGGCTAGGAAAGCCATATGCAATCAACATGGCCTTTTTTGCATCCTCTCTTACAACTCTGGTTATTTAATTTTTAAATTAAATATACCCCAGTGCTGTTCCAGTGGGGTTAGCAGCTCAGCTGCCTCAGGTCATTCAGAGACCACTGTTTCTTTTGTCTTATTGCTCTACCAGCCCCTAGGACCAATTAAATCTGAGTATGTGGGGGTGAGAGCCAGGCCTCAGTATTTATGTATATTCTCTAGGTGTTTCCAATGGGTTAGAGAAGGTGGGGGAACCAGTACAGTAGGGTGTTGTCCTTTTCCCTATGGTTGAAGCTGACTTACCACTACACTTTTCACATCCCAGCCCCAGGGGGACAGTGGGTGGGAGAAAAAGTGGAGGGCAAGCACTCCCTTTAAGGATGTAACCCAGAAATGACACACATCACTTTCCCTCTCATCCCCATGGCCAGATCTTTGTAACTTGGCTAATCCAGCTCTAAGGGAGACTGGGAGATATGCTGACTGGCTGGACAGCCTTGTGCCCAGCTGAAACTTAGGGAGTTCTACACTGAAATAATGACATAGGAATAAATATTGAGGGGCAAAGGGTCATCTCTGCCACATTTTGAATCCATTGATACTTTAGTCTCCTGTCCTCAGAAAATCATTTATAGTAATTATTAGATTCCTTTACTATAAGAACCTATTGTATTTAAAATATAATTTGGATGATTTCCCTTTAAAATAATATATTCTTTCCCACATAGCAATCCATCTAATATTTATCTCTCTCTTCACATATATTTGTAAGAGCTCCAGAGCTCTCAAGGTTGTTTTTGTTTTTGTTTTCCATTGGTTTTCACTACAGAAAGGCTTTGGGGTATTTGGTGATTTTATGTAATTTTAAAATTTTGTGGAAGTTTCCAGAAAAAAATATTCCAAGATGATATGGAAATTCTGTTTTTGTTATGTGTTTCTTATGTGTTAGGCACTGCATATTCATATTTAACTCGCAACTTAGAACTACCTTCAAGGCTTGGATCATTGTGAACTCACACCTGGGAACATTTTGGTCAGTTCCTAATTGGGAAAGTGGGGATTCTGAAAAGATCCACCGCAAAATTTATATCGCTCTTCCAAGATGTTCCGCTGATGAATCACTGGCCCGGACCCTTCTGAATTGTGGGAATGGTGTGATTAATCAGGACTAGGAAAACCAAGGCAGATGCTGGAGCAGGGACGCAGAACTTGTTGACTCCGGAAGTACACAGAAGCTAGAAATCAGGAAGGAACAGTAGTTCATTTCAGGCAAACCATCAAGCGCAAGAGAGCAACAGGAGCTTATGGTCAATCCAAGACAGAGTCAGAGCCAGGCAAGCACTCAGGAGCCAAAGATTACCCAGAAGTCAGGAGTTTCCCTCGCAGAAATAAGGAAACACATGAACCTTTCAGAAATAGAAAACCTTAGTTCTCCCATTGGCATATCTGTTAATATATGTCGGTACTGATGCTATTTTCAGCTTAATTTAATCCTCTGGGATCATTTTGGATCTATGAGTATTTGCAGTGCTTCCTAACAGGTTTGAACCCTTGGCTTTGTGTTTAAATACAGCTCACGTGTTTATCCTATATATGATCAAATCACAAGACATTTGAGGCAAAGATATAAAATTAATTTGTATAATTAACATATGTAATTATTATATGTGTATATTTATATATGTGCATGTGTATGTATATGCACACACACTGTCCAAAATGTGTGTATGTCTGCGTTTAATGGATATTCTATTGATTGCTTAGGTGAAAAGCATTAATGTAGTTTAAACATATATTAAGTGAATCCATTGTTAAAAATGATCACTATTCTTTAGAGTGTTCTGTTTGCCAGACCTACTTTGTTTGACAGGATAGAGGAATGAGAGTAAATGGCCTTCTGGTAGTCATAGAACGAAGTTTGGTAAATGGGTCATGTTATACAGCTAGAGACATTTTCCTCAGTTTCTAGCAAGGACAATTAGCACAACCATATGATTTTAGGCTCCAAAAGGGAATCATGTTATTGATGGAAGAGCATAGCTTTCAATCGAAGTATGAGAAGATAATGTTTCTCCTGCATAATTTTCAGTGCGCTAGTAATTCTCACATATAAGTAGGGTCTTCTCTGTATCATTAAATATTTTGAGGGTAGCAAATATTCTTTGGGATTTAAGATTTTTAAAAAATTTCTACTTATGGTTGACTTCATTATGAGGAACATGATGGGTTGGATTGTCAGAAAATTTGAGAGCTTAGTTAGTACTTGACTGGATCTTCAATTTTAAATATATGTATTTCTATAGATGTGGATTTGGGTCAGATTCACCTTTGATGGTGTTGTGAAAATATAAGCAAACCTTAATGAGAGATCTAGGTAGTCAGCTAGGATATTTGAATACATTTTTTAAAAAGAAAATGTCTGCTAACATTTAAAGAAAATAAATTGCCTATAGTTTTACTATATTGTACCATATATCCTTCCTACAAATTATTTCTTTTCCAGTATGTCACAATTCAAAGTTCCAACTCCTCTATGATATTCTGTAATTTCCCTTAATACTGAATATGTGCTAAGTAAAATCTACAGGGTGTTTTTTTTTTTTTTTTTTTTTTTTTTTTTACAAATAATACAGAACTAAAAAACCTGTAAAAGAGAAAAAAGGAATTACCATAAAATGCATCAATCTGGGCAGAGCTTGGGAGGCTGAAATGGGAGAATCACTTAAGCTCAGGCGTTCAAATCTAGCCTGGGAACGTGTTGAGACCTCTGTCTTTAAAAAACAAACAAACCAAACAACAACAACAAAAAACAAAAAGAAAATGCAACGAGAGCTATTTATAAATTAATGTGCAAAACCAACTTTATTAGGTGAAAAACCTTATTTTCAGCATTGTGTAATTTATGAATCAGGCAACCTAAAAAATAACCCCTAATATGCTAAGCATTATGATTGATTCTCTCCAATGATTGCTTTCAAAATCCAGATATTTTTATTCTTCATGGTCCAAGGCATATTTATTGAGCACCTACTGTGTGCCAGTCACTATTCTAGGTTCAGAGGACATAGCACTGACAAGCATTAAAAATTCCTGCTTTCATGGAGCTCCGACTCTAACCCAGGAGCTACAAGATAAATGAGTAAAATATACGATATATTAGCTAGTCTAAGTGCCTGGGAGAATAAATGAAGCAGAGAAGAGGATTAAGTGTGCATGTGTTTTGACATTTTGTGTAAGATGAAAAAGCAGGCATTCAGTCTTTTCTGTCACTCTTCTTTTTTTGTAAATCTCTAAAAATATTTGAAAGAATTTTTATTTTTTTAATAGGCAATACCTAGGAGGAAAGTGCCAATTGATTTCTTGTTTAAATCTTCAGTGTAGTGATAATTCGGAGGTGAGATTAAACCCAGATGTACATTGCTAATAAATAAAGTTAATAGAACAGATCAGAAAAAGCACGGTGACACTAAGACTTAAGGCTTTAACTAGTGTCATTTTTTAGTTATCATTTTTAAGTCTGTTGACTTTAATATAATAGGCATATATTTTTTAGAGGTGCAAACTTTAAAATCCACTGCCTTACTCTGTTCGGTGTTTATACCATTGAGGAGCTTATTTTGTGGAGTGTTTTGTCAATAAGGTTTCATGCCCGGCAGCTCTGTGTCTAGTGGAACTGCAGCCAACATTCAGATTCATCATGGATGAGAACCCAGCATGCTGTGCAGTTGGGGCACCATTGGCTGAAAAGCTTCTGCTGGAAATGAAGTATCCTTTAGCAGTGAGGGGACGGAAGCATTGAACAAGTGGGGCAGGGATGGGAATTGGAGATCTTGAATGTGCAGCAGGCTCTAAAAGCCATTTTATGACCGTCGTCTTAGATAATCCCAGACGTGAGTTAAAAGCTAAGGTATGAGGTGCTTTCATACATTTTTCTTATTTAAGGCCTTTCCCGGAAAGGGGATAGGAAGGATCAACAGTACCTTGCATTCTGAGCAAACTATCGCAAGGACAGAAAACCAAACACCACATGTTCTCACTCACAGGTGGGAACTGAACAATGAGAACACTTGGGCACAGGATAGGGAACATCACACGCCGGGGCCTGTTGTGGGATGGGGGGAGGGGGAGGGGGAGGGATAGCATTAGGAAATATACCTAATGTAAATGATCAGTTAATGGATGCAGCACACCAACAGGGCAGATGTATACATATGTAACAAATATACATATGTAACAAACCTGAACATTGTGCACCCTAGAACTTAAAGTATATAAAAAAAATAAAAACAGTACCTTGCAAACCCTCCCCTGTTTTCTTCCTGTGGTATTGTCTCTCTGATTGCCCTATAGAAATGACTCCCTTGAGACTTGTGGACAGCTGGAAGAGGTCCCTATGTGGCCTGTAAAGTGCCATTGGAAGCCTCTGCCAGAGACTGGGGAGGGGAAAGGTCACTTGAGGACTGTGGAAAATATTCCCTTTCTCCTTAGCATCCTGGATCCTCGCCTCTTGACTAATTGTTAATAGAATCTGGGAGCTCAGATTCTGGTGCTGACATTTTTTTCAGGGTTAGCTCTGGAAATGATATTTCTTAGCAGCCTTTTGCAGAGCTTCATTCTTCGGTTCACTGAATTTGCAGCACAAAGAAAAGGAAACAGGTTTATTACCATCATCATTACCAACTTCAGAATAGGAATGAGTGAATAATTATATTGGGCTTTTAAAAAGTATAACCAACGGGAAGGAATTTAGCGGTCTGTATTTTTTTGATAAGGTTATGTGCTTTCTTCTTCCTGTTTCTCTTTAAGGAGACCTTTCTGTGGCTCATACATCATAAAAGTTTAAAGGAAGTGCAAACACAATTACTACAGAAAGTTGAAATCTTTTGCATCCACTTCTCTTTTGTGCTATTTGTGACCTGTCTGCCTGATTGTTTCAAAGTAAGGAAAATCCCGGGTTTCTTATCTATGCTTTTCAGGGGAACTGGTTTTGACTGTGGTGTGAATCTGACAAAATGGGGACAATCAGCCTTAACCTAATAGCCGTTTTACCAAACTAACCCACAAGAATGCAAAGGATATGTAGGTGAACTTTAAAGGCAAGACCTGCCTAAGGAAATAATGCAAGATACAGTGCCTAGAAAGGAAATCAGATATGTAAAACTCCTTGAACTCTGTAACAGAATTTTCAGTCCATCGGTAGCTCTTACTTGGAGGCTTTGAGATTTTCTTCTGCACTCTGCTTGGTGTCTTAATGCTCATGCCAGTTATTAGGTTGCCGTGTGGCTGGGGTCACCGTGCCAGAGCCTGACCTGGAGGCCCTGAGTGCTGACGGTGCTCATTTATCAAGAGCACAGTGTTTGGTTGGGGTTATCACTGGGGAGCGAGGCCTCATTTAGAGTTTGGTCTAAGACAATGTCTGAACGTGGCAGGGGGTCATGAAAGGAACTGGGGACAAGGGTTAACTCAGCTTAGCTCTCTCTGTGTGGTCTATGAATGCCACAGCCAAAGCAGCAGCTTCAGAGATCTCTGCCACCTTTTGGAGAAATGTCGTTGCTGTTGCTTAGCCCACTCTCAGGTATTCTGATCTCATCACCCCCTGTATCTTTTCTCATGCAGGAGCCTCTGGCACTGACTGTGTAGCTTTGAGTGTGGTCTTCAGGCTTGTGATGACTCTGTGGGATGGACCATCCCATAATAATAAGGATTAGGACCAAAATTATAACCCAAGGAGAGGTAGATTTTGACTGCTTTTAAACTTACTCCTTAGATGATTAGAGTAACATTTGAGATGGTTGGTTTGTAGTTACTCCCTCAAGTCCATTTTCCACCTAGGAAAGTTTATTAATGTTTTACGATTATTGTATAATTTAGAAGAATATTTACCAGCTGCTGGGACCTTCCTTAATACATCAAGTTTGGTCTCTTCTGGAGATGGAACCCACAGGAAAAACTTGAAATTCTTCCTGACAGCTTGTTCGAAGGTTGCTATTTATTTTGGTGAGTGGGTTCATTTTGCTACCACTGTGTCAAAATTGGAAGTCTCTTCCTTCAGCTCACATACGTTCCCAGGTGAGCACAGGTGAAATGGGTTGCTACAAACAAAAGAAAGAGAGTTAGAGAATCTTATGCCCATCATCTGAGTCTCACTCTGGTCTGAAAATTTCTATAATTTCTAAAATTTCTATAGCTCAATTTGTTCTAATTGCCAGTACCTTCCATATTTCTTCCTCTTGGTTGTTTATGCTTAGAGATTCCATAAGTATGGAGTTAATCTGCTTAGAGATTCCATAAGTATGGCAAATAGTAAGAGAGAAATCAGTTATCTCCATTTTGGGAAGCCAACGTGTAAAGTGGTTTTGTTTATTGACCTGATGGTGTATATTTGTGTAACAGCTGTTGAAAGTGAGTTAATCTCAATCTGTTAATCTAAACAGATTGAAATCTGTTCCTTGGAGTCATAGCCTCTAAATTTCATGTAAAGCAGTATAAAGTTCACATACAGTTTAGTCATCAAGCTACTGCCCCACACTAAAAAACAGAATAAATAAAAAGGCCCAAACCCCCAAACCTCAAATGAGAACTATTCTTATTCGTATGAAGAAATAGTGTAATGACCATCAGCCTTTCAACAACGTGGTATTAATTATGCCAGCAAAAATAACAATATCCCTAATCTATTTTTATGGTCCTATGTTTCTGATGGAACTAATTTTCAAATAAAGCCTAATAACTTACTTTGCAGTTCTCAGCTCCGCCAACCTCCTACAGAGATTCTGTTGGGCTGCTAGTTTGGGAAAATATACCAAACATACTTGGAGTTAGAGTTCTCACACTAATAGCTACAGGCTCATGTTTTCTTGATCAAGAAGTAATCCTCTTTCAGCTTCAGAGTAAGAAATATGAAATAAATCAGGAGAAAATCATTTTCCTCCTCTGAGATTGTGAAACAACTGATTATCGTACAGGAGCCTATTCCAAGTGCATATCAGGAGGCTTGAGGGTCAGGACAGAAACTGTTGGTGCAGGGCTCACTTCATCCACCTGCTAACACAGCAGCAGACCAGTGCTATGTGCAGCTATTTTGCAATTATTATTCTTATGTTAATTTACCCAATGCAAACAGATTCCCTTTCATCTGTCATTCTAGTAACAAAGAGTAAAGGCCTGTGGCTTTTGACTAGATTTTACTTTTCATAGGAACTGTTGAAAAGGTTGTCCCATTTCATGGTGTTGCTTTTGTGGAACAGTGATTAAAATGGTCCCATTGAAGAGTAGGTGTAGGGGTGTAGAGTGGTATAGGGGGTGATAAAGGTAGCTTGGAGACAGATGGTGGATGGCCTTGAACAGCAATATAGGTAGTTTAGAATTAATTCGTAGACAATGTGGGAGTTAGGGGAGTTTTTTGAGTAAGGAAGTCACAACATTGGGCCTTGGTTCAGGAAGGGTCATTTGGGAGGCTGACTTCTAGCCACAGAGTGCAGGAATGACTCTATTGGGCACAGGTGAGACCTGAGAGAGACCAATTCATTAAGCCCAACAAAAGTCAGAAAGACTAAATTGGTGAGGAATATTGCTGATGCTTGGACCTCAGTCCAGACCAGCTTAATTAGAATCTCAGGGTGTGGGGAGAGAGGGTGGAAGTCAAGAATTGCTAGTTTTAAAAAGCTCCCCAGGTGATTCTAATGTGGAAGTAGGGTTGAGAAATATAAGGAAATGAATACATGACATTGATATATATATATTAATCAAGGATTGAGATACATGGTTTCCAATCTGCCCTAAAAAATAGATAATATCATAATAGAATGAATGATGAGAAGATATGCATTGACAAAATCCACTTATAAAACTAAGAAGTAACTCAACATTGAAGAGGAAACTAAACAGAAATGAAATTAGCTAGGAGGCTGCATTTATTGGAGATACAGTTTTCCAGTAATACTTTTCAATAGTAATGAGAAATATTGGTAGTGGAAAAGATATAGTTAAAGTTTTGATTTAACTTAGGCAGAAAGCAGTCAACAAATCATTTTCCACGTGTCTGAGCAAGGCAATAAGACCACAGCGATTAATGGGAAGTACTCCTGATGTGGGAAAGGAAGTATGCTACTTTGGGAAATAAGGATGTTGTAGAAATTAGTATTTAAAGTCTTTGGAGAATTCCCATGGAGGACTGATGTATTTTCCAAAGTTCTTTGTTGTGATGAGATATGGAGAATTATTTTCTAAGTGCCAATTTGTGAACATAAGCATATGCATGCCAAGGGAGATTTGAAGTGCAAGAAACTGATTTCTGTAAAGCCACTTGTTTGATGTGATGTCCTTAATGGTTTTGTTTTGTTTTCCAATTTTCCCTTATGTCTAAAGATATAATTAAAGTTCACTGCTGTGAGGGGCTCAGGTGTCTTTACTTTTGGCTAAATGAGTACTCTCCCTTGATTTCTGATTGCAGTAATTTCTGTAATAAAGCCCATTGGTGATCTCCACAAAACTTATTACCTCTACATATGAGTAAGGAACAAAGGTGTAACTTTGAATTCTTGCTGTTTATGCCATCAGATATAGTCAGGTATTCTGTGTTGAAAGTATGTGAAACCTCTTCTGAATCTCATTGCCTCTTGCAGCTCCTGTGTAAATTATCTCCCAAAGCTTTCAGATTCCCTGACTACGTCATTGTATTTGCTGCTGAATTTACTGCATTCTCTTCCTCTTTCAGCTGCTTCCCAACCTGGCTTTCAGACCCTGTCTTTTAGAAGCGAGGCTCCTGAAGTCTCCCTGTGACCATCTTTTAACCATACCTCTTAATTCTGTCCCAGTTTTGAGCTCCCTTCACTTCCCCGGCATTGTTCATCAGTGTTACTTGTATGAAATTCCCTCCCTGTAGGGCCTCCCTTAGGTTCCCTGATGAAACTCTAGTTATCCAGTTTTCTTCTAACTTTCATTTCTTACCTCCGCATCCCTGTCTACATACTTTTATCCCTTCCAGTAAGCTTATCAACTGATGATGGCCTCTGCAATTATCTTTACATAAGCCAAATTAAATTATATTGCTCCAGTGAAGATTCTGAATCCCAAAGTCATGTCTTCTATATAAAGGACATTGCATTGTATGTCTCACTTTTGCCTCAAACTCAACATGTGCAAAACTAAATTCATCATTTTACCTTAGAGGACATGTAACTCCTCTTTGTCCCTCCCCTATTTTTCTATAATTGGTCTTCTCTGGTCTCCCTGGACTGGAAGGCTCAGTGTCATCTTTGTCTCCATATCTTTCATCCCTTGTCCAGTCAGTCTCAATGCCCTGTTGATTTCTAAGTATCACTAGATGTACCCCTTTCTCCAGGCCTCCCCTGCTTCTTCTCTAAAGAAGTCTCCTTTATTTCAGGGGTGATATGGCAATAAAAGTATGGGCAGACTGATATCCATCCAGCAAACATGCTCAGATTAATCTTCCTAAAGGAGTATTTTCATCTTTTTATTTCATTTTATCACAGACTTTGCCTCCTTGATGCTCAAACATCCTAATTTATCAACTTGCCATTCTAGAACCTTTTTATTAAAAAAGGTCCTTGGCATATCTGTCAAATTAACTTGTTGTAGCTACTCCTGAAGAATCTCTCCTATAGTGTTCTCAAGTGATCCATTAAATATCTTGCTGACTTGCCTTTCTGCCTCTACTTATCTATGCTCTTCTTTCTTCTTGAATATACATACTTAAATATCTCTTCTTCTTTCTTCTTGAATATCCATACTCAGGATCCAATTCAAACCTCACCTTTCTGTAATGACATCTCTTCCTAGTCTATTTCATACCACGTACCACTTTTATCTCCTTGTCACTTTCTATATTGGTTCTTGTCACTGCTAACTATGGGTTTTATTGTTGGTAACACTTAAATTAGTACTTTAGTAGTATTGGTCCTGTATTACTGTGTATGTGAGTTTTGTAGTAATTTTTTGTGTGGCATATCACAGTTTATAAAACATTATCATATTTGGGCCTGATAGTAAAGCAAGTCAGACATTTTACAGCTGGGAACAGTTGTATTAGTAGTAGCCCGAGAACACATGGATACCAAGAGTTAAATGTAAAATGTGAAAGTGGAACCTAAGAGTTAACATCAAGAACAGTGCTAGTTCAATTGTTCTAACTTTCAAGTTCCTTTCACTTATTGCTAAACTTAACACACATTTTTTTCCTTGATATATTCTACAGAACCTGGTATATGTCTATTATATACTAGGTGTTGAGTATCTTACTGGCTGAAGTAGAGTAGTATATGTTCTAAATAACCTAGAAAATATTCTATGAATTATAAAAATGTGCCATATACCTTTCTTCACTTCAATTGAAAACTGGAGAAAGAGTGAATTAATACTAAAAGTTGCTTTGATGTGCTCTGATAAACAGCTTTCTTAAGATAATGTGAATTATAGGAACCTTGTGTTTGAAAACTTTTTTCAGTGGTGCCTTGGTGTACTACTTTGGACTTAGACTAACAAGATACAATTTTGCCAGTCTCTTGGTTGGGAAGAAACGTGATTGCTATGAAAAAAAAAAAGAGAAAAAAAGTAAAAGAAAAATCTATAGAGTTTTTATAAAACATTCTCATAAACTTGATTTTAAAAGTAAAAATTGATGAACATTCTTCATGTTCTGAAAAGATATTTTAATAGGTATTATATATTATAACGTTACATCAGTTAGCTAAAATCCTACCTAGAAATATGCTAGTTCATTACATTTTGGAGCTAACTTTTCCATATAATGGATAACAAAGGATGCATGAAAGGGAGTTGACATTTTTATTGTTTTTGGTAGATTAAAATAATCGGGTTGGCCAAATATGAGGGTGAGAAATTTCCTACTATTTATCATGCAAATTCTGAGAATTTATTTGGAACTAACTGTACAAAGCTAATACTAAGAAAAAGTTACTTAACTTTTACTGGAATGAATAGTTATGATAGTCCTCCTAACCTAGAGATGATGCAGTGATAGCATTTTAGAAATAATTTTGTTTCAAATTCATTTATTGCTTTGGTCTCTTACAGTTTTACTACCTTCTTCATGTAAGGATATAAATAATTGGATATTAAGTTAGTTGTAAAACCAGGTAGAAAAATGGACAGTTTTTGTATGCACATCCAGCCTTTGCTGCATCCTGACTGTGGTGACTCAGAATTTGCTCCGGAATCCATCCTTCCTGTATGTTCCTCTTACCACTTCTCAGTCTGGGCTTGTGCACCTCTCTCTGGAGAGCTCTGGCTTCTGCCTTTATTCTTCTTCTTCTCAAGCCTTCCTGCACTTCTTAGAAACTAGTTTTCCCAATGAATGGATGATTTTTATTTTCTCCCTCGCTTTCTCAAAACTGTAGCTCACCCTGACCTACTGAAAACCAACCAAAGGTCATCTCATGGTCTCCTCTAGTTGGGGCCTCTCAGTCTTTTGAAATTATAATGAACCAGTGGATCTGGCTGATGTTACCTGCACATGGCATGCTTTTGTGTGTGTGTGTGTGTGTGTGTGTGTGTGTGTGTGTGTCCTACTCATTGTGTTATTACATAGTACCTGTAGGCAGGAACTGGGCCTTTTTCACATTTTTATTCTCTATATCTAATTTCTAATGCAGTGCCAGGCCTATAGTGAACCTGAAGAATGAATGAGTGAATACATGGCTTTTAAAGTGAAACAAATGTTAGTATGTATCTTTTTTTTAATTGCCTACATTTCCAAGTATATAGTAATTTCTTAATACATTGAACACAGGAGAAAATGAGAGCAACAGAATTCAGCAAACAAATATTATTATGAATAGCTAGTGTGGCAGGGAAACAGTGCCTAAGTATTATATTTTAGCATGTCTTTTTCAGCTAGTATACTTAATATTTATCAGGACAGTACATGATTTTTCAGTTTTTTTTTTTTTTTTTGAGATGGAGTCTGGCTCTGTTGCCAAGACTGGAGTGCAGTGGCACAATCTCAGCTCACTGGAATCTCCACTTCTTGGGTTCGAGTGTTTCTCCTGCCTCAGCCCTCCGAGTAGCTGGAACTACAGGCGCGTACCACCATGCCCGGCTAATTGTGTGTGTGTGTGTGTGCGTGTGTGTGTGTGTCTTTGGTAGAGACAGGGTTTCACCATGATGGCCAGGCTGGTCTCGAACTCCTGACCTCAGGTGATCTACCTGCCTTGGCCTCCCAAAGTGCTGGGATTACAGGCGTGAGTCACCTTGCCTGGCCAGGGTAGTAACTGATTTTTGATTAAAAAAATGCATAGATTCTTCTATACTTTTAAGCTTTTGATGAAGTTATAACACACTGTTGCAACTAGTCCCCAAAGTTGTCTTCCTAATGAACCAAAGCCCCAGCAGTTGCCCTTCATGTAGCAGCACCCTTTCTTTGATTCTGGGCGAGCTCTGAAACTTGCTATTGACCAATGACTCCCAAGGCTAGGTCTTAAGGGCTCTTGAAATTTTATCCCTGGATCTCTTGGAAAATGTGCTTTTAGAATAGCTTTCTCTTGAAGATAGCTGCCATCGAAGCAGTGCCACTATTCTGAGACCAACTTGCTGTGAGATGCCTCAGCCATGTGGAGAGATCCTGAAATATGAAACACTGAGAGAAAGAGAGAGAGACAGAGAGGGAGGTAGAGAGACAGAGAGACAGAGACAGAGAGAGAGGGGAGAGAGAGAGTGAGACAGAGAGAGAGAAGCCAAGGTAACACATGTCACTAGACATGTGAGGGATGAAGAGATGGAACCATCTTAAAAATGGATCCTCCAGCCACCCCAGCTGGTACTACATGTAGCAGAGTATCTAGCTGAACACTTCTCAAATTTTTAATTCACAAAATCATGAGCAAAATAAATGGTTATTGTAAGCCACTAAGTGCAGCATAGTTTGTTATACAATATAATGGATTGAATGTTTGTGCCCCCCCAAATGTATATGTTGAAATTCTAACCTCCCAATATGATGGGATTAGGAGATGTGGCCTTGGGAAGCCACTGGGTCATGAGGGTAGAGCCTTATGAATACGATTAGTACCCTTATGAAAAGAATTCCAGAGAGCTCTCTCCCCCTCTTTCATTTACAGTAGGATATAAGGAGAAATCACTGGAAGACGGTCCTCACCATAGCCTGCTGCCACCCCAGTATTGGACTTTTCAGCTTGCAGAACCATGAGAAATAAATTTCTGTTGTTTACAAGCCACTCAGTTGACGGTAATTTGTTTTAGCAGCCTGAACTATGACATGCAGTGACAGATAACTGAAACAACATACAGGAACATGTGTAAATTATTAATAAATTTTACCAGTTAAACACACCTGTTGTGATATTGTGATTTTTTTTTCTTGTAATAACATAGATATATTTGGCCTTCATCTCCATTTCCTCACATACGACTCCTATAGTCTTTGGAATCCCAGGAGTGACAGAGTGACCTTTGTATGTTGTTGGTTTGACTGGTGGCTGGAATCCCCTGGGTAGAATGAGGACAGGAAAGGCCAAAGCATGATTAGAGGGTTGGAACTTCTCAGCCCCACACTCAACCTCTGGAGAGGGGAGAGAAATTGAAGGTTAAGCTAATCACCAGTGGCCAATGATTTAATCAATTATGTCTACATAATGAAGCTTCTGTAAAAACCCCAAAGTACTAGGTTTGGGGGGCTTCTGAATAGCTGAACATGTAGAGTTTCCTGGAGGGTGGCATGCCTAGAAAAGGCAGGGAAGCTCTGCATCCCCTTGCACAAACCTGCCCTATGCATCTCTTTCTGACTGTTTACCTGTATCTTTTGTAATATCCTTTATAATTAATTGGTAAGCATAGGTGTTTCCCTGAGTTCTGTTAGCTGCTCTCACAAACCAATCATTCCCAAGGAAGGGTGATGGGAACCCCAGTTTTTAGCTGGTTGATCAGAAACACAGGTCACAACCTGGGGCATGTGATTGGCATCTTAAGTGGGTGTTAGTCTTGTGGGACTGAGCCCTTAACCTGTGGAATATGATGCTATCTCTCCACTGCAGAATTGATTGCTTACTTGGTGTGTGGGGAAAACTCCCCCCGCCCCTCCCTCCACACATACACATTTGGCAACAATGTTGTGTTGTGAGAGTATCCTAGGACAAACTTGAGTTTTTCTCCCCGTATCCTTACACCTGTGTAACTAACATCCAGAGCAAGGAACAGAATATTGCTGGCACCTCAGAAGCCATCCTTGTGTTCCTTTTCAGCAACAGCCTTCTCCAAGGGTAGCAACCACTTTAACTTCCAGCACCATAGATTGTTTTGTCTTGTTTTAAAATTTCATATGAATAGACTTATCCATTATATAATCCATTATATACTCTTTTCACTTATTATTATGTTTGTGGGATTATCCATATTGTTGACTGGCGCTGTGGTTAAAACATTAGCATTGCTATGTAGTATCCCATTATACGAATGTAATACACTTCATCCATTCTACTCTTGATGGACAGTTGGGTAGTTTCCAGTTGTCCACTATTGTGGGTAGTTCTTTTAACAGGCTTCTAAATGTCTTTGGTAAATGTATGCACACTTTTCTCTTGGGTGGTTTTTCAATGGTTTTATGATTGCTTTGAACTTGTTAGTTTTATATCTATAAGTAGCCTATAAGCCACTCTAGAGTATAATGACTAGGTTATCTATCTATCTAGCTATCTATCTATCTTCTCATGATAATGCCGAGTCAACAGAGTTTATAGCTTAGTTATTCAAGAAATATATGCTGATTGATCATTTAGAAGTTTTACAGCACATATGCTTGGTTCTCTAAGAAGAAGTTCTAAATTAATCATGCACTTTACACTACAGTATGTAAGCATAAAAAATAGGAAATGTCCTTTCAATTAGACATTCTTGTTGAATTAATAACAGCTTATTGGAAAATATTTCATCTGCTCAGAGCTATTGTTTTGCAAATAGCATGAGAAAGAAAATCACTTTATTTCTTATAATGATAAAAGACAGGATACTAATAAACAGCTGAAGTTTCTGGATACTGTTACACTGAAGGGGTTTAAGCTTCAGTGAATCACTTGTTAGGATAGAAGTAATAAATTATGTTGGCGTGTACAACTGAAAAGCATCTTAGGGCACTATTGTTATTTTGTTGAGTTATGTCCTTAGAGCTGTATCATATCATTTACTGTAAGTTAAATTAATGAGTACTAAAATTACATTTTCTTCACATCTACTCAACATGAGGAATTTCCCTTTTCATTGCTTTTTTGGTGTATCACTGGGGCTATTTACTTTAAAAATTGCAATGAAAAAATGGTCCCAAATAAGCCAGGTCTGATTATTTTCAATCCCAGCACACTTGCTTAAATGCCAATATCATATGGAAAAGTTCAACTCCAAAATGCCAGATTTTTTTTTCCTCTTTTTTGGTAAAGTGTAGCTCTTGGACAAAAATAAATGACATGGAAATTCAAATTAATGTCAGATGGTTTTATGGGTTGTGCTTTGTGTTTTTGGTTGTTAATTCTGAAGAACCAGGACATATAAAATATTAAAGAGTCTTTCAGCTACTAAGCTTAAAATATGTATGTTTACAAACAAATGCCATACACTTTCTGTCTTAGTTTATCCTTACTTCTTTAGTTGCTAGCATGCTTTTTTTCTTTTTTTAAATACTAGGATGTCTTTTTCATCTTCCCCTTCATTTATTTATGCAGTAAATATTTATTGAGTGTTTTCCATGGAGCAGATACTACTCTGAGTACTTCAAGTTTCACAGACTTAACTCTTTCCTGGAGAAGATCATGGTCTACTGCAATACCAGACATGTAGACAGACACTTACAATATGCCATCTCATAGACAGACAAGCATACTAGGTTCAGAGCAACTCCTTCTGCTTAGGGGAGTCCAGAAAGTTTTACAGCACAGATAAAACTTGAATTGAGACTTGAAAGAAGTGTAGGAATTTGAGCAAAGAGGTGAAAAAGGTTTGCTATGCAAGAGAGTAGCGTGATACAAAGGCACAGAGCTGAGAAAGGTTTGTCATATTCAGAAATCAGTGGTAAGTTCCCTTTGCTTAGAACTTAGGGCATGTTGGGTAAAGAGGAGAGGGGAAGAATGGGGATGAAGTAGGTTACCATTTTCACTGTGAGAAACTAAGAGCCCAGCCTTCCCCCAGGGTCTCCCCTCTTCTTTTTAACTTGGAATACTGCAATAACCTGGGACTGGTAACCCTTTGTAGAACTGATAGGAGTTGAAGAAAAGATAGACTTTTGAGCAGCACAAAGAATAGGATTGGATGTTCCAAAAATAAACAAAAAGGATATGCAAAATGGAGGGGGGTGCCGGCAGCATGTTCTCAGAACAAAAAGTAGTTCAGTTGGCCATTCCTAAAGGAGGGAAGCTACACTTTAAATGGGAGCAGTGTTTGGAGGGAACCTCGGTTAGAGTACTGCAGAACACTGCTGATATGGTTTGGCTGTGCCTCCACCCAAATATCATCTTGAATTGTCATAATCCCCATGTGTCAAGGGTGGGACCAAGTGGAGATAATTGAATCGTGGGGGTGGTTCCCCTATACTGTTCTCATGATAGTGAGTGAGCTCTCACTAGATCTGATGGTTTATAAGGGGCTTCCCCCTTCTTTTCACTCTGAATTTCTTGCTGCTGCTATGTGAAGAAGGACCTATTTGCTTTGCCTTCTGCTATAATTGTAAGTTTCCTGAGGCCTCCTCAGCCATGCTGAACTGTGCATCAGTTAAACCTGTTTCTTTTATAAATTACCCAGTCTTGGGTATTTCTTTATAGCAGCATGAGAATGGAGTAACAAAACTGCACATGGCTTTCTTTATCGCTTTGTTCATTCAACAACCTGGTGTAAGTAATCTCGAGGGCAATTGGAAGGAATAGCAGCTTATGTGGTAAATAACAGGAGCAAACAACACAATTATTTTTGATAGGACGTGTAATAGCCTGAAAATAGGAAAGTAAAATTTAAAGGCGTAAATACAGTATCCTACAGTTCACAGTTATTGGGAAAAAGATGTTGGGTGTCTCAAACAAATGCCTAACATAAGGGAACAGCCTTATGACATTGATAAAAGAAGCCAATGTCTTGTCAGGAAGACCTGGATAAAGGAGGTTGATAGCACTGCTGCACACTCTATCAAGGGATTGCAATTTGTTCAGGATGCCATCTTTTACAAGAGACAGTTACAGAGAAAAGAATGGCCAGAGGAAGGAAACCAATGTAGTGAAAGTCTGAGAACAATATTGCAGGCAAAACAGATAATGAAACAGGTTATTTACCCTCTGATTGAGTAAAGGAGACATCACAGTTGCTGAGAGCGAGAGGGGAGACAATAACCACTAGAAAGAAGTCCAGGAGTTAGGTTTAGCTCTGTGATGAGATGATCCTTCTAATGCTTTTCCTTGTGAACAGGAGACTACACAAGACCAAATAAATATGTCTAAATGACAAGTTCTCTGTGTAACTGGGAGTGTTCCAGCTAAGGGTGGTGCTACCTTGTTAGGGATACTGTGAGCTGTCAGAGTTTTACTTCAGTGAACTTTAACACCACTAGAAGACATCTGAGAGTATAAAATACAGATACTCTTGATATCCTTAAAATATGTATTAATCAGGCAGCCTCAGCTGCATGCACTTAGGAACTCTGAAGCCAGCGAGCCCTTGGCATGCGGTAAGAATTATGTGCTGAGAGGTTTTTTTAGTGGTTTTACTACTGAGAAGTGACTCGGTTGCTCAATTGAGAGGCTTCCATAAGAATTGCAGCTGCCAGGGATTGAGTGCTTGTTAGTGCCTGATGCTCAGCTGTGCACTCTATATACTCTGTCTGGTTAAATTATCACAACAAACTTGGACAGTTGGATTGTTTTAATCCCTCCTCTCCTTTTGCCAGTGAACAAGTAGAAGTTAAATAACTTGAGTCCAGCTGCAACATTTTCTAGCTCTGTGATCTCAGGAAATTTACATAATAGCTTTGTCCCAATTTCCTGACTTAAAAGTGTGGATAGCCTATGCACGCAGTGGCTCACACCTGTAGTCCCAACACTTTGGGAGGCAGGAGGATCACTGAGTCCCGGAGTTTGCGAGAAGCTTGTGCAACATCGTGAGACCCTGTCTCTATAAACATTAAAAAAATTAGCCGGTATAGTGGTGTGTGCCTAGAGTCCCAGGTACTTGGGATGCTGAAGTGGGAGGATAACTTGAGCCCAGAAGGTTGAGACTACAGTGAGCTATGATCCATGCCATTGCACTCCAGCCTGAGCAACAGAGCAAGACCCTGTCTCTCAAAAAAAAAAAAAAAAAATTAAAAGTGTGGAAAATAATAATGCCTGCCATGCTGTTTGCAATTGTAATACCTGGATTCCCCCTCAGATAGTAAGGGATGGAAGGGAATTTGACCACTAACAAAAGAAATATTGACTATTAGAATTGTCATTGTTTACAGGTAAAATATTTTAAAAATATATGTATTTCATTTGGGAATTTGGTAGGGACCCTAATGAGAGCTGCTGATCACTTGCATAGACATATTTTTATGTATCAGAACAGCTGATAGTATTTTGCCTTTATATTTCCTTCTTTATGCATACAACCTCTCAAAGCCAATCTAAAATGCTACCTACTTTGTAAAACTTTTTCTGACCCTCAAGATGGAATGGGGTTACATTTTCCTTCAAACCCTCATAGAATGTTCTGACTTGTCTATGACATTAATAATTTCCTGCCTTAACATTATATTTACTTGTGCAATTGTCTGACCTTCTCCAATCAACCTGATGCTCAGTTCTGGCATGGCCTTCAGCATCTTCTTTGTGGTATGTCTTGGAATACCTCAATTTCGGCATGCAGGTCCTCAAAACTTTATTTGACTGAGTTGAACCACATTGTTAAGCTTTAGTTTTTATCTCTTTTTCCTGATTCCTTTACATAATATTGAAAGACATTTACAGAACATTTACTTTATATGGGCCATAATGGTGGTGGCAATTTTTTAAGCAGATATGCTAATTTCTAAAATTTTAAGTTTGTGTGCTTCCTCAAAAACAAACATTACTGTAATGACAACAGATTCTGAACCTTTGTTTGGTATCTGCATGCTGATGATGGTGAATCATTGGTGAAAGAAACAAACTATGTTTTACCTTGGCCCTCCCCTCACAAATCCTTCATGAAAAGAGATTAAATGCTCCCTCCAACTGACCCAGCTCCACGGACCTGCAGATGCAGATTCTTCCCTGCATTGCCCAGTTGTGCTGGCTGAGTGATGTTCAGATGTGTAAGCGCTTTGATTTCCTTCATCTCTCCATCCTCCTGTCACTTAGTTTGTATGCTAAGATTCTCACCTGAGTTATCAGAATAGCCTCCTAATTGAGGTTCCTGCCTCCATTCATTCTTGACTCAAATGAGTCCCCGACTCTGCCATGATAGCGAACTTTCTATGTAGTTCAATCACCCACAATGGCCACAGGGCAAGTTCCAAGCAATTAAAGGTGCCCATGAGGGCCTCCAGGATCCCAAATTTCCAGCAGTATCCTCTTCCTTCTGCTAGACTCCATGAAGTTTTGGCTTCGGGAATGAGCATTTAGTTTTCTTCATTTATTTACTCACTCTTTGATTCTCCATTAGCTATTGTTATTATTGAGTGCTTCCTTAGTAGTGATTAGGGTTGTGAGCTCTTTGTGAGCTCTGGGTTCACGTGGCTGGGATCAAAGCAGTGTGATCCTAGAAGTTCTTAATCTCTGTCTCCTTCCATTTTCACATCTGTAAGATGGGGATGATGTTGGTGCTGACATCGTAGGGTTGCTGTGAAGACTGAAGTGATACCTGTAAAGAGCATAGGACAGTGCCTGGCACACAGTAGTGCACATCAGTCTAATGCCGTGCTTGGTACTGCTCTGGGTATTTGTGTTCTCATGCCTCTGATCCTGCTATTCTCCCTATGTTGACTGTTTTCCCCATTTCCCCCACAACTTGGATTTCTGTCCATTCTTTAGAATCGTTCTAAGGTGTCAGCTTCTTAGTAAGGCTTTTCCATATCACCCTTTCCACCTTCAGAAAGGACTGAACTGATGACTTCATCTTTTGTTCTGCTTCTGAACCTTGAAAATAAATATTTGTGCAGCACACTTTCATGCAAGTATTCATATACACATATGTGTCCCCTACTGGATCATGAACTCATTAAGAACAAAGAGTGTGATTTATTCAACATTGATTTCTTAGAAGCTAGCTCAGTGCCTGACACATAGTATTCAACAAATAACTGTTGAACTGTACTTTTTGAATTGAACAGGAAAGCACTTTATCACTTGAAGTTTTAGGCATGAAATCCAGAGCATGTTATCGCAATGTCATGGTGATGTGTATACATATATGCATGTGTATACATGTATGTGTAGTTTGATTAGCACATGCCTGATTAAGGAAAATAATTACTGTGAGTTGTTCATTTATTTAACTACTTCTGGTAGTTTATAAGAAAGGAATTTCTCCAACTTCCTAGTTAGAAATGCAAGCCAGGACTTGTGGCGATTCAGTGCCAAAGATCTGTTACTGTTAGCCTGGAAGACTGCATGTCTGCCGGTTCCAGCTGTGCTTTAATAAACAGGAGCTCGAACACTTCATGATGGGAAGTACAGCTGAGGACTCTCGAATGCACAAGCTGATCATGCTGAATGCTTTTCTGGGTCATGTTCATTTCATAAAAACAGCCAATTCCCAGCCTTCCCAGAAGAGGAAATGCTGAAGGTCCTAGCTGCCATGTGGGGTGAGGAGGAAACCAGGACGGAGAGGGGGAGGGGGCCTCACCACCTCCCCTTTCCTTGGCAAGGAAGCCAGCCCAGGCACCCAGCCCAGTCGCACGGGTCCCCGTTTGGACTTTGGGCTGTGCTTAAGTGCACAAGTTTTTTTTTTTTTCTTGCCTTTTGTAGCGACCACATTGTTCCAGTGACCAGAGCAACATGACATAGAAGCAGCAAAAACATACCAAGTTCTTGCCAGTTGCTAGGCAGAGAAAAACGCTTTTGGATGTTTGAAGTATGCTTCCCATGTTGATTTCCTAACCATGACTTGTTTTCAAAGCCAAACACAATAGCATCGTGAATACTCATCAGCATTTGGTAGGCTTTGCTGCCAAGCTAATTAACAGATTTCAATTTAGAGGGATGAGAATAAAGGGGATGCTTTTGGTAAAGAAATAGCTTCGTGGGAAATTTGATTTTTCTCTATTTAAGGATTATTTCTTCTAATGTTTTGATATAATGTAATATTTAATTTCAACGACTATATTTGTCTCAATTTTAACACATGCAGTTTTTAGGTTATACTTAACATTGATGCTAATATAGTTGCAGTGGATTTTACCCAAGTTTTCTTTTTAAAAATCTAATGAAATAATTGAAAAGGTAGTTCTCTTTGGTCTAAATGTCAGTATTAGAGCTGTGAGTGTGAGGATTTACCATGCACTGATGGAGCTTAATTTTTCTTATTGTCAGATATAGGAAAACAATCATTTGTTCTGGAACACCAAGCCCTCATTGTTAAGTGGGGCAGCCGGTGAATCCTGAACTCAGAGGTAGAGACTCCCTAGGAGGGCCATTGAGTACAGTAGGCTGGAAGGGAACTAAGAAGGATACTCTTGTCTGCATGGCCAAACATAGTTACAGAGGACAGTTTCAGCGTGATGTTGGGCAGGCCATTGGACTTGGCTGGTCCTAGCGGCAACTTTTTCCTTGTGGGCGACAGGGCTGCTCCATCCATGCAAGTGACCCGTGTTCCCCACCAGAGCTATCCAGAGTGATTTCCTTTTAATTCTGTTATCAGACCATGTGGTTTCTAGCAGGGAATGTAGATCTAATTGAAGTTTTAAGGAAGCTTTATGAATAGGAAGCCACAAACAGTTGTAGAAAGATCTCAGGCCAGCTGTCACTTGGGAGATGGAAGTTCAAGGTTAATTTCACTTGATTGACAAAAGCATTTTGAGAGAAAAGTTTGTTTTCATAATGTTTCTTTCAGTTGGAGACAGCAAAAATTGGGGAAAGATTAATATGCCTTTCTACTATCTTTTTTGGGATAATCAGGTTATATTGATGAAAATGATTTTATGTGCAAGGCAAGTAGGTATAAATTCTTTCAATCTCCACCATAATCCTGGAGAGTAGGCACTCTTATACATGGGGAACTCAGGAATAGAGAAATTAGAGAGATTCCCAGAATCACCCAGCTCAGAAGTGGCAGAACTGGGATTTGAACTGAAGGAGTCTTGTGATGGAGTTCCTGCTTTTGGTCAGTACACTACATTGTCTGGGCATGCAGGGAGCGTAGGGCTGCTCCATCCATGCAGGCATCCTATCTACAGGTGGCTTGACTACAGGTGGCTTGTCTACATGCAAGTGACATGCTTGCTTGCTACATGTAGACATCTTAGCTGGATTAGCCTCTGAGCCCTCTGTAACACTTTCATGGAGATTTATTTCATTGGGTTTAAGCCATAGATTTATATTTGTGTCACTTCCATAATATAGTGAAGTTGGCAGGGGCTTGATTTTGAGTCGCTGGCACCCAGCATGGTGCCTGTCTTTCAGGAACCTTATGGAGTTAAAGAACGCAGTGCCAGCAACCTGGGGCAGAGAGTAACAGTAAGGCCAAGAGCTTCAAGTGATCTCTAGGACTCTTTTTGGCTCTTGTCAGTGCTAATAGAGATAATGTCTTGTGTTGCAATTTAGAATTCACTAAAACCAAACTTAAAGATTTTTAAAAAAAGAACATCACTAATTTCCAATGTATTTCTTTGCTCCTTTTTAAAATCATTGTTTTCATTTTTTTTTTTTTGGAGCTATATAAAGCCAGTCAACTCTTTTTTAAAGTTAAGCTAGCAAGGAATTTGGCTATCAGTGCTAAATAAATCAATTCAGAATCACTAT
The DNA here is from genome assembly GCF_002776525.5 of Piliocolobus tephrosceles. Lineage (NCBI taxonomy): Eukaryota > Metazoa > Chordata > Mammalia > Primates > Cercopithecidae > Piliocolobus > Piliocolobus tephrosceles. The sequence goes on from NC_045440.1 coordinate 68,996,814, forward strand.
TGGCACCATAAAGCTTAATTCTTTTTCCTTGTACTGTCTGGGCACCTTTAGAATAATTTTTATTCCTCTTCAATTGGCTGGATTTCTGCACATGTCCAGGGGTTGTCTTTCTGTGGGGAGAGTGATGTGCACTGGGGGCAAAATTTCAGTTACCAAGTGTGTCCAACATGAAGTCACAGCTGGCATTGAAAGGCATCCACCATTTCTCTCCAGGTACATTTCAGATTCATCTCCTGCCTTGCTCTCCCATGTCCCCATCACATGTGCTGTACTAATCATCTGTCCCCACACAGATCTGGTAGCTTCTGCTTCTGGATCTGGCCTCAAATGGTTCCCTTTGCTAGAAGCGCCTTTTCCCCTGCAACCTCATCTGCCTGCTGAAGCTGTTCTTGGTCCGTAATGCTCACACTCCATCTTCTCTAAGCATCTTTCTAGGATGCCCCCCAGTTCCATTTAATATCTCCCTTCCCTGTGCTCTGTTAATTCCCGTTTCTAGACTGTCACTTGCCAAGACAAGCCCCACATCAGGTATTTGTGAGTGTCTGTCTTCCTCAGGAAGTCTGAAAGCCAGGGAGTATGTGTGTGTGTGAACACACATGCACATACACACAGTGTCTTTGCAATCCCCATAGGCAGAATAGCAGGTATGCAAAGATAGTTTTTCAGTGTGAATAACCCCGTCTTTCATTTTTGCTCCCTCACAAAATGAATGCTTCATCCTGGTACCATAGAAAATATCTGAACACCTCTACCTTCTAGTCATAGACTTTTGGATTGCCTCTCTTCCTATTCTTTTAATTTTTTAAAATATGCCAGAGCCCATGGTTACCTTACTATCTGCCTCTTCTAAATTCTGGTCAGCCTCTTCCTTCACTGTGGCATGGAACCAGGCTTAGAATAGTAGGATTGATGGTGATAAGAAGTTGAGTGTGACTGCACACCACGGCTGAAGTGCTGCTGAAACCTTTATGAACTGGACTTTGAAGGCAATTTCTCTAACCAAAGTCCCTATTGCTCCCTGAGTCAGCTGAGCTCTGCCATGTGCCTGGCAGAATGCATCCATCACTTTACTTAGTCCTCCTCACCGTCCTCATCAGAGTTGAATGAAAGTGCCATTGTTCACAGAGAAGCCAGGCATCCACCGAGGTCCTACAACTGAAAGTCCCATGACTGAGCCCCTGATGGAAGCTCAGGTCTACCTGACTCTTCTCTTTCATAATAGAACACTGGCTCCTGAATGCCTGAAATGGACACAGGAGACTTTTCCCGTCTTCTCTGTTTCCCAGGGCTGGTGACCACTGTTCACTTTCACCTTGCAGGCCCCCACCCTACCTGTGGAGTCTTGGGCGTAAGTTAGGGGACTCCTCCTTGACCAGCTCATCCTTTTGTGAGAAAGTTGGGAAGCCCCCAGAAGCTCGACATGTCACGTGTACATGACAAGAAGGTGGTGGGGAAGGTGACAAGGTGGAGAAAGCCTGTGCCCCACCCCAAGGACTGGGAGACTCAGCTCCAGCCAACTATTGCCAAGAGGCAGCATGGCCCCAGTGATCCTAGAACACCTGATTTTCCAGAATAAGTTGGAATTCTATATTTTCAGCAGAGTTTTCTAAATGCTTTTAAATGCAAACCAAGCACGTGTGTTGGCCAGATGCACAGGCCACTGTTTTGTGACTGCTGCCTGGGGACATAAGTCCCTGCTGTCACTTTGTTCATTGTGTCTGCCTGCCCTGGAGCCATCTGAGTGTGTGACTCCCAGTTTAGGAGGAGGAGAGAAAAATTAATGAGGAATGAATGTGAAAAAAGATAGGAAAAGAAAGCTAATATTTAATAGAAAGAGTGATGCTAAAATAAGTAGAAAAAGTTCCAAATTTACATTTGAATACAAAAGACATTCTAATTTAGTGACTAGAAAGAATACTAGATTTCCTTATAATAGTTTTTTCAAATTAAATAGTTCTTTTTTTCTACCTAAATTTTGCTTAAGAATGGTTTTAAATGTATATTTTAAACATCTAAATCTTAACTATTCTAAGAATTTAAAATTTTCAGATCTGGTTAAATGAAATATTAGATTACTAAAGAATAATAATAACATATATCTTCTCAACATTGAATGAATGACTTGTGTTTTTGTTACTTTGTCATTCTTGATACACTACTATAATTTGATAAGTATTTGAACTGTTTAGCCAAATTGGCACAGAGATTACACATATGTAGTGTCGTTTTAATAATGTTTCTCTATACTTCTACAAAACTATTGATGATTTTGTCATTTTAAGTGGAAAGTTTATGGCTTTACCTTAGCAATTTAAAGTTGTCTCAGTATTGCATAAAGATAGCTTTGTTATTCTTTAATTATTCAATGTGTTTTTGCTGAATTCAGTGACCTTCTGAAGATTCAAAATTATCCTCTGGCGGTGGAAGTGTACCTAAATAAGCATTTAAAATAACTTGTCTAGAGCCACTTTTCGAGAAATGTCACATTCTGTAAACAATTGTCTCCATATGTTTCTAAAGATGCAGCTGATAGATTCAAAATGCAGGCATGTTTACAAACAAAATATTTTCTGCTAGATAGACCAATAATTTCTGAATTTTAAGACTTTGTAAGCTGCTCATCTGTAAAAATGTAAACCTCTGGAGTGAATCTTTTTTTTTTTTTCGAGACAGTCTTGCTGTGTTGTCCAGGCCGGAGTGCAGTGTCACCATCTTGGCTCACTGCACCCTCTGCCTCCTGGGTTAAAACGAGTCTTGTGCCTCAGCCTGCTAAGTAGCTGGGATTACAGGCATGCGCCACCACACCCACCTAATTTTTATACTTTTCGTAGAAATGGGGTTTCACCATGTGGCCCAGGCTGGTCTTGATCTCCTGTCCTCAAGTGATCTGCCCATCTTGGCCTCTCAAAGTGCTAGGATTATAAGTGTGAGCCACTGTACCAGGCCTGGAGTGAATCTTAGTCCTAGTGTTGCTGGGTATGGGTGATGCTGTCTGTGCCATAGGTCAGTGGCTGTCAAGCCTGTCTGTGTATTAGAATCACCATGGGAGATTAAAAAAAAAAAAAAAAAAAAAGAACTAGGTCAACTCCAATGGATTCTGATTTACATGGTCTTGGATAGGGCCTGGGAATTGTTTTGCCTTTTAAAAATGTGCTCCCAGGTGGTTTTATTTTTTAATTTTTTGTTTTTTTGAGTCTGATTCTCACTCTGTCACTCAGGCTGGAGTGCAGTGGCATGATCTCAGCTCACTGCAACCTCCGCCTCCCAAGTTCAAGCAATTCTCCTGCCTCAGCCTCCCAAGTAACTGAGATTGCAGGCGCCTGCCACCATGACAGGTGGTATTTTATAGTATTTTTAGTAGAGATGGGGTTTCACCAAATTGGCCAGGCTGGTCTCAAACTCTTGACCTCAGGTGATCTGCCCACCTCGGTCTCCCAAAGTGCTCTGATTACAGGCGTGAGCCACCGTGCCCAGCCTCCCAGGTGGTTTTAATGTGCAGCCAGGGGTAAGACCCACAGTTAGCCTTAAAAGGGAATGTTAGGCATTAGTGATACGGTATCAGTTTCAGTACTAAGCTCACCTCACCCAAGATCCCCAGCAGCCTACCTAGATCATGCTACTGGGCCCTTGGGCCATCCACTTTGTTTGAGAGCTTCCCAGAGGTCACAGCTCTACACACACTGCCATGGAGGGATTCTGAACTAACCCGATTTGTGTGTGTCAGTGAGTTTTCCTTAATCATAGTAATATTTATGGAGGCACTGGGCTATATCCTTCATTTTAGAATCATGTTTAATTCTCCCCGAAACCCCACAAACTAGTTATTATACTTCTATTAGGAGAAAACAAAAGAGCAGTAAGAAGAAGGAAAGAATACACCTAAGCTCATACGACTCTTAAGTGGTAGAATTTAAACCCAAGCACTCAGACTCCAGAGTTCATATGCTTCATCTTTGTACCTGGAGGTTCAAATCAAACACTTGTGGGGCAAGGTGGAGAGCAAAAATGAATACATTAGTCCATACACACATTGCTATAAGGAAATACCCAAGACTGGGTCATTTATAAAGGAAAGAAGTTTAATTGACTCACAGTTCAGCATGGCTGAGGAGGCCTCAGGAAACTTACAATCATGGTGGAAGGTAAAGGGGAAGCAAGCACCTTCTTCACAAGGTGGCAGGAAGGAGAAGTGCCCAGCGAAGTGGGAAGAGCCCCATATAAAATCATCAGATCTCGTGAGAATTACTAACGATCATGAGAATAGCATGGGGGAAACCACTCCCATGATTCAATTACCTCCACATGGTCTCTCCCTTGACACGTGGGGACCTGGTCTCTCCCTTGACACGTGGGGACCATGGGGATTATGGGAATTATAATTCAAGATGAGATTTGGGTGGTGACGCAAAGTCTAACCATATGAATGAGCAAAGCTGTTCAGGGGTAAACATTAGGGAGTGGTGGTGACTGAGGAACAGTCCCAAGACCCCCAGTAGATTTCTGAAACTGCAGATAGTACTGAACCCTATATGCTGTTTGTTCCCCTCTGCATAAATACTATGATTGTTTAGTTTATAAATCAGGTACAGTAGGAGACTAATAACAATAACTAAGAAAATAGAACAATTATACTAGGGATAAAGGGGGACTACTGTATTTGTCCATTTTATGCTCATTCTACTTGTTTTGATTACTGTACCTTTATAACAAGTCTTGAAATCAGGGAATATAAGTTTTCTAACTTTCCTTTTTTTTCCCCAAAATTGTTTTGCCCATTCTAAATCTTCTGTATTTCTCTATAAAATTTAGAACTAGTTTGCCAGTTTCTTCAAAAGAATGTAATACTGATATTTTGAGTGGGCTTGTGGTGAATCTATAGATCAATTTTGGAAAGCTCAATATTTTTAAGTTATCAGTTCTCAATATTTTAAGATATCTTAATTGATATCCGTTCTCCATATCTTAAAATATATATTGTCTTACAAAATATTTATTTCTCCCAAGATCATGATATATTTTTCTATCGTTTCTTTCTAATATCTTAAAAATATTGAGCTCTTCAATCCGTGAACGTGTTAGCTCTCCATTTAGATGCTATTACAAATGATAATATTATTATTTTAAGATTTTTATCATGGTATTTTTAAAACGTTTTACCTTTTATTCATTTGTTCACCACTAGATTCAAATGTTTGAATGCGGGAGCAGGACTTACCCTTCTGCTGGGCTTGGGATTGGAGTACGGCTGAGGATCAGGAAATCTTTTTAAATATTTTATAGCCTGGTTGTCAACCTGTGAGAGATCTCATTGGCTCTGCAGCTGTGTTGTCAACTTTTTGCATTGCTGAGGAGTCTTCTTAGTGCGTTAGTCCCATCCTGGCTTTCTATATCTCAGAAGTTCTCTTTCTATCCTGCCACCCTGAACCCTGGAAGGTCTCAGAAGGATGCCTCTAAGCTCCGCTGCCTGGCCTCCAGTTTTTAGTGGGTCCTGCCTTAAAGTGGGGAAAGTTCTGTGTGCCCCATGGGGGACCTTTCTTATTTCCCCTGCCCTGTCCCCAACCTTCAACGTGCTTTAGCACTTGGTGAAGGCTTACTGGCTAGTGCATGTAAGCTTAGCTTGTATCTAGGGCTCCTTGGAATTCTAATTTCATATGCAGCCTCTAAAAGTTCCTGAATCCAGGTACGTTGGCTCATGCCTGTAATCCCAACACTTTGGGAAGCCAAAACAGGAGGGTCGCTTGAGGTGAGGAGTTCAAGACCAGCCTGAGCAACACAGTGAGACACTGTCTCTAGAAAAAAAAACCAAAAAATTTCGCTAGGCATGGTGGTGCATACCTGTAGTACTAAGTACTCAGGTGGTGACGAGGTGGGAGGGTTGCTTGAGCCCAGGAGTTCGAGGCTGCAGTGAGCTATGAATATACCATTGTACTCCAGCCTGGGTGACAGATTGAGACCCTGACTCTAACACAAAAACCAACAAAAAATTTAAAGTTCCCGAAAACTTCAGCTGATTTCTCTGTGCTCTGATCTGTGGTGAATTCACACTCCTGCTGCAGCTAGTGCTGCAGGTTTGAGAAGAGCCATAGGTCCTTTTTCACTTATGAAGGGCTTGACACTTTCTGGAATTTATTTCCTTTAGGTTTCTTTGCATCATTCGCTTTCTGAAAGAGAGCGATTTTGTAACTTATGTAGCTTGTTCTGCTTGTTAGTGTGGGAGCAATGGTCTCTTGCAACTTTCTACCTCTCAGTTGAAATACATAAATTCTGGGTAAAGCTTTTAAAAATATTTATTTAAGATACATGGAGGAAAAATCAGATCTAAACTGAAGGAGATTGAGAAACAAAAACCATTCAAAAGATCAACAAACCCAGTAGTTGGGTTTTTGAAAAAATTAGTAGGATAGATAGGCTGCTGGGTAGACTAATAAAGAGGAAAAGAGAGAAGATTCAAATAAACAGAATTAGAAACAACAGGATGGTTCCTCTGACCTAGAGAAATACAAACAACCATCAGAGACTACTGTGAATATGAACTAGAAAAACTAGAAGAGATGGGTAAATTCTTGGACACACCCATTCTCCCAAGACTGAACCATGAAGAAATTGATTCCCTGAACAGACCAATATTGAGCTCCAAAATTGAATCAGTAATGAATAGCCAACCAACCAAAAAAAAAAAAAAAAAAAAAAAAAAGCCCAGAACCAGACAGATTCATAGCCAAATTCTACTAGACATACAAAGAAGAGCTGGTAGCATCCTACTGAAACTATTTCAAAAAAATCGAGGAGGAGCAACTTTTACACAACTCATTCTATGAGGCCAGCATCATCCTGAAGAAAACCTGGCAGAGACACACCAATAAAAAGAAAACTTTAGGCCAATATTCTTGATGAACATTGATGCAAAAATCCTCAACAAAATACTTACAAACTGAATCCAGCAGTACATCAAAAAGCTTGTTCGTCATGATCAAGTGGGCTTTATCTCTGGGATGCAAGGTTGGTTCAACATAATGTAAATCAATAAATGTGATTCATCACATAAAACAGAACTACAGACCAAAACCACGTGATTATCTCAATAGATGCAGAAAAGGCTTTTGATAAAATTCAAGACCCCTTCATGTTAAAAATCTCTCAATAAACTAGGTATTGAAGGAACATGCCTCAAAATAATAAAAGCCACCTATGACAAACCCACAACCAACATTATACTGAATGGGCAAAAGCTGGAAGCATTTGCCTTGAAAACTGGCACAAGGATGCCCTTTCTCACCACTCCTATTCAACATAGTATTGGAAGTCCTGGTCAGGGCAATTAGGCAACAGAAATAGGAAGAGAGGAAGTTAAACTATCCCTATTTGCAGATGACATGATCCTACATCTATAAAACTGTACTATCTTAACCCCAAAGCTCCTTAAGCTGATAAACAATTTTAGCAAAGTCTCAGAATACAAAATTAATGTGCAAAAATTATTAACATTCCTATACATCAACAACAGTTAGGCGAGAGAGAGCCAAATCGGGAATGCAATTCCATTCACAGTTGCCACAAAACAAACAAACCTAGGTATACACCTAACCAGGGAGGTGAAAGATCTCTACAACGGGAATTACAAACCACCATTTAAAGAAATCAGAGATGACACAAACGAATGGAAAAACATTCCATGCTCATGGATAGGAAGAATCAATATCATTTAAATGTCCATACTGCCCAAAGCAATTTACAAATTCAGTGTTATTCCTTTTAAATGACCAATGATATTGTTCACAGAACTAGAAAAAAAATGATTTCAACATTTACGTGGAACCAAAAACAAGCTTGAATAGCCAAGGCAATACTAAGCAAAAAGAAAGCTGGACACATCGCAGTTCCCAACCTCAAACTTTATTACAGGGCTACAGTAATCAAAACAGTATGGTACTCGTACAAAGACAGACATATAGACAAATGGAACAGAATAAAGAGCCCAGAAATAAGGCCACGTACTTATAACCATGTGATCTTTGACAAAGATGACAAAAACAAGTGATGGGGGAAAAAACTCCCTATTCAATAAATAGTGCTAGGATACCTGGCTAGCCATCTGCAGAAGATTGAAACTGAACGTCTTCCTTACACCATATACAAAGTTAACTCAAGGTGGATTAAAGGCTTAAATGTAAATCCACACCTATGGAAACCTTGGAAGACAACCTAGGCAATACCATTCTGGACGTAGAAACTCACAAATATTTCATGATAAAGATGCCAAAGCAATCATAACAAAAGCAAAAATTGACAAATAGGATCTAATTAAACTTAAGAGCTTTCCTGGGTGGAGCTACTGAGTACTATAGACCAGGAAGACTTTAGCTGGGCCCTGGTAACAGCTGGAACCTGTTAACTCAAAGTGGGTGCTCAATTGTATCTTGTTCTGTAATGTGGTCGTCTTAAGTTACTTGCTGTAATTAGGATCAGAGGAAAGGAGTTCTGGAGAATTTTCTTCTAGGAGCAATATTCCGTTGCAGAAATATAAGATTACTCAAATTCTGTGATATTTATTCAGTTAGGAAAAAGTCAGTACCATCACCCAAGTTAACGTTAAAGAGAAGAGAATTTCTTTGCTAAAAGATGTGAAAAGAGTGACATCCTTTTCTAAGGCAGGGATGGAAACTTTGGAAATCAGATTTAGAAACTGAGTATAATTTGGTTCCTATTTCAGCCTCCACAGGAGGTCTTCTGGCTTTTGTTTTGTTTTGTTTTGTTTGTTTTTGAGACAGTCTCACCCTGTTGCCAGGCTGGAATGCAGTGGTGCCATCTCAGCTCACTGCAACCTCCGACTCCCTGGTTCAAGCGATTCTCCTGCCTCAGCCTACCAAGTAGCTGGGACTACAGGCGTGAGCCACTACGCCTGGCTAATTTTTGTATTTTTAGTGGAGATGGGGCTTCATCATGTTTGGCCTGACTGTTTTAACTCACCTGTGGGAAAGAGTGGGCGGAATATATGCAGCTTGGCAGTGAGAGAGCTGGGGCTGGGTCAAGTGAGGATTGAATCCAGGCTCCTTCATTTCCTGACTGTTCCACCTTGGAGAAGCTACTTAATTTCCTTCAGACTCAGTTTCTCCATTACTAAAATGAAGCTAAGATTACTTCCAGCCTCACAGGATTACTGAAGCATGAATTGAGATAATTTGTACGGCTGGTGAAAAATGAATACTTTATCATCTTTGCTATGACTATTTATGATAGAAAAAGTAAGTTCAAATGGTGACCTTCATTTTTCTCTCTCTGCCTTTCTTGATTTCCCTGACTTTCTGGCAATGGGTAGTTATTTCAAGTTCATTCTTTCTTGTGTACTTTCATTTACTATTTAATGAATGGACATCACAGCTGTGCACATCCTTATTGACTTTGACTCTGTTGAAAAATCAAAACTATATTTCTTCGCACTGATAAAAGGACCATGTCAACTGATATGAAACATTCTCCTTACTTTAGATAAACTTAGTATTGATGCAAGTAATTTCTTGCTCAAAATACTTTTTAATATTTTTCTTAAGTATTTGTAATCTCTAAAAATACATTAATGTCTGAATCCATATTCCCTCAGGTATGGGCATTTGACATTGAGAGGTTTTCATTTATTTGTATCACACTGGAATAAAAAAGAATTATAAACCAAGCATGGCCACATCTCATTCATTCTTAATTTATTAAATAGAACATAATAAGAAATCAATTGACATTATTTCCTGCTAATATTTTTTGATGGCTTTCCTACTTCAGCCCACAGAAGGGGAGATTTTAATGAAGTAACAGAAAATGGAAGAAATCGCCATGTAGCTCTCCCATAAATGGTGTTTTAAATAATTTCGAGAAATGGAAAAGGATTCTTTGGATAAGAGGGGATTCCTTATTGATTGAAATTGCTTTTGTGTTGATTGAATCTGTTGTGTTGCTTTATGTATTGCTTTGATAAGATCCGTTGCTGTGTCTCCTTCAACCCTGTTCTCCCCAGAGTCTCTCCCATGCCAGTAAATGGCACTGGTGTTCATGCAGATGCTCGGGCAAAAAACTTAGGCGGCAACCTTGATTTCTCTCTTCCTCTCACAATTCACAGTCAATCCATGAGCAAATCCTGCCAGCAATAACTTCATAACATAAGCAGATTTTGACTGCTCCTCACCACCTTACACACAGCACCATCATCTTTCACTTGTCTTATTTCAATGGAAACCTAGGTGGCCCTCTCCATAGCCAGTTCTCCACGAAGTAGCTGGGGTGAGCTTCACACCAACTCTGCTTACAGACTTTCAATGGTTGCCCATCACACTGAGAATAAAATGAACTCTCCACTGCCATCCCCCAGGCCCTCCATGACCTGCCCTCACCTAACAACCACTTCTCAAATGGCTCTTTTTCTCCCTTTTGCCACACACAGTCTGTCCTTCCTTTGGGTCATACATACCCCTACTTCACTCCAATTGTTGGTGCATTTGTCCATGGATCCTTCTTAGATATTCCCATGCATTGTACTCTCACTTCCTTAAAGTCTCTCCTGAAGTGATGCCTCTTCTAAGAAGCCTTTCCATTCACTTGTTTTATTTTTCTTCATAGTACTTACCATCATCTGAACTTGCATTGTCCATTTAGTGGTTTATTCATCTTTTGCACATCCATTCCCTAGAATGCACACTCACTGAGGGCAAGGAACTGGCCTTTCCATTGTTACTTACCTAGTGCTGAGAACAGAGCCTGGCGTAGAGTGGGTTCACAGTGACTGTCTCATACAATGAGGATATTATTCCATTTTGTCTAATGACAAGAGGTAAAAATACACAGATAATTTCAGGACATATGCATTAGTTTCCCAATGGGACACTTACCCTCAGTTGATTTTGGGATATATTGTTGAATATGCATTTTAAAATTCAATTCCTACCATTATTCTTTGACCAGAATGTACAAGTTTACAGTTGACCTGCAGAGAGCTACTCATTAGCAGTTTGCTGGTCCTCTAAGCTCCTGTATGCTCAGCCTCCCCCACTGCCCTGGTGCAGCCCTGGCTAAGCTGGAGGGTAAGAGGAGCCTCCTCTTCCCTAGCAGGCATGGTCTGGAGTTAGTTTTGCTGTCCTAAATTAGGTATCCTGGGATGAAGGGAGGCACCACTTTCCCCACTGAGATGTAGATTAACCTGTCTCAACAGTGTCCATCCACTCTATACAATTAGATTCTATCCTCACTCTTGATTTTTATTCCAGTTTTTTAAATCAGGCCTGGGGCTAAAACCTAAATCCCACTGCATTTGGAAGAAATCAATTATATCCTATTAGATACTAACCTTTCTTCACAACCATTTTTATTCCTACTCCACCTCAAGCAGCATCCATCGGGGTCACCTTTAGACCAGTGACCAGCTACTATATGCCATCTCTCTAGAGTGAATCCTGTCACTGTTGCCTGGAGTCTACTTGCTGAGCCTCTTGGGGCGTCCAGACTATACCCCCCAATATTGAACCTAGTTCAGATTAGATTTCAATTTACCATGACCTTTTACATATTATGTGCACGTTTAAGCTTTAAACTCTGCAAATAATTGCCCTAAACCAGATTAATTATCACACCCAGCCTAGGGAAAGTTTCATTTACATCCCCAAAAGGTTGCTTATTGAGTACCTGAGGTGATTCAGATCCTGTGAAACAGGAAAACTGTTGATGTTAGGGGTATTTGGGATTTTGCAGTAGTTGAACAAGTCTGCTGCATCTTTGTGGTTATGTAACAAAACTCATAGACAAAGCTATATAGACAGACACTAAATTTTTTTGATGGTTAAGTTTCATAACCAGGTCAGAAAAAAAGTGCTTAAAATATTTGCTAATTATCATAGCTTTTTTTTTTTTTCCTGTGGAAGTAAAAGTTTCCTTGTTTATTTGTACCTAACTTGCTTCATGAATATTCAGCTGTCAATGGAGCTGCAAGCCAATATTCATAGAAATGAACTCATTAGGAGCATTTTGTTGGCTGCTATTTAACTCGTGAAGTATGTAGAAGTATTTATGATATTTCATATTATTTTTTTCTTGATTTTTGAAACATAAAAAGATTTTTGATAATAATTGTTATCCCAGATTTTCACAGTTGAGCTTATTTAGTTTTTCTCATATTTCTTGAATTTGTAAGAAAATGCTTTCAGATATTTGACCACTTACACAGATTTTTTACAAAGTAAATTATGAATAAAATGTAATGAATGACTTAAAAGCAGTTTAAAAATGTTTTAGATATTTATACATATACAATACTTGTTCCTCCTAGTTGGTTATTAATGTCATTGATATAGCTTGCTATGTGGATGATGTAAAAAGGATGGTTCTCCTTTTTGAAGGTCTTCCTTCAGAAATTTTGCTGTTATTTAATGAAAACAACATTGAAGAAGGATATTTGGTTATAAGACACAGAAAAAAAATAGTAATAGCAGCAAACACAGACATTGACACTCGATGTACCAGTTACTTTTTTGTTTTTGTTTTTGTTTTTGAGATAGAGTCTTGCTCTGTCACCCAGGCTGGAGTGCAGTGGCATGATCTCAGCTCACTGAAAGCTCTGCCTCCTGGGTTCACACCATTCTCCTGCCTCAGCCTCCCAAGTAGCTGGGACTACAGGTGCCTGCCAACACGCCTGGCTAATTTTTTGTATTTTTAGTAGAGATGGGGTTTCACTGTGTTAGCCAGGATGGTCTCGATTTCCTGACCTCATGATCTGTCTGCCTTAGCCTCCCAAAGTGCTGGGATTACAGGTGTGAGCTACCGTGCCTAGCCCTCAGTTACTTCACATATATTAATTTGTTTAATCCTTATAGCAAGTCTATAGGCGTAGATACTATATTACTCTTATCTTACAAATATGGAAGCTCTGCCTCAGAGAGGTAAAGTTACTTATGTGGTCACACATCTAGTAGTTGGCAGAGTTGGGATTCAAACCCAGGCAGAGTGGCTCCAGAAAGCTCTTCACCACTTCATGTTGCTGATTTCTGTCACATTTTGGTAAAGACTACAAACTGGACTGCCTGCTGTCCCAATACCTGGCATTCTTTCCCCACTGATTTGAAGTGCTACCTGTTTCAAATAGTAAATTCTACATACTCAGGATATTTCCTGGACTGTCCCTGTGCCATTGATCTATTAATATTTGTCCGTATCAGCCCAGCACTAACCGTTTTAGTTACTTTATACTAATTCCTTTTAGGAATAGTGTATGAGTCAAATGGAAAAGGAAAGGAAACAAATTGCAGACTAAGGAAGGGGTGATATGTTGAATGAAGAGGGTAAAGACAATATTTGGTCATGAGAGAAGGAGAGAATATGGTGAGTCAGAAAGGGCCATAGGATACTGACATGTATTTTCAGTCAAATGTGTTTTAAGGATGATGGTGGACAATTTTAGAAGTCAGTTTTAAAGAAAAGATAAAGTAAGTGCCTAAGTTTCTGAGGTATAAAAGTTGGAGACAAGTTGATATGGTTTGGCTGTGTCCCCACCCAAACCTCATCTTGAATTGTAGCTCACATAATCCCCATGTGTGGTGGGAGGGACCCGGTGGGAGGTGATAGAATCATGGGGGCATGCCTTTTCCATACTGTTGTGGTGATAGTGAATAAGTCTCTTGAGATATGATGGTTTTATAAAGGGGAATTCCCCTGCACACACTGTCTTGACTGCCGCCATGTAAGATGTGTCTTTGCTCCTCCTTGGCCTTCTGCTATGATTGTGAGGCCTCCCCAGCCACGTGGAACTGTGAATCCATTAAACCTCTTTCTCTTTATAAATTACCCAGTCTTGGGTATGTCTTCATAGCAGTATGGAAATGGACTAACACACAAAATAAATGTGTTTAAAGAATACAACAAATTCATGTTAATTGAAATAAATATTTATTATGAAACCAGTTTATAAATCTTTCTTTTATACCTCATGGATTGCACGGTGAGTTAGATCAGAGTGTGAGATGAAGGAGGGGGGTGGCCGTCAGGTAGCAACAGATCTTCAGGTTGGGATCCTCATTCATTTCTCTGGGTTTTCTGGCATTAAATACTTTTCCTTCTCCACTGCTTACATTTCCTTTTCATGGGAACTGCATTCTTGAATAACGACTAAAACAGGAATAGTGTTCTGCACTGTAAATTCGGGAAATGACCAGTTTCCTGTGCCAGAGAAAAATATGTACTTGAGCCTATTATCTATACAATGTACTTTGTACTTCCCACTTACCCTTTTCTTTCATTGTGCTGTGTTGTTCAAGTGATCTGATATCAGCGTAAATTCCTGACCAGCACAATATGAAGTATTATTATATGGGAGACATAATTGTCTACTGGCATCTCTGTATAAATATTTGTATAATATTAAAAATAAGGCAATTTAACAGGGAGCTCTTAAGAAAAAAGTTACAATTATGTTCATGTAAGCTTCTGAACTGCATTTAGAAATCCATTTTGTGTCATGTTTTTCACCAGCTGACACCATGAAACATAATTTTATATGAAATGATACCAGAAAAATTGTGGGATATATGAAATATCTTTATTTCTTTGTTATAATTCTGAGCCTCATTAAAAGTTTATTTTCATCTGACATTAAGTTTCCTTACATGTATAATGACATGTGATACATAAATACATTTTAATTTACATTTTGTAAACCTGTCTTATAAATTATTTTTGTTTAAGTGTTCCATGGGTGCTGCAAAGAGATGATAGCACCCAGAAGAAGGCAGCTTCCTTCTTCTTTTCTGAACCTGGCTTTTCTGTAGAGGTCTTTTCAGATCAGGTTGTCGTTTTACTTCCAGCCTGTGTGCTTCTGGTCCATGCCTTGTTCTTGTGACATCTCATTGAAATTAAAGCTATGGTCTGACCAAACTTCACATGCATTCTTCCATTTTTATTAATACCTTGTGCTCTAAGTTCTTTCAAGGATTGAAGACATAGACAACAATCCCTATTAGTACCTTAGAGTTTGATCCTCAATAAACTTTTTGTATCTTCTACTCTTTGTGAATCTCCAAATTTCTGCAATGGGTGGAAGATAAATGTATGAATAGCGAGATTGACATGTGTACCAAACATCTGGGGGCTAGCCTGGGATCCTGAGCAGAAAAGATCCACTACATTGTGGAAGATCCAATTGTTAAAAAGTAAACACAGAATTTTTGCCTCAATACCTTGAATTATATTACTTGTTCTGATATCAAGGACTTCTCCAGAAAGTAGAGTCTGTTGGATTAATTTACTGTTAATATAGGAACAGAAAGGAGGAGAAAGGGGCCTTAACTTACCCCTTAGTTCTGTTCTCTCTAGTGTTAGTAATAATTACCACAGTAGAAGTAATGGGACTATGGCTGTGGATGTAGTAATAGTGGATAGTGATAATAGCCGCAGTAGCAGAAGTATCAGATAACATTTATTGGGCCCTATTTGTGTGCTAGCACTTTGCAAAGTGCTAACTATCATTACCTCCATGTAATCATCTCCACCTCTCTGTGAGGCACATATGATTATTAACCTGATTTAATGGGTGAGGAAACTGAGACTTGAAAGCATCTGGCCTCTCATAAATGCTCACCACAGAGCTGAACTCCACCGAGGAGACATTCTGCATCTGTATATGTTTGAGTGGGTATTTCTAGGTATGTCCGGGGAAGAAGGTGGTGGGTTAATTTTGAAAGCTTCCAAACAGCCCACTATAAACATCATACACTTCCTAATCTTCGTTTTTTTTGAAACTGATTTCTCCCTAGGGTTTGGTGCATCCCTGACCATTCAGGAAAGAGACATGAATCACCCAAAACAATACAAGGAACCCAAGATCTTCATGAATCAAATGATACTTGGAATGAATACACCAATAAGAATTTATTGCCAAAAAGTTACTTTATTTAAAAAAATTAAATAAAGAACATGGAATTGTTTCAATCCTTGAGAAAACTAGCTGTGTACATGCCTACCAGAGCTATCTCTAACAAAAGATATCACTTCTAAGAGTAAATATCTCGCTTAATTTTAGATTCCCTGGGGAACTAAGAGTTAAGTAAAACGTGCACCAATTTTCTTAGGTTTATTTTTAAGTATTTTTGTTTTAGCTTTTTTTTTTCTCTGATCATGGGAGTACATTTTCACTCAAGCACTTCAAGATCAAATGCTATTTTAAAACTTAGAACTCTGGAGTGATCAGTATTAAAAATTTATGAGTCAAAAGAACCTTGACAAAACCTTAAGACTATGGCTGGAAATGGAAATGGCTACGGCTACAGAGATTCCCAAGTCGAAAAAAAAAAAAAAAAAAATGAGTAAAATGGGCTTTGTATTAAAAAAAATAACAACATTACTATTAGAATACATGACAATTAACATTCAGCTTTGGTGTACATGATGATAGGGAGTAGTGGTGACTGTGGCAAAATTAAGAGAACATATGGCTTCTTCAGCTCCAACTTATTCAGGTAGATAGGCCCTGTGTTAATTTTCTCCAAGTGTTTGAAGAGAGGCTGTAATTATTGACTTTTATATGAATACCACTATTTTAAAAAAAAGTCAGCAATTGAATCAATTTTTTTGTTTGTTTGTTTGTTTTTGAGACGGAGTCTTGCTCTGTCCTCCAGGCTGGAGTGCAGTGGCGTGATCTTGGCTCACTACAAGCTCCGCCTCCTGGGTTCACGCCATTCTCCTGCCTCAGCTTCCCGAGTGGCTGGGACTACAGGCACCCGCCACCGCGCCTGGCTAATATTTTGTATTTTTGGTAGAGACGAGGTTTCACCATGGTCTAGATCTCCTGACCTCCTGATCTGCCCAAAAGTGCTGGGATTACAGGCGTGAGCCATAGCGCCAGGCCTGAATCAATGTTTTAACCACATAGTGCTGTGTTAAAATCTACCTGTACTGCTTTCGACCTCTGCTTTAGACCAACTCATTGCTTTAGGCCATTGGAAGCAAAATATCCTGTTAAAATAATAATTTTATAGGCTGAGGAGTGAGATGAGTTTGTGGGTGTCAAGACTGCAGAAACAAACTGTAAGTTAAACGCAACAACAAAATTAAACATTTAAGAAATTAACAAAAAACACACTTAAGAAAAGATGGCATTTATTATAGTATTTCACTACAGCCATCTCACTAACTTTCACCTTTGATTTTAGTAATTTTATGCATAACTGTAATTCTATCAATAATGGTCCTGATTTCTGTTTCATCTTCTGTTCAGTTTTACTATTGACTGTCCTGTCACCCAAGTATTAAATATCTTCACAACTCTGTGCCTTGTATATAATGTACCAATCATATGCTGACAAATGATGAATTGTTTCCCCTGAAAATTCCTGAAGAACGCAGTTCTTTCATATTTATTTTTTGTTATATTGAGGTCAAATAGAATACACTATAACAATATGATAGTTATCTTCACATCTTTCTTGGTCAAGTTCCAGCCAAGGGAGGTTTTTATTTTTATTTTTTAATTTGGATGTTATAATGAAAAATTATCTTCACCTAAGCTCTGAGATGATAGTGGTGTTCATTTTGAATTAATAATTGGTCTGAAAAAGAGTAAAACATCTTTTGGTGGGAAATTGAGCAGATACTAGACTCTCAATAACTGACACAAAAAATCCTTTTGTTTCTGAATCACAAGGAAACAGCAACAATCAAGAGGCTTTCACTGGCGATTCAGACATGCTGTTTGGGAATCACTGCAATCTCTTTAGGCGTTTATTTGAGTAATCCAGGTGTGGGATATTTTAACGATTTGTAGAGTGATAAATGCCCACGAGGCTGAGTCTTAGATACTACTGGACTACTAACAAATGATTTATTATTCTGTAAGTTTTTGGAGTTTTGTGTGGATTGAATGTTGTCATGGAAGTTTAGGGACAAACCACGATCTATTTCAAAGATGGAAAGATGCTGCTCATATTCTGTAGGAACAAAGTAACATCATTTTATAATTATCGTTCATTGTATCCGAGTGGGAAAGAGATTACTAGACATCCTGTGAGCACAGGACAGTCCTTCACCACAAAGGTTTAATTTAAATAAAGGTTTAATCTAGCTCCAAATGTCAATAATATCAAGACTGATAAACCACATCATATGGTGATAGAAGAGGAAAAGATTATGTGCTATCCTATATTCCAAGTTATTAATGAGTATTTGGGAAGTTAATACACTAGGGAAATTAATGCAATGCAGTCTGGTGGTCTTCATAAATGAAAACCATTTGAGTTAAGAACAAAAGTCGTCAGTCTTTCCAGAAGTTTATTGAGCAGTTACCAAGTGCCAGATGTTGCTGTAGGTGCTGGGGATATCCCAGGGGACAAAGCAGATAGGCTCTGCGTTCACGAAGCTCCCATCCAAATGTGGGAGACGGACAGTAAACAAATATATAAAATGATCCTGTCCTTGTGCCTTTTGCCTTCCCCATCTCCACACTGTCTCCAATGGACTAGGGCTGGTCATTTATTCTCTCTATATATGCTTTCCCTGAGTTACATCTTTGTGCCAGTGACAATCAGGGCTTTTTACTGTAAGCCCTGATCCCTGCCTTAGAACTTCACGTTGGAATGGCTAACCCCCTACTCATGATCTCCATACTGGCGCCCAATAGAAATCTGAGACCCAACAGGTCCAGAGCAAACTCAATTCTCCCACCCCAAAACCTTCTTCACTTTCAGTCTTCTCCATTCCAATGATGCCAGTACCAACCAGGTGTTCATGAAAACCCAAATGACAAACTTCTTTCATTTATTAGGACCAGACAAAGCCCTTATCTTCCAAAGAACTGTGATGTGATAATATTGTTTTAAGTTAAAGGGTAAAAGGAAAATATTTACCCTTATTGTTTTTTTCTCATTTATTTTCATGAAATTAGTACAGTCTTTTTTCCTGCAACAGTGGGGTCCCTCTTAAATTTTTCCTATTTCACCTTTATATATACAATTTATTTATCTGTATTCATATTAGATAGCCAAATCTTTAAGGTGACGGGGTGCTGCTAAATAGTCTACATTCAGGATTTTGAATGTAGAATATTTGTTGGAGTAATAAGATTTAGTGCTGTATGATACGAAAATCAGATTGGTACTGGGTATCTAGAATTAAAAGTATAAATTGTTAAAATCTGCAGGACTTTTGAGAGTGATCTGTGTGTGCCTGGACTGATGAAAAGAGTGGAAAGGGCAAAAATATGTTGAAAGAGATCATTTTGTATGTTGAAATCATAAAATAGGAAAATGCATTCTGAGAATGAAGCCCGTGGTGAGCTTTGCTTTACTTTTCAACTAGCAACAGCACAAATGGGCAGACACGGATAAAAGAGATTGCTGTCATCTTCCTGTTTCATCTTAATGAGTTTCTTCCTTTTGATTCTTGATAGCAAATTTGTGACCTTTTTAGCTTTATTAAACTTTAATTGGTGGATAATATTTATCATATGCATTTACCAAAAATACAAGATAATATGGAGCAAGTTAAAGAGAAAATAAAGAGTACTCTGGGAAAAAGCCCATGACTAGAGTGAAATCTAGGAGTATTTTTTGTGGAGCCATTGTTAGAGGAATGCTGGTGAACGGAGCACATGCTCACACACGTGCAAGCTGAAAGGTCCTCGGAGGGGCATCTACGGGAGCCTCACTTCCTCTGAACGCAATTTAGCCTGTCTTTGACTCATCTGTATTGTGTCTGCATCTCCCTACCCTTCAGAGATTATTGCAACCAGTTAAATGCAGCCTTGACTGTGATTTTCATGGGTGGGAGGCGTGTCCTCTTCAGGGTACCAGCATCCCAAGTTGTTGGGTGAGAGTATGTTGTGTAGAAACAACCACTGTTTGACATTGAGTTGAAAGTCAAAGTGAAACAAGTAAACCCGATATTCCTATTAAGACTCATTTATTTCTCAAAGTCTGCTTTTATTTATTTATTTATTTATTTATTTATTTATTTATTTTAGTCTTTGAAAGAATAAACATAAAGAAATGTTCATCAGAAGATGATCTCTGGACCAACTACATCAGAATCACCTAGAGGTCCTGCTCAAAATGCAGATTTCTGGGTCCTAAATTAATCTGCTGAGTTTGACCTCTGGGGATAGGAATTTGCATTTGGAAGAAACTCTCCAAGTCTTAAACACAAGAAAAAATTTGAAACCCACTAGCATAAAAAGCTATTTTCCACAGCTTGATTTCAAATATATGTGTGTCAAGATGAATATTATCTGATTCTGATGAAATTTTGGACAAGTGGGAATGAATGCAGAGATAAAACAATGTATAGAATCCTTCATGTTTTTTTGTGACTAGGCTACTAATGCTTCCTTGATTGATATAAGAAGGATTAAATGTGCCAATTAACAGAGTCTGAAAGGACACTATAGATACTGGTTGTTAAAGGGTGATTTTGAAATGACCTATTTATTCCTAACTTTAGGAAGGAAGATTTAAACCTCTTATAGAAAATGTCAGTTTTCGTGATTTTGCGTTCTCAGCAAACATCTAAAATCTGCCTTCACTGTTGTATAAAATGAGGACCTTGGGAAAAAGAAATGCTTGGTCAGAAATGCTAACAAGTTCCAGATTTCCTTTCATATACAGTTAAACAAAAAGTTCCATATTGTCATGGAGGATAAGAAGATAAAAAACCAGATAAAGACATGGTTTACTTTCTTAGTTTGTATGTTCCCTTCTAACTCATATTTTCATTCATTGTTACTGCTTCCTCACTTTAATTTATCCATTTCAGAATGTGACTGAGTTCAGTTTACGAAGAAAAGGTTTATAAATGTAGAGGTGAAGTTTAAGCTTTGTTTGCACGAGAGGTTACCTGTTTACTATGTGGTCAATACAAAATGTAAACTATGTAAAGTAGGCAAATAAACCACCATGTTATTTTAAGAGTAAATGGAATGATATAAAGAACACTTTTGCAATGAGTATGTGGAAAATATTCAAGAAAAACAAAACTAAAGCAAAAAGTTAAACATAATAATACTAATAACCTGAGCACTTAAAGTTAGAAAATTCTAATTTTTTCACCAATTATCATTAATTTTAGATAAGAGTTCAAAAATTATATCACTTGTTCCCAATAGACAAATTGGAGTGACATATTCATTTTATTTATTTCAGCTGATGTTGAAGAATTGAGTCTGTTCCTTCTGGTCTGACATGGTAGTTACAGAATCTGAAACATGAACTGGTTGAATCAGGAATAAATGTGGTTCTGAAGTTCATGCTAGGAGTGAGATCTTGTGGCTCATTTGGTTTATTTTAAATAAACTTGTTCCTCTTTTGATATAAGTTGTAACATGCTTATAGCCAAGACTACAAAAATTAGAAAGTGTACAAAGGTCAATTTCCTATTACCTAACGTGAACTATCCATTGCATTTTGGGAAATGCCACCTGCTGTTTTCTCAATATTATCATATACCGATATTATCCATTTGTATATCTGTATATATTCTTATGCATCTGCATATATGTATGTATGTAGCAAATATACCACTTAATAATTTTTTTAACAGACAACATTTTATAGACATCTGTCATATACACATGTACGTGTATGTATAGTTTTCATCACATTCCATTTATGATTGCACTTTTGCTATAGTAGTCTATAATTTGAATATATCATAATATGTTTAATGACTCTTTTACTGATGGTCATTTAGATTGTTTCCAATTTTTCCACTTTGGTAATAAATACAATGAATCCCCTTATTTGAATATTTTTCATAGAACAAAGTCCTAGGTAGTATTGCTGGGTCAAGAAAATGCCCATTTATTTTTATTTTTATCTTTTGAGAAAGGATCTTACTCTGTCACCCAGGCTGGAGTACAGTGGTGAGTGTGATCATGGCTCCCTGCAGCCTCAAACTCCTGGGCTCAAGTGATCCTCCCATCTCAGCCTCTTAAGTAACTAGGACTACAGGTGTGTGCCACCACACCTAGCAAACTTTAACAGTCTTTGTAAAGACAAGGTCTTGCTGTGTTGCCGAGGCTGACCTCAAACTCCTGGCCTTAAGGGATCCTGCCTAGGACTCCCAAAGTGCTAGGATTATAGATGTGAGCCACCATACTGGCTGGAAATACCCATTTAAAATTTTGAGATATATTGTCAAGTTGCCCTCTGAAATGTTGTACCATTTTATACTCTTCTTAGCCATGTCCTGAGGGTGATAATAGATGGTATCTTGAGGACATAAACCAAATTTGCTAGATGGAAATTCTTTTCTCCTTTTTCTCCCCTAAACTTTCTTTTTCGAGGCTCAACATAATGAAATTATTCTACTATTTTTTTTCTTTGTGAAAATAATAGTCTATTTAGCCATTGGTCAAAACTTAATAACCACTGAGAAGAGTCCAAATCTTTGAATTACTAAAGGGCTTATTTGCCTACCACAGAGGTATGGAGAGCCCGGACCTGAACCCAGAAATTTAAATTCTGGCTTCTTAAAAAGCTGGGGGTGGGCAATAGAGGGGAAAGGAAATTCTTTCACTCCTTCTTGAAGTGTCTTCCTGGGAAACAGTGGCTGGGATGTCTATCTATCTATCTATCTATCTATCTATCTATCTATCTATCTATCT
>NC_045440.1:69019438-69049450 GCF_002776525.5 Piliocolobus tephrosceles
TCTATCTATCTATCTATCTATCTATCTATCTATCTATCTATCTATCTATCTATCATCTATTTTGTCAATCAGTCACTCAACCTACCTACCTATCTTCTATCTATTTATCTCTAATTTCAAAGAGGATCACTTCAGAATCTCTGGCCCTTTTGTTGTTTTATTAGAAATGCCATTTTCCATTAAATTTTGGTCTTCTTGTGCTTTGCAAGTCTTAGAAGTTTAGGAAACATCTGACTCTAAATGCTTACTTCACAACTTCGAGATCCTGATGGATAAATTTAATTTACATATAACTTGATGATTTCTGGCCCTATCCCAACATTGTAAAGGAAGTGTAATTCCCAGATAGGAGCAGCAATGCACAAGGGTTTCTGTGTTACAACAAAACAATTATACTCAATAAATTGAGTTTTACACTTTGGTTTGTTGTAAAAAAATTAGTTTAATTCTGCTCAACACCCAGTCATTTTATTAACCTAATGTTAACTTCATAATGTCTTCTTGTTTCATGCAGGCATTCTTACACCGAATGAACCAGTGTGCAGCATCAAAAGTTGACAAAAATGTGACAGAAGAAACAGTGAAGGTGAGGAGGTACAATTGGCCCTCAACCTGAGCATGAGTTTCCTATAGATAAATTTTACTGGTGCCATGGTACTTCACGGTACTTCACAGCCCTTCAGTTGATTGGCAGTTCCACTACAAGTTACTGTGCCCGTCAGTTGTATTGGTAATAATTTTAAAAAGGAGAAATAGGGCTTAGGAAAAGAGATGGGAGATTAAGAGGATGACAGAGGAGTCAAAGAGTTTTTTTTTGTTGTTGTTGTTGTTGTTGTTTTTTACCAAGGCCTTGGGAACATCTGAACAGAGGAAGAAAAATAAATTGGAGGTGGCCGGGTGTGGTGGCTTATGCCTGTAATCCCAGCACTTTAGGAGGCCAAGGTGGGAGGATCACACAAGGTCAGGAGTTCAAAACCAGCCTGACCAACATGGAGAAACCCTGTCTCTACTAAATACAAAATTAGCCAGCCATGGTGGTGCATGTCTGTAATCCTAGCTACTCTGGAGGCTGAGGCAGGAGAATCGCTTGAACCCAGGAGGCGGAGGTGGTGATGAGCTGAGATTGCGCCATTGCATTCCAGCCTGGGCAACAAGAGCGAGACTCTGTCTCTAAATAAATAAATAGGAGGCTAAGAACCTCAATGTCTTTGAGAAGGAGGGAGCTGAGCCATATAAGAGGATGGTTAGAGGTGGCTCAGGAAGGCAGGGTGTGAGCAGACATGACTTCCGGTCTCTGTGATCACTAAAGAACAAAAGATTTCAATGGTTCACTCCACATAATATCCTTAATTCAGAAACAGATGTGTAATCGTTTCTTTTAAACTGTAAGGAAGGAAAATTGTGAACAGTTTTGAAAAAAAAAAAAAAGATGGTGAATGAAAATTAATTGTATTATAATGATTACTCATTTAAATTTTATGTACTATTCCTGATATTTATGATGCTAACTTATTGTTTTATTTTGCTGGAAATACAGAACATTCTAAGGATTTTTAAAGATTCCTCTGACTCTATTTCCCCATGAGTAAAATACCTAACTTTTAAATTTTCCTCCCAGGAGAATATTTTAGTTAGCTTGCTTTTGATCGTAAGCTAAAGAAACCTCTTACTCAAATTGAATTGAAGACACTTTTGCTCACACATCAGGGACTCCAGACAGAGGAGAAGGTTTAGCACCTGTGACCCAGAGAGGCCAGCAAGGTCGCTACATCCTCTCCAGCTAATCACTGCCACCCAGGTTATCAGCTTTGTGCTCAAGCTGGCTCTTCCTGTGGCTGCAGAATGACTCTGCAAGCTGTCCCAGGTTTTACTTCTACATGTGGCACCTTCCAGAGGGTAAAGAGGACTGTCCATTCTGGTGTGCCCTCTTAGGAGTGTAGATGCCCTTCCCAGAAAAGCCTGCTGGCAACTCTACTGGTTTCCATGCAGCCCAGCCTTGAGAAGGGAGTGGGATACCTGGCTTGGATTGGGCAACCGAGGCCTTGCCCTGGTTCCTTAGTAACCATGGGCTCGTGGTTCCCAGAGTTGTGTCAGCGGCGTGGAGGAGACGTCCAGACAAAATTGAGGCTCTGCTGGCAAGGTGGGAGGAAGGCATGGATGTGCAGTTTTCGGGTTGGAGAGAGAATACTATGCTATCATAGACTTAAAAAAATTGCTTCACTACTGAGCTTACTTACACATTTGTTTATTTACAGATGTTGTTCTCAAACATTGAAGACATCCTTGCAGTACATAAAGAATTCTTAAAAGTCGTAGAAGAATGCTTACATCCCGAACCTAATGCTCAACAAGAAGTGGGAACCTGCTTTCTTCACTTTGTAGGATAAATTTCTGTTAATTTTTAAAGTTCTTTTCCTCTAGATTTTAAGATTTAGCTCTTGGCATAGTGGTGTGTGTGCATTCAGTATTAGAAGTAAAATCTGACAGCAAAAGTTTGGGGTCTTTTAAGGCCAATGAAATCTTCCACTTAGAGCCAGAAAAGGGGAGAGTGCCTCACATCATCCATTTTACTGAAGAATAAACAGCCTTTTCTTTTCCCCGACAAGTTAGTTCTTCGCATCCTCTGTAGCTTTGAATTCTAATGAATATTCAGGCTGTTCATAATGAATGAATTTTTATGTTTCTCTCAAACATAGAGCATTTTTCTTTTGAGGCAGAAAATCCTCACTCCTATAATGGCACGATGAGCCTTTTATTAGTCAGAATGTTCCCTTGTTAATCAACTTGTGACAAACCTGGAGTTGAATAAACCCAGTAGCAGGAATTTTCCCCAAGGATGATTTCTCAGAAGATTGTACTGAGCAGTGCAGATGCAATAACCAGCCAGCATTCAGTTGTTTCAAATTACACATCCTGTGCCTATATGATCATTTTCATCTCTTTATATATGATGCCTGAAATTATTTATGCAATTAATTTGCAAAATAAAAAGACACCTGTGTGGTGAAAATTGTTTTCAGAACTAAAGGGCATTCACACCAAAAAAAAAAAAAGAGAGAGAGAGTGTTGATATTTATACCATTGCGTTGATGCTAATTTTGAGAATACCAGTATAAATCCATGTATTTATCAAAATGCTAGACAATTAATGTTTTGTTTAAAAATGTGTAAGAGTATTTAGTCATAGAAATCAAATTTTGTGTGCTTTTAATTTTCCATCTAGTCTTTTAGAAAGGTTTTGATAGTAGTTTCAAAATCTGTCTTTATGTAGTAAGCAAGCTCTGTGTTCTTTTTATAATCAGAAAATATGTCATAAAAATAATTATATTAAAAGGAGAGGCTCATGGGGTATAGGAAGATCAAGCTGTGTTTTTCTTGGGCACAGCTGGAAGCCACGGGTGTTTGTGTCCACTCACTTAAGCCTGCTTTATTTCACGAAAGAATCAAAAGAATCAGAATCTTCTGCCAGCTGGAGTAGTTGCTATCTCAGTCCAGGGCTGTGCCTGGGAATCTTGCACCCTGACATCCATTTCCTTAGTAACACTTTATGAATCTGTCATCCCTGAATTTAGCTAAACTATTTCTGAAGTTATTTTATTTTTCTGGCTCGTATCATTTCTTGAGATAAGTGATTGAATACATTTTCTGCTGGTTAGAGAAAGTAGCATTTAATGTTTCTAAATGCATGCCTTTAAAATTTCAGTGGGCACACTTTTGTTCTAATATTTGACCAATACATTTTTTGTGTCTTTCTTTTATCGGTACTCTTTTCATGATAAGGCACTTTGAGAAAATCTTACAAATAGAAGGGAGCTTAGAGATCATGATGGTACAAATTCTCTTGTTTTAAAAGAATATCTCCTATTTATCTATGAAGGCTGTTTATTTTGTTCCTACTTTAGTGACAGCTCTGTTAGAAAATCTCTATGATGATCCAAAATCTGCCCATCACTGCCCTTGCAACATCCACCTAAAGGTCCTAGTTTTATATTTGGAGCTACATGGGACTGTCAGTCCTTTACAACATAACGCTGTTTGAAAGTATTCATGATTTCCTGACTTTTCTATACCTACAAATATGACTCTCTGAAACAGCCTCTCAGATGTAGTGTCTTCAGGGTCTGTCATTCTCTTAGTTGCTTGTTGCTAGATATTCTTCAGGTTGTTAGTGTCTCTCTTAAACACAACTGTCTAGACTGGTGTATATGAACCACAGGGTCCTGTGTTTCTCTATTTCTATATGATCTGGCACTTGTTTTGCCTTCACCTAAATGACTTTCTTCCCTCTCCCTGCCTAGGAATCATGGATTTATATACCTGGACCTTGCTCAGATTGTTTGACCTTTCTTCTGCATACATTCCTTATTCAGTTTTCATAAATAACAGCAAGAATATGTATGTAATTTATTCCTCTTTTTAAGCTGTAACTGAATCCTCATGACAAAGCTCAGCCCTCTCTTTTCTGTGCTTTGCCACCCTTTGGTTCATTTGTCTACTTGAATTCCTCACGACAGAATATAACTGATATATGTCTATCTCCCTTTTTAGGCTATTCTTCATGGGCCAGGGAAAATAAATAAAATTTATATATAGCTGTATACATGCAGTATAGCTCTTAAAACGTAGTAAGCACTCTGAAGCTTCTTTATGCATATCACATAGGTTAAAATTGCAGAATGCTGAATCAAATGACTAATTTATTTTTACATGAATTCACAGAAAGACAAGTTTCGTATCTATGATGAATACTGTAGTAACCATGAGAAGGCACAAAAATTACTTCTTGAACTCAACAAAATAAGAACAATCCGGACATTTCTTTTGGTAAGTGTATATTTATGTGTTACTCTATGTTGATATGTGTTGTTAGGTCCAGTGAGAACCAAGGAATAGCATCAATATGGTGTAAAAATCTGTGGGATACCTCTGTTAGCATCCCCAGGTGAGGAAGCAAGAGTCCTTTGATAAAAACAAAAGTGAGAGCTGGAATGAGCTTGTGTTTGGGGAAGTACCACTAATGCCCCCTCGTGGTTGATAATGAATTATCTGTGAGACCCCACAGGTTCCTAGTGAGAGGAGCTTCTGCCAGAGTTCATCACTGCTTTATAGCCCCAGTTCCGTAGGGCGTCCTTTACTTCTGCTGAGAGAGCTGTAAGTAGGGCAGTAACAGGAAGGAAGCAAATCATGGATATGATAGAAAATAAGTGTAAAATTTAACCTTTCTCCTACATACATTTCTTATTTTGTTTTCATAAAAACAACAAAAATATGTGTTTAATTTCTTTAGCTTAGCACAAATAAGTGCGTATTTTGACTGTCATGGGCAAACTAATCGCTAGTGAAGAGCAGATTATAATTGTGCGATTCAGTGATATTGAGCAGAGTGTGGAGTTGTACAGCCATCCCCCAAATTCAGTTTTAGATCATTGTTGTCACCTCGGAAAGACCTCCATGTCCCTTTCCAGCCTATCTATGTTCCCACCATTAGCACCAGGCACACACTGATTTGTTTTCATCCCTATAGATTGCCTTTTCTGGAGATTTTATATAAGTGGAATCATACAATGCAATCTTTTGTGCCTGACTTCTTTCACTTAGTAAAATGTTTTCAAAGTTCATTCTTGCTATAGAATGTATCCATTTTCATTCATTTTAATTGCAAAATACTGTTCTATTGTATGGATATGCTGTATTTTGTTTATCTATTTGCCAGTTAATGAAAATTGGGTCTGGATCCAATTTGGGCTCCTATAAATAATGCTGTTACGAGCATTTATGTTCAAGTATTTGAATGGACATAATGTTTTTATTCTTTTGGGTGACATTAAAAGTGGAATTGATGCCTGTATTGTGTAATAAGCTCATGTTTAACTAATTAAGAAACTGCCAAACTATTTGTCATTGTGGCTGTGCCATATTTACTGGCAATGCATGAGGATTCCTGTTTCTCTATATCTTTGCCAA
Source organism: Piliocolobus tephrosceles (assembly GCF_002776525.5). NCBI lineage: Eukaryota > Metazoa > Chordata > Mammalia > Primates > Cercopithecidae > Piliocolobus > Piliocolobus tephrosceles. Next base: position 69,025,403 of record NC_045440.1, read on the forward strand.
CACTTGGCATTTTCAGTTTTTCTCATTATAGCCATGCTAGTGGGTGTGTAGTGCTATCTCATGGTCGTTTAAATTTGTATTTTGCCAGTGACTAATTACATTAAGCACGCTTTCATGTGCTTATTAACTCTTCATGTCTTGTTTAGTGAAATGTTTATTCAAATCTTTTACTCATTTAAAAATTGGGATGTTTATTTTATATTGAGCTATAAATGTTTGTTATTTCAGAGCTAAGTCCTATGTCAGATATATAATATGCAAATATTTCCTCCCAGTGTTGTCTGTTCACTTTTAAAATATCATCTTTTTAAAATCAGAAGTTTTAAATTTTGATGAAGTCTAATTTATTACATTTTTTTCTGTTATGACCATGCTTTTGTTGTCATATGTGAGAAATCTGTATTCAGGTCTCATACTTACTTTTTTTCCCTTTATTTTTCCCCTTTTGATGCTATTGTGATTGAAATTATCTTAATGTCATTTTAAAATTGTTCATTGCTAATATATAGAAATTTAATTGACTTTTGTTTATTGATCTTGTGTCCTGCGATCTGAATTTATATATTTGTTAAGTAGTTCTTTTGTAGCTTGTTTAGGGTATTTTGCATATAGGATCAATTATCTGATAATAAAGATGATTTTACTCCTTCCTTTCCATTGTGGATGAATTAGTTTTTTTTCTTGCCTTATTGCACTGGCTGGAACCTTCAGTATAGTGTTGAATAAAAAAGTGGTAAGAGCGGGTACTCCTGCCATATTTCTAATCTCAGTAGGAAAACATTTAGTCCTTCTTCATTAAGTATGATGTTTGCTATCAATTTTTTTGGTAGATGTTCTTTCTTATGTTGGATAACTTTTATTATATTTGTAGTTCATATTATATGATGTGAATAATAATATTCATATATATTGACAATGCTATGAATTCCTATTCATATTATTCATATTGTTTAATGATCCGATTATTGAAAATGAGATATTGAAATCTCCATGTATAATTAAATTATCTATTTTACCCTTTAACTCTGTCCATTTTTGTTTGCTTTATTTTGGGACTCTGTTAGATATGCACACATTCATAATTGTTATATTCATATTTCTATTTATCATCACGAGGTCTTCTTTGTCCCTGTGGTATTTCTCCTGTTAAAGTCTATTTTTCCTAATAATATTATAACTGTGATAGCTCTCTTACTATCTTTATCTGTTATATCGTTTTCTGTTATTTTACTTACAAGCCATTTAGGATCTTTAAAATGTCTCTGGCAGATGGCATATTGTTGAGTCTGCTTTTCATCCAGTCTGACAGTCTCTGGGGTCCTCAGTTTGTTTGTTTTTAATGTAATTATCAATATGATGGTATTTACATGTACCATTTTATTATTTTTTCCTAGGTGCCTTTTTTGTTTGTTTCTTTGTTCCTCTTTTACCAACTACTTTTGTGTCAATCAAGCATTTTTTGTGTACCATTTTGATTCCTCTCAATTTTTAAACTGTATTATTAGGAGTTTTTTGGTGATTGCTCTAGGAACTACAATATGCATCTTAACATATCAGATCCATGTTAGGTTAATACTGACCTAATTCTAGTTAAATATAGGGGAAATTTAGCTATAATATTTCCTGAGTAGAAATGGAAAATGTTCCATTTCTTCTCTCCTCTGTTGTGCTATTATCGCCATATATATTACATTATATATGTTATAAACTTCACAATACAGTGTTACAATTATTGCTTTCTATATTTTTCTGCAGTCTTTTATATTTATGTAAATATTTACCATCTCTGGTGCTTTTATTTCTTCCTGTGTATTTGACTCTGATATTAGACTTTTCAGCCCTTAGTACTTCTTATAAGTCATTTCTACTAGCAATGACTTTGCTCAGTCTTTTTTTTTTTTTTTTTTTTTTTGTTTAAATCTGCGAATGTCTTTATTTTGCCCTCATTTCTGAAGGATAATTTTACTTGGACATAGAACTTTTTGACTGATAGATATTTTTCTCAGTCAGCGCTTTGAATATGTCATTCTACTACCTTATGGCTTCCATTGTTTCTGATGATAAGGCATCTGCTATAATTGTATTGTTGTTATACTTTATATGATGGGACATTTGTCTCTTTTTTGCTGCTCTCTAGATTTTCTCTTTGTGTTTTTCTTTCAGTAGTTCAATGATGTATTTAGGTGTGGGGATGGTTGTACATTTCTTATTTATAGTTGAGCTTTTTGAATCTGTAGATTAATTTTTCATTAAATCTGGGAAGTTTTTAGCCATTATTTTAGAAATATTTATATGACCCTTTGTTTTCTTCTTTAGTGACTCCAATTTACATACATGTTGGTAAGCTTAATGTTTCCTCTTGGTTCCTGACGCACTTTTCATTTTTCTACAATCTTCTGGGCTCAAGCGATCCTCTTACCTCAGCCTCCCAAAGTGCTGAGATTATAGGCGTGAGCCACTGTACCTGGTCAGGAAACATATTCTTTATATATGTATAAGGAGCTAGCTCTCCTAAGCCAGTCTAAAGTGGTAGCCAACCTGTGGGATTATGAATTGAGTTCACAATCTATACAGTACTAATACACAAGGCAATAAAAGTGGGCTAGACAGCCCTGAGTGATTTTAGGGCACTTCAGTACAGAGGTAGGTGAGGGGACGGCTGCTATAATTTACAGGGATGCTAACATACTGGAACGGAAACATCACTGGAAATATAACGAGATGTAGATGGTTGTATTTCATAGGATTCCTTTGGGGGAAAATACCAAATATAGTTTGAAATAATATTTTGATAGCCCGATTGCAGTAGGGAGTGAAACCCCCAAAGAGGATGCTTGTGTAAGAGCATGTGTTTGCTGCTATGTCATCTGTGGGGTCTGGGTAAAGTTACATTGATAGTGCTGATTTTGCTGACTTGGACACACAAATTGAGGCTGATATTCAGTTGCTCAGGACAGCAGAAAATTGTTCTGCTACTATCGGTCTTCCTTTTGCATCCTTTCCTGATCAACACTCAGCCTTTCCTCTCAATGAACCTGAAACAGTACTTTGAAAATTGTGGTATGAAAGTTGCTAACTTAGCTTGATATTTGAGGGGCTCTCTTCTCCCTCTGTTAGATATTTATTAAATAATTTGTCTGTTGTAGGCACTGCAGAAAGAAGGTTTGGACAAGTTTCAAGTCTGTTTCATTGCATGTTGCTTATGAAGGTGAAGGCTTTATTTTTCAGAGTCAGTTTTCTCTTGACCACCACTTTATCATCAATGAAAGCTGCTTCAGTTTCACCCCACTCTGATTCCTGATTTTGAGATTTCTTCTTTCACCTTGCCTCTGCGGAGATCCTGTCTGACCTCCTTCTCTGACACTGGCTGCCCAGCGTCTTTGGTGCAGTGTGATAGCAAAAAATGACTCAGAGATCATTTGCTTAAAACCTGACCTATTTATGGAGAGGAAAACTAGAATTCTGAAATCAGCCCAAGTTGTATCACTTGTCAGTTGCAGAGCCTGAGTTAGAACCTAACTGTCTTGATACTTGCCCTTCTACAACATAATATACCTTTCTTATAAGCAAAATCGATCTATCTATTTATGTGTCAATCATCTGTTTATCCACCACTTATCCATCCATTCATCCATCCATTCATTCATCTCTCTCTCTCTTTCTCCACCTCTTTTTCCTCAGACTTCATACTCAGGGGAATATAAGTTCATTAATTTTTAAGATACAGATTCACAACACAGTTCTGTAACTAGTATTTCTCTTTGTCTCTCTGTGAGTGTTTGTGACTGAATATGCTTTTCTTAGAGAAAAAGTATATAAAGACATATGCTTTCACTAGTTTTCAGCATTTTATGGTAGAAAAACGTTTTGCTGCCTGAGATTTTAAAAATGTAATTAATTATGATTATTTTCACCCCAGAACTGCATGCTGCTTGGAGGACGGAAGAACACAGATGTTCCCTTGGAAGGATATTTAGTAACACCAATACAAAGAATATGCAAGTACCCTCTCATTTTGAAGGTATTTTATGTGCTACCTCATTGTAGCCATTTCCTTGTACCTACATGTTTTGCTGATGATCTTTTTAAAAAATTATTTTAAAGAGTCTGATATTCTAAAGGAAGGGCAGACCATGAGTATTGGAAAAAAGTGGTCATTTTGTCACAAATTTATATATAGTGTAGGAAACAGATTTTCAGTGGAAAAGCCACTGAAAGAGCTTTTGGTGCTCTTTGTATAAAACATACTTAAGTTTCATTTAGAGGAAATGCATTAGCTTCAAGATAGATCCCATTAAGTTCATTATGACTAGTTTATATAGCATTTTGTAGGGCCTTTTATTTTAAATAAATCCACTGCTGGTATATTTTTGATTTCCTTAAACTTTGATGACTTTGTGATGCTAATGAAATTATGGTCAAAATTATATAATTGCATAGCCAGAATTTAAAATTATTATTAAAGGGAATAGTGTGGGTCGCATGAGACAATAAATGATAGAATGTGGAATGAGATTGCTAAGAAAACATTGCCTCTAGAAGATGTAAAACATCCCACTAATGGTTGTAGATTTGTTGCCTCATTATTGTAACCACAATTTTTATTATGTAAAATATACTGTAAGGTGCCAACTACTTATTGCCCTTACTGCAACGGACCTATGAATAGGTCAAGACAGCAATTTTTGAAACTACATTTTTTGGAACCATAACATCAGGATAGGCAGCCTGGGATAGTGGTTAAGCACATGAACTCTGAGTTTAAATCCCAAGTATTGTGCTTACTGGACAAGTAATCGAACCTCTTAATGCCTTGGTTTTTCATTTATGAAATAGAGATGATGATGATGATGATGATGATAATGATGATGATGAAATTATAGCATAGACCCGTGGGAATGTGTGTACGTATGTATGCATGTGTATTCTGAATACATATATATGCATATATATAGGATTATATAATAATAATGATTAATTTAACTATTTTATAAAATCAATTGGTATAGTATGTACATTATAAGTATTAGCCATTTTTATTCATATCTATTTGATTCTGATTTATTTTAATATATAAATTACTACTTGGCATCTAAACTTCAAAAAATACTCAGAAATACTAGAGACGTATTAACTAGTGTTTATACTGATTTGCTTTTTAAGAAATAAATGTTGAATTTGAACTAAAAATATAGTTTAATACAACTCTTGTCAATTCCATAAATTGGGTATCTGTGTAAATTTTATTTGAAAATGTTTGTTCCTTATTAAAGAAATAAAAGTCTAGCGTTGCTTGCTTAAGCCATAAAAAGCCTCAGAGAGGCTGACACAGGAGTCCCCAGCTCTGCAGAGGGAGTATTGTTGCAAATGTGTCTCCTTTCTTTCTGAGAATCCCTACAGACCTCTGACTTGACTCAGTGTGCCTGTGTACTCATAACTGCAGTTGTTCCTGACCCTGATTTTGGAATCCTAAGGGATTTGTTTAAGAAGGGATAGGGAGATTAAAAGGTTACATCCTGACAAAGTGGTTATTCTAAATTACTCATTTCTGATTAGGGATGAACTCAGGTATTTGAACTGACCTCTCAGAAGGAAGCATCGTGGATGCGTCCTTTCTTAGCCAGAAGGTCAGTTCAGAGCCCCTTCAAGCAGTGGATGGTTGACCTCCTTTCCCTTTTCTGGTAGATTATCTCCACAAAGAAACATGAAAAACTGTTAACTCATGTAATAGATACGTTGGCGTTGATATTTGTCTCTGTTGTACCATCAGCTGAAAAATTCTGCTGGGGTTTTCTTTGATTTAGGGTGTTTCATTTATTTGGAAAAAATATTCTATGGATTAGGCTGTAATGTTAGGAAAAGATACATTGATGTTATTTGCGGAGCTTGAAATTATTGAGTTGGTCAATCAACATTGGGTTCTTAGCAAGTAATGGCTAACAGATTGTAGTGATGGTTTTCTCTCACTATTTCACATTATGCAAATTCATATTCAACTCCTTAGATGATTGGACCCCAAATTATGGCCTGTAGACTTACTTGACCACTTGACGTAATTTACAGGTGCCTCTACTCTTTACAGTTTCTGAAGAAGCCTGCATGTCTCATTATGGATTTATCCCAAGATTTAAACCTTGTCTTGGGAGTGATATAATATGTATTCCTCTGGTGTTAGCTCTGCAGAACAAGGTGTGAACATAACGAATTTAGGGTCCAAGTTTATGGCAGAATTTTCAACAATAACAGAACTCAAAAGAATATAACAACTGCATATTTTCACACTGTTTGTTGAGAATTTAGAAAATTCTTTTCAAGACTTGCCTCAGGATTTCTGCAATTGTGTTAGTTACGTGATGATGGCAACTGTAGTAAGGAAACACACGACTAATTAAAAAGCAATGTGGTCCCAACTGTCTAGACAGTGGGTGAAGATGTTTAATTTTGTGCTTTTAAACATCTAACAATGGCTTTCAATATGTTTAAGAGATTAAAGATTGTTCTAGTTTTGATGAGTGGGAAAAATATAAATAAAAAGACCGTCCCAATACCCTAAATACCAAAAACAAAAAAGGAAGCTATTGAGGGGTAGATGGTAGTTCATTCATCACATAGAATAAGCCTGAGTAATTGGAAAAAACAGCATAAATTGCTCCTTTAATGATGGAGTATTGTAGAATTTATAAATTATCTTGTTGTAGTAGAAGACATTATTTTAAAATTTTACTTTATGACATATTTTTATAGTTTCTCAAAAATATTAGAAAATAAGATGTTTAAATTATTTTTGAAATTATGACATACTTAAAGATTTGTTATTCTGTTGAAGACTCTAGAAAAATGAAATTAACATGTAAAGATGTACTTCTGTTAGAACAAAAGTCAAATTATTAAAAACATAAAAATTTATGTTCCCGGTAAGGTATTTGACCATTCAAAAGGAGGAACCTAACTTAATTTTTAAAAACAAAGTAAGTTTGAGGAAAAATTAAAGTGACTGCAAAAATGTGCATCTGGGTTACACTTACTCATTGATTCAAACTTTTGTTTTTGATCTTAATCTTAGAGGAATTTGTGATGTCACTTATGGAAGTGGCTCTCACGATCTTTGCAATTTTCATTTCCTGGTCAGGCTGAACCTGCTGTACCAGAAAGCTGAAGATCAAAGGGCAATTTGTTTTTTTGTGTATAAACAGGAGTTGCTGAAGCGGACTCCACGGAAACACAGTGACTATGCAGCAGTGATGGAAGCCCTCCAAGCCATGAAAGCTGTCTGTTCCAACATAAATGAGGCCAAGAGACAGATGGAGAAGTTAGAAGTTTTAGAGGAATGGCAGTCTCACATTGAAGGCTGGGAGGTACATTCACTTTGCTCGACAATCGAGCTTAAGATAGTTTTATGTTGCAGGCCTTGTGCAGAATTACTGGTGTCGGATGGTACCATAAATGGTCATTTTCTTAGATATTTCTTGAGGACTACAGTCAATTCTGAAAAGTGCTCACTTTCATCATTATTTTAAAGTATCTTTAAGGTGGTGGTTAATTGACTTAACCTTGACCGAAGAAGTTTGTGATGGAGCCAATAGATACTATGTGGGCTATAAGCTTTAATATTTTAGCATTTATGCATCATGATGATTCTGTTCCTCTCTTAACTTTGGCCATAAGTACATAACCTGAATCCTGGGAGAGTGAAGAAGGGACAGAAAGTTCAGTAGGTGTGCTGTGATATTATTTTCAGACTCTAAATTACGTGTTCACTTAACCTCTTTGTTTTGATTTCTTCATTTATAAACTGAAGAAACTGGCTATGATCTTATTTTTAAGGTTTATTCAAGATGAAAAATGTTATGACTTCCTGAGTCATTAAGGAAATTTTTTTATGCCAAAAAGAAGAGTATAGTTAAAAATCTGTAAAATGTTTTCAGCTAATGGTAACTTTGATTCCCAGTTATTTCATGGGGTTGGAGTCCTATGTTACTTTACTACTATGCAAAGAATGAACTCAAATTCTGTCATTACGTTGCCTTAATTTAAATGAGTATAAGCTTTGGACTAGGTCAAATTTTTTCTTGTTACAAAGTAAGCAATTAAGATAACTTTTAAGTATAGGAAAGATTGAAAATGCTCCTAGCCAAATACTGTTATCACATAAAACTAAGTGGATTGCTTTATCTTTAAGGCTTTAGATGAATTTGTTTCTTACCTTTGATATGTTAGTTTTCATTTGGACCTAAAATTATGTCCACCCAGATATGCAAAGAAACCTCAAACATTGACCTTAAGGAATTCTCCCGTTTGTCCCTTCTCTCCTATGAATCTTTTAAAATGCTAACTGGGGTTGTCCTAGCTTCTTCTTTGTCTAACTCCTTCCATTTCAAGTGTCCAGAGTGCCCTCACATTCAGCATGAATGCTGCCTCTTTCAGGCGGCTAAAATGGTTGTGTGTTTTACAGTTAATTCATGATGATTATTTCTTTCCTGGGGAGCTGTTGTCCTGCTGTGATGAGAAAAATGGACTCCAGTTTGCTTTTGGAGTTCTGTTGTCACTCAAACACTGGAAGAAAAGTGGAACTTGCTTTAAATTGCAGAATTTGTCAATGAAATGTGCCAGGCCTTTTACTAAAACAAAAACTTCAGAGATTTTTTTTGGCATTCTAAGGAAATGGAATCTGTCATAATTTTGTTTCATCCTGGTGTATATCCTAAACATTGAGTGTACTGCAGAAATGAGAGATTCCTTAAAAGTTATTGATACTGTTTACACAGTATACACCAGTTACTCAAAGGAAGAATGAATGTAGGTGGAATGTAGGTGGAACTATATCATATGTAGCCCACAACCGAGGGTGCCTGACTTCACCAGCTTTCGTGGTTTTATGACATTCTGAGAGCAAGAGAAAATGGGACAGGGAAAACTGGATGGAGTTAAGGAATTCTGTTGTGTATTCAGAGAAATTAGAGAAGAATGTTGCCACTTGTTAGGTATAAGAACTTGGGTAAGTTAAATAGTCCTTGTTTTTAAATTCTACAGTCAGTTCCAGGAGGCACAGGGGAGATAATATGAAAGTTGGGTTCCAAGAAAGTGATTCCAAGAAGTGGCAACATAAATTCTACTTGAGTAGGATTTGACAATGATTGCGAAAGACAGCCATACGGAGATTGAGAGTTTTGGGACTTTGAGGGAGTGCAGCTTGGAGCAGGGCCCAGTCAGTGGGTTTGGCAATTTGTGATAAGAACTCCATTGCCTGTCCCAGTCCACCACCCCATCGAGGGGGGCAACTTGATTTTCAGGCCTGGTCCCTTCTGGGGAGTTTAGGAGAAATTGCTAGTCTCATAGGACTCTCTGCAAGGACACAGAGTCACACAGGCTGAATTCAGGCCCTGGGAGGAAGCTGTAATGAGTTAAGAGCTGTCTTTGACTTGCTAATGGGAATCCTTGCTCAGCCTGCGGAAGCCTTGTGTATCTGTGGAGAGGCTACCTTAGGGTTAGGATGCGGAGAAGTTCAGATGGAGGGTGGCATGACAGTTACAGAATGCAGAGTTCCCTGATGAGTTTTTGAGGTTAGGAGTCTTGGGCTCATGCTAGGAAACAGCTCCTTCTCCGGCTCCTTCCACAGGCTCCTGCAGACCCCGTTCAGGGCCTCCTTAGGGAGGACACTGTTCCTTCCGTAACTAAAATTATTTGATGGAATCCAAGTCTGATATACCATGAATTTGCATTATTTCTATTATAGGTGTATTTTTCTGTCATTTAATTATCTGTGGACTTACTTCACTGTTAATCAAATGAAAGCTTTCGTTTTAAACAATAACATCTCTTAGGCACAATGTTCCTATCTAGTATTTTGTGTTACTAAATTATTTACATTCCCGAATGTTGAATTTAGGTAAACAAGCAATTGAAATTTATTGTTTGCAAAACATACGACAGTGAGAAAAGTATGGCTTTTGAGCAGAGTTGGTTTTTAGTCTGGACTCTAACCCTTTGTTTGGGGATGATATATAATTCCTCTCCTATATGGAGTGTGGATTATTGCAGAAGTCAAATGAAATAAGTAAAAGTGCTTTGAATACTGTAAAATACTACGCAAATATGAGGTAGTATTTTAAAGCTTTAAAAAATTCCCCTCATTTGTCTAATATATGCACCTATCTACTGAAGGTATTATAGTACTTGGGGTTATATGATTGTAAGCAACAGAAACTAAAAGAAAAATTAATTTAAAAGATTGGGTAGCTTGCAGAGTCAACACAAAAGCTACAGCGTCAGACCGGAGAAGGGTGTCTAGGCGGCTGAAACTATTTGACAGTCTCATCCATGCCCTAGCTAAAATGAATAGGCTGTAATAATTTTTTCCATCTTTATATGACTACACTCAAGATTGAAGATCAAAATCCAAGATTCAACTAATCTTGCTTGGGTGAATTTGCTAAGGGAAGGGCAGAGGAAATTGACTGCCAGCCCTCCAATTTCTTTTTGGGGAAATAACTGATTCTCCACTGTATGCATTATAATCACATACAGTGCATTATAATCATCTCCACAGTTGGCTGATATGCTATACCCTTCATTGAATAGATTTAAAAAATGAAGACTATTTAACTTATCTGAGTTCTTATAACTAACAGGTGACAACATTTAGATCTGAAAATAGGCAGCTTCACTCTAAAGCTTATATTCCTTACCATGTGCTATTATATCCACTCAGATACAAATTTGGCAGATGCTTTGGATTAAGTTTGTTTTCCTGCTTGTCTTTTAAAAGTAAGTTGATTATCAAAATTAGGTTTTTGTCAGCGTTTATGTAGTAACTGCCACCACAGAAAATCTATACTGTATGTTTTATTTGTTCATTTTTGAAGTTACGCCTTTTGTTAGTATAATTTATTATATCTCAGTCATATAAGTTATGCAACATTCAGAATATTCTGCAAGATAGTCTACTGAAGGTAATTGTGGGCAATTATTAATATGCCCTGGAAGGGAAGTTTATTAGCTGTTTAATCAGAATCACTGATTCATTTCATAGAACAGGACCATTCTCTGTCTGTGTGTTGGTTGATTGATTTTGTTGTAGTGATAACTGTAGCCTTTGGAGCTATACTGAAGTATTTTGACAAGGGAGTATCAATAAACATTACATTGTCAGTAATTCAGCTTTAAGTCCTTGATATGCCTGTTTGGAATTGATCTCTCAAATCTGGAAAACAGTATTATGATAAAAGATAAGAGAAGGAATTATTAATATATGAAAGTGTTGGGATAAATGAGATTCAAGATAAATATTGTGTTTTAGAAAGTAAAGAGACACAGAAAGAAATTGGACATTTCTTTATTACCTTTTTACATGGAAAAATACAGTGTTACAGGACTATTTAAAAATTACTTCTTGTTGGTTTTGGAATCTGTTTGCTGCTTCCATTTGATTGAGTTTGTGCCTGACAGTGTATTGACTTCAGGTCATGTTTCTTGTTATTTCATGGATGTGAGTCTTCTAGAGCTTAGTGCTAGTACTTGTTTCTTTTTGTCCTCTGTATGAGGTGATTTGGCAGATACAAATTCATCTTCTACCTTGAGATAAAATTGATTTATATATAGTCTTTGTTATTTGAGGATAAGTGGTTCTGGAAAAAGATGACTGAAAATGAATCCAGTTTAAAAGAGGCACAAAATTTCAATGAAGTGGAAGGGGGAAGGTTTGATGGGACTTTATCTTAGTAAAATGAAAATTTATATTATTTGTTTTATATGTCACAGAAATCAGGTTATAATTTTAGTTAATAGTTTTAACCTCAAAAAGAGCAAATCAAATGCTGAGTCTTTTTTGGGGTGTGTCAAACATTTTATGATAAGACAATATAATATTCTTTATTTTATGTTTGTTTTCATAGTTTTTTTTAAAGATTCGTCTTTATAAGAATGTTCAAATGCTTCATCAATTTTTTTAAGAGACTCCTTTGATATCAGAACTGTTCTCTTATGAAGCGCATTCTAGTTGTTGGTCTTGTCAATTTTCTTTTCTTCCACTGTGAATGGATCTAGCTCTGTTAGATCTTTGTCTGCTGATGCATTGTATACGAGTGGGGACATTTCAAGGCTTCCTGTCATCTTTCATCTTTTCCAAGATTGTAGTTTCTCTCCGCAGTCAGTTCATACATATCTGTGGTTAAACAGTTCTTAATGATTTTTGCCTGCCATTATCCTAGAGATAATGCACAGATTTAAGTCATGGGAAATCAAAGGCACAGTGGGCATGCTTTAGAGTTTCAAAGATAAATGCAGTATAAAGGAAAATGCTGTGAGCTTCTGTGTTAGGATGATATTTTTAGACAAATCTGCACATTTTGACACAGAATCCTTCAGTACATTAACAATTCTCAGGGAATTATTTAATTACACAAGGAAGATATTTCATGCCATGATGGTAGATTACTGTGGTAGGAGATGGTGAAAGGTGATATTGCACTAATTCTTGAAGCCTGCTTTGAGTGTTAAGTACATCATCTCAGTGACAGAAACATCTCAGTCAGATTCAGTAAAACACAATCTGACCGAAGTTATGTGTATATTGTGAGATACACTTTGCGGCATAACCATGAATTCTAGAAGCTATCAATGGTTGTGCTTGTCCTTATTTACTGAAAATGTGATTAGTAATTGACTAAACTGATGATTTGGGTTGCTTATATAAAGAAATGTTGACCTTAAAGAGGTCAGTCAATCTTACTCTGTTTTTTGATCAGGAATGAGGAACTGATGGAACTTTTAGTAATGCCTTAGATAGAATAGGTCTGTATATTAGCAAGGGGCTTGAGAGTTTCTTGTATCAATTTGGACGGGTGATTCAAAAAGTCAAACTAACATACAGGATGGAGGAAAAAGACCTGGCGGTTTGATTGATTGTAGCATCACTTTGAATCAGTTGTAAGATAACAATGTCATTATAGTTAGCTCAATTTTATATAAAATACTCCTTACATTTATTAAGAAAGATAATTATCAACAAGTCAGGAAATGTTTTGTTAAGAATGCATCTACTAATATCTGCATATGTTAATTTGAGGTACTCGGGAGATTTATTTAATGTGAAAATTAAGATGATATCGGCAGTAACCCTTTCATAATGTAACAGCTTATCATCTGGGGTTGGCCTATATGGGTCATCATAAGAAATGGTCTAAGGGAGGGCTATTCTGTACATTTTGTGAAATTGCTATAAATTAAAACCACTTTGCTTAATGAACACATGATAAAGTACATGAAATTCTGTAACTTTTTTTTTTTTTTTTTTTTTTTTGCCAAATCTTCACTTGTATATCCACTTTCAGGATGAAAAGAAATAATAATGGAACAGCCGGGTGTGGTGGCTTATGCCTGTAATCCCAGCACTTTGGGAGGCCAAGGCGGGCAGATCACCTGAGGTCGGGAGTTCGAGACCCGCCTGACCAACATGGAGAAACCCTGTCTCTACTAAAAATACGGCATTAACCGGGCATGGTGGTATGCCTGTAACCCTGGCTACTTGGGAGGCTGAGGCAGGAGAATCGCTTGAACCCAGGAGGCGGAGGTTGCAGTGAGCTGAGATTGCGCCATTGCACTCCAGCCTGGGCAACAAGAGTGAAACTCTGTCTCAAGAAAAAAAAAAAAAAGAAAGAAATAATAAAGAAAAATGTCTAAAATTTGCAATATAAAGATAATCAAATTAATATTTAAAAACTCTCTTAATTCCCCATTTTGAAAGTTTGATTTGTCATTGTAGGTGTTAGTTGTTATTTTAATTTAAATTTTTATAATTAACCAGAGAAACTATTATCAGTGATTATTGTGGAAATATGAAATTTAAAATTAATGTTCTAAATTTTAAATATGAAACATTAAAAGTAGAAACATGAGTTACACAAAAATTAGAAATTTACTCCAGATTTAAAGAATCTTGACATAGTTGAAACTGAAAGTCTCTTGCAGAGCACATATATAGATCTTTATGGAAAATGTCCTTTTTCTTTTTTTTTTTTTTGGTCCAACTCAGTGCATTGGTTATGATAGATTAGGTTGTAGAAACAAATAGACTATAATATTTATAATGGCTCGAAATAGACATTTCTGTGCATCTTCCACCACAGTCCGACGCTCATGTCCAACTCAGGGGGCAGCTTTCCTCTGTTGATGATTCAGGAGACCAGGCTCCTTCCATCTTGTGGCTCCTCTTCACTTTTAGTGGCCAGTGCTTGTGTTAAGAATTGCTTTTGTCATTAGTCATGTAATCTTGATGGGCATGCTATAAACACTTATTTAATTAGCTAGTGTGCCGTTGCCAACTTCTAATAAATAGGGTGAAAGGCTCTGTGGAAAGTTGCTCCCTTTAAATATTTTTTTCTCTTTTTATTTCTTTTCTCTATCCTAGGGGTGGATATATAAATTGAGACCTGCTAAACATGTAGACAATTTCATGTACTTTGTGCCTATGGAGCCCCTTTTCCCCACATACTGGGGAAAAAGAGAAAAAAAAGACAGATACATTCTAATTGTTAACATTATGAATTAATTTGAAGTCATCTCCTTTCAACATGACATAGGTGACATGTATTCTGTATGCTTATGTATGTACACAACCTGGAAGGAGACACAGAAGGAGACTGATCGGGGGAAACGAGGGGTTTAGGGGCCCTCCAATCAGTATATAACTCTCTCTACTGTTTGTTTGCACTTTAGCCTGTGCATAGATTGCTTCTTAAAATAAAAATAACTGTAATTGTAAGTAGAAAAATAATTATATACAGAAGTGTCAACCGAGTAAGCAGACATTAATTGCATTTCTCCTGACTTAGGGGTCCAACATCACTGACACCTGCACTGAAATGCTAATGTGTGGAGTCTTACTGAAAATTTCTTCTGGAAATATTCAAGAACGGGTGTTTTTTCTTTTTGATAACCTTTTGGTGTACTGCAAAAGAAAACACAGGTAAGATCCTAAATAGGTCACACTTCAGAAGTGGTCACAGTTTCTACCTTTCCCTCTGGGGATCATCCTGCTCACAGTTTCTACCTTTCTCTCTGTGCTTCCCAGAACCCATCACCCATCAATGCCTTTCTTCACATTTGTTCAGTCTGCTCTCTGATTGTTCGCTTCACCTTCCTGTAAAATCTTACTGAAATGTCACTGTCATCTGATGATGCTGGGTCCTCAGAGCCCTCTTGAGGAGAGGTGCAGTTTGTTCCTAACCCACATATCTCAGGCCCTGGAGGAATGGCTGGTGTGTCTTCCTTGCTTCCTAATCCTGTTTCCCAATCATTTCCCCCTCTTCCTTCAATAATCTCAGCACATGTGAAGTTCATTCCATGAGTCTTTCCTCTTCACTACGTTTCCCTCATCTTCCCTTTATAGAACACGTAATATCTCACTGTCACACATGAATTTAGTGATTTCTCTAGCTCTTGCATCATTTTCTTTCTAACCTACTCCTGTTGCCATTTTGGAGGTGTTCAAAACTCACATGGATGATCTATCCAGAATTTTGGACCTGAAAGCCCACTGTCTCTTCACCTGCAATGAGCCTTTCTGCCATTACACCTGAGTCTCCTGTCCTAGGGCCATACTTTTACCTTGTCAATACCAATAGTCATAAAATTGAAATCTTCATTTCAGACATTCTACTCTGAATATCATCCCCCATCCTCCTAGCTCTCTTCAGCTATTCTGGCTCCAAACATTGTCGAAGATCTCCTGTCTCAAATTTTAAAAGTCCTTTATCTTGTGTCGCACTGTCACCCTTCATAGCAGACTTCCTTGCAGGAGTTTTATGTTGTCACTTTTTCTACTTTGTCACTTGTTATTTGGCTTGAGCAACATTCAGCAAGGTCTTTGTTCACTCTCCTCCACTGAGCTACTCCCATCAGAATCACCGTAAGAAGCACTGCTGTGCTTCTTATTCCAGTGGTCACTTTTCTGCTCTTTAAGATTTTGCTTGTTTTTGTAGCAGCGTGTAGCTTAGCTGAGCAATCCTACCTTCCCAAAGCACTCTCTTCTCTTTAATGTTATTATATCCCACTGTCTTGGCTGGATATTGGAGTGCTGTGGGGCTCTGCATTTGACTCCTTTTCCCTCTTCATATTCATAGACTCTTCCCAGCTGATTTTATCCATTCCCATCACTCATGTCCCACATCTGTGTCAGTTGCTCTCAAATCTCTATACTTAGCCCAACAATCTCAACTCCTACAGCCTGTCTGTTATGATGGCCATGAGGAGTCTCAACCACAACATGGAAGAAATGGGATTCTGGATTCCCCTTCCTAAAGTTACTCCTCTTCCAGCTTTCCCTCTCTATTGTTTTCTCAATTCCAAAAATTATGAGTTAGCCTTGGTTCCTGTTTTTCCCTCAACGTTCCACATCCAATCCATTAGAAAATCTTCCTGCATCTGCATTGAAAACATACAAACATCTCTCCACATCTTTCCATCATCATTACTACTATGCTCCAGGCCACCTGGATCCCCCTTTGGTGACAACAGTTGTCTCCTAACTGACCCACCATATCTTTCCTTATGCTTCCACAATTTGTGCTCTCCACAGAAACCAGAGCACCTTTTATAAAACAAATCAGATCATGTTGTCACCTTGCTCAAAGCCCTCATTGGCTTCCTAGAATAAAGTTCTTTTTTTGTTGTTTGTTTTGTTTTGAGACAGGGTCTTGCTCTGTTGCCCGGGCAGGATAGAGTGCAATGGTATGTTCATAGCTCTGTACAACCTTGAACTTCTGGGCTCAAGCTGTTTTCTGCCTCAGGCTCCCAAGTAATTGGCACTATAGGCACATACCACCACACCCAGCTAATTTTGTTTTTCAGTAGAGACAAGGTCTCCCTGTGTTTCCCAGGCTGGTCTCGAACTCCTGGCCACAACAATCCTCCCATCTCAGCCTCCCAAAGTGCTGGGACTACAGGCATGAGCTACCGTGCTTGGCCTCACCTAGAATCAAATTCACACTCCTTACCCTAGTTTACAAAATTCTGCCTGGTCCAGCTCCTGCCTGTCTCTCACATCATCACGTCCCATTTCTCCAAACACAATACCTCACTCCTTCCTTTAGCCTTCTATTTCTCTCATTCCTTGATTATGCCACATGTGCTCCCTTCTTAGGGCCTTTGTACTGGCTGTTTCCTTTCCCAGTGTGCCCTGTCCTTTGAGTTTTCCATGGCCAGATTCTTTGTGGCTTTCAGATCTCACTTAAAAATCACTCCCTCTGAAGTGTCTTCCCTGACCATCCCATCAAATGTGGCCTCCCAGTCACTATCAATATCGGGAAAGTACTTGTCACTTACTATTTCCTTCATTATTCATTTGTTTACTTCCTGCCATCTTTACTAGATTAGACTGCAGGGTCCATGAGAACCACGGGCCTTATTGCTCCTTCAATGCAATTTCTCTGGAAATTGGAGCAGACCTGTGATAGACAGCTGAGAAACACAGAATCAATGAATGAGTGAATGAAACTCAAACTAGTCCCCTGTAGAGCTTAGCCATCATTAATGTAAATAATTTGTGTATTAAGGTTATTGATAAAATGCTATTTGTTTTAAAGCATGAATACACTTTTTTCTTGAGAATGTTCTTACTTTATGGGATGTTTTCTTAAACTCTTGAGAAAATTTTTTTGCATGTTGGTTAAGCAAAACAGTAGAGTGACATTTAATTGAGAAGTTTCCTGAGCCTTTACGTGCTTCACCCTAACCATATATAGGACACATTTGTTTTGATGAAATGGTACCAATAGGTTCATTCAATTTAAAGGTAAAGCAGTAGTTCAAAGTACAGGGTTTTAAATGACTATTTATTCCAGGTTCAGAATTTAGAAAACTATAGTCAAATATTTTCTGGTAGAGTGAGAATTAGAGACACGAAACCGACTGGTTTGTAAGACAGACTTAAGGGAGAGTTATTCTTCATCTCTGATAATGAGTCTTCTTAAATCAGTCATCAAGAAGCCCAGAGCAAGTTAGCAAACATTTGGTAGCTATGATGATGATACATGGTAGTTCTGCCATGTGGGTTTTAGTATTAGAATTCCCTAGTAAGAGACATTAATTCAAAAATGCAATTAGATAAGCTGAGAAAACGTAGGAATACAACATGTATCTTCATGAGAGGGAACAGACTAGGATTAGAGCCCCAAAATAATTAAATTGTTGACATCTCTATTCTGATGAGTTTTTTAAAATTCCTTTTTACCAATGTGAAAATGAATCTTTTTTTATGTTCTTCTAAGTTCTCTGTGTTTGATAGCGAGATTGAGATTGATAGAAATTGGCTTTTGGAAGATGTAGAAGAGGCTGTTATTTTACTTGTGTGTTACTCATTAAGAAACTGTAATGTGAATCAAGGTGTTTTAGTGCAATTCTCCATTTGAGAATGAAATCTTTTTGCATTCAAATTGATCCCATCTTTATCTATGCCTGCCATCAAGACCCAAATCTTTTGCAAAATTGACATTAGTGGACAAATCATGATATTATGTGGTCTTATGACTGGAATTGCTAAGTACATTAAACACAGGAAAAGTTTAACAAATTAAAATCCTGCTACTTAGCAAATACACTTAATGAATGTATTATGTGGGCCAAATACATAGTGGTTAGAAATGGAAATAACAAAATAGTTCAACATGTCCTTTCCCTTCCAGGACTGGAGAACCTGTTTGAACAAACCATCTGTTCCCTTCACTTAGAATGCTTCACTCCCTTATGAACTTGACCTCAGCATATACTTTCTAAGATGTAGAGATCTTTCAGAAAATATGAGTAAAGGGAACCTTTTACAAACTTCCATAATGTTGTGATTATATGAAGTAGGGACCTGATGAATTTAATTCTAGAGTTACATTCTTTAAATAGCAGAGTGCCAGATTAGGCATCCTTGCTCTGGATATTTCTAATATTATTAATCTCAGTAGAAACTAGTTTTTTAAAAAAATTATGATATAGTATTTGATACATATAACATGATATTGCTTAGTTTGGCTTATTTATGAGTTTTAAAAAGTAGTGTCATAGTGGTTTTAGTTTTTTGCAATTTATAATTTGCATTTAGTATAGTTTCTAAATCCATTTTGTGTGTAGCAAAAATTTCTTCATGTTACCTGCTGCATAATATTTCATTAGTTAAATGTATCACAATTTAATTATTCATCCTCCTATCAATGGGCTTTAGGGTTGTCCCCAGTTTTTCTGCTATTGTATACATTCTTGTATATGTGTCCTGGTGACCACTACAACACATAATTAGGAATTAAATAATAGAATCAAGACATTTAAATTTGCAATATTATAATATGCAGCATAATTATTTTCAAACTATAGGCTTTTCAGTCTTTAAACTTCAATAAAGCCATTTTCTGAAGAGATCAAAATCTGTTTGAGCTAAGAATTATAGAATTGATCAAACACTTACTGGAATTTTATATTGAATATTAATATCTGAAACCCAAGAGAAATATACAAAGCCCATACAGAGTTCACAGTAAGCTCATAAAAAATTGATATGTTGAAAATAGAACTAAGTGATAGATTCTTATATATAATCCATGATTATTTTGCCTGTGACTAAAACTGTTAAGGATATTAAGTCTTTTCAGTATGATTGGTTTTAAGTTAGTTTACCAACTTACAAGAAATTCTGTTTTGCAAAACACCATGATATTATTTTCCAGCTGGAAATAATACCTGCATATTAGTTACCTGCATATTAGTCTGATCTGCATTCCTCTCTATAGTCAACCTCCTGTGAGGCCAATTTTCATAGCTACCTGGGATGAATTCGTAATTTATAGCATTGATTTATGCCTATTAATGAAGAACATTTAGAGGTGGTTTTCAAAATGAATGTGAGGAGTGCAAGGTGATGAAGGTCTGGGGCTGACAAACTGTCCAGTCAGGCTAATTAATCGATTTGCTTAGTTTTCTTTAGTAGAGATGAAGGACTACTAAGTTTTGATGAGGCTTGAAGACAGCTAAGTCAGGAATATGCAATTTTTTCCAAGAAAAGAGCCCAGAGAGTGTGATAGCATCTGGAGACACGTCCCTGTGCCCACCCTATCCACATTGGGATAAGTGTCTAACTGCACAGGAGAGGAAGAGGGGGCACTGCAGTTTGTGTACAGCTACATCTTAACTTGTGCTAGGTGTGTCTACATAACACAACACATTAATAATTATTCGACTATATTAAATTATTAGCCAGATTTTGTCACTGAATCCAATTGAATAGTCTAGGTCAATGGAAATCTCTTGAGTGACTAGGTATATTTTAATCTCCTTGAATCATTTCTTAGAATTTTTCCTGTTTTTAATGAAAGAAAATCATTGAAAAAATATTTTTTTCTGTGTGATTAATGATTCAAATACAAACATATATAACTTCCTAATTCATTGTTAGAAATGGTCATCTGTAAACCTGGGTTTTTGACTTTGTGTTGCATACTTTTTAAGATTAAAAGCTGGCACTAGATGTAATATATACATAGTTTTGAAATGTTTTGGGTGTTTTAGAAATAAATAAGGCCTTTTTGAAGGATTGCAAAGGTATTAAGAGACTTGTTCAACAAGTATACAGTGATTATATTATAAAACTATGATAGGAGAAATATTTTTATAGCTGGATATCACTGAGCTTAAGAACCTCCAGCACAGCCAATGCTTTGAAGAGGGATCATAAGTGCTAACTGGAAATTACCAGCTAGTAACTGAAAAATGAGTCATGAAGGTGAAAGAAACTCAAATGAAATTTTAAAATGACCAGTTGTTAGTGTCTGTCAGAGTCTGATTAGGCACTGCTGATGTCTTATATTGAGCAAAACACATACTCTCCCACCTGTATACTATCCTTAGTTTAAAACTTGAATTTATTTTTAAAAATTAATATGCAGGTTGCCTACTTCATTAAAGCAACCAGTGCTGTTATGAAAGGGAGGACAAATGTAAAGATCTCCAGGAGTCTAATGTTTGATATTGTCAATTGAACTGGTGTCTTTTTTCAAAGAATTGCTTAAAATATATTGTTTTGACATTGTTTTACATTGTTTAGTAACAAAGTCTTTCTGATTTAATTCCATCTTAAGACGGTTGAAGAACAGCAAGGCATCTACAGATGGACATCGGTACCTTTTTCGTGGCCGGATCAACACGGAGGTGATGGAAGTGGAGAATGTGGATGATGGCACCGGTAAGTGATCTGTGGATTTTAAATGGGATGCCAATGGTAAATAGTAAACTCCTATGTAAGACAGATTTCTCACTTGGATAATTCACCTGCCGTGTATTAGAGCTTAGAAATACTTTGTTAGGTAAAGTCGTTGGGTAGAGGAAAGAGAAAGGTGTGATAAGGGAGGGGAGGACTACTGTGAAAGTGGAAAATTATATATAGCCAAAACACACTAACATGAAACGTAGATACAGAGAAATAGCCGAGTAGTGTCCCATGGTATTCATGGGACTGGAACAGAGGGCACTGTGCAGAAAATAGTTAATAAATGAATTTTCTTTAGTTATACTATTTTATAAGCATAAGAATGATGTTTTGTTCCTATAATATATTCGCTGTAGAATATAGCAAACTCCAGATTTGTCTTAGCTATGTAGTTGTTATTCATACAGACAGGTTGTCAGTTTGCTTGTAAGCAAATTGTGGATGGAGGTGGTTTGTGTAATTTTAAATGCTTGTTTTAAATATCGTATTACTCAAAGGTAGTAACGTTTTGCTTTATAGATTTGAAAGTATGGGGTTTTATAAGCTAATTTATGCATGATTAATCACAAAGATTAAGTAAAATAAAGTTAAAATAAATTATACTTTCCATTTGAAAAAAAAAGTCTCTAAAATAAATTCATTTAGTAAAGTGAATTCCATTTTCCCCCAATGATTTTAGTTAGAATTAAAAAAATATGCTTCTAGGAGAAAAGACAAGATGAAATGCAATATATTAACTGTTGCTAAATGTCTTTTGCTTTCATATAAATAAATACTTTGGTTATATTCGTTATACATATGGGATTGGGACACAGATCAGCTCCCTCCACCTCTCACATACTTTCATTGTCACTCGGGGGTCCCAGGAGGGAGAAGGATATTTATAATCTGTCAGAAGCACAGAATTTCAAATGCTCACCTGTAGGCAATTTCTCAATACCATTGTTAGCATCTGAATAAATTGTCAAGTACTTACAATAATGAACTGTGATTGCTGTAGGTAAGGGAAAAAGGAATGCAATGAGCAAAACTCAGGTGGTGCCTGAGACTGAGCACTCAGCTTCGGAGCCATGCTATTGTGTTCATCCAGTAGAGAGGTTCCTCACTGGCTAACTGTGGGGTGGTGTGAAGTTGCCAGACAGTTGGCACAGATAGATGTCCCAATTCAAATCCCTTTCTATGCCACAGACTGTAATGCAGTTGCAGATACTCCCATGCTAACATACGGTACCTAGTCGGCTATCTTTCCACAGCAGGATGTACACATTATTGTTTACAAGGTAGCAGTAATTTATTCTGTACTTTCTAAGAAGACTATATAGTGACATTTAGAAGTTATCTGGCTAACATGCTAAGAGTTATCTTGCCTCTGTAACCTTAATGTTCAAGAGACTCCCCAAATGTCCAACTTTGAACCTGAGTTGGGAGGAAGTCAGATAATAAAAGAAGAACACTATAAACTTCTACTCTGTTCTTTGTTGGACCTGATTACCCATAATGGGACCACCTCCCCACTGTTGCTTAGGCACTTCCTTTATTTTCTTCTACTTTTAGGCTTTCCCACGGGCATAGAGCCCCTGGCCTTATTTCCTGAGAGATTGAATATCCACCCCTTATGTCCCACTTTCTCCCTTTACCCCCTGGGATGTCAGTGCCACTATTAGTGCCATCTGCATTGGTGGTCTGACTGAGTTGTGACAGTGATTACTATGGTTACTGTGCTTTTGGGCAGCTGGAGAACTAGATAAAGAGATGTAAGAGCCCAGGACCTTTGGATGCATGGCCATAAAATGCTGTCTTCCTGTGTATCTGGGCCGTATGGTAAGAGAGTGAGATCCTGTGAAGGGCGACTTGAATTGCACAAATGGTCCTTGGATTCAATTCCACCAAAAAGTTCTGTTGATACTAGTAAGATCCAGCCTACAGGTCCCTAGTTTCTGAGGGCAAAAGCATTGTGGAATACAGGGCCTAAGACCTTGTTGTGTTTGAATTAGAAGAAAGACACAACATTGCAGGATATTTAGTTGTCATAAGTTAGTTGTCCAATGGAACCTCTTGACACAAATTCGCAGGCTTGATTTTCTTCAAAATAAGATGAAGACATTTATTAGACTTTGTATTATTCAACTGGGGCTTTCCTCCTCTTTGCTTTTTCTTGAATATATATAAACAGCATGTAGCAGGAATTTGGCTGTACCTGGTCGCTACAAGGTCACTTAAATAATTTTCAGGCTGCAACTGGATACCATACCCTAGTTTCCTGCAAGGAAAATTTAGTTTTCTCATGGATATATCCACTAGGTTTCTAGGGAGTCTGAGACTTGGAAATTGCTGTATTCAGGAGACCCATCTCACATGCAGAGACATACATAGGCTCAAAATAAAGGGATGGAGGAAGATCTACCAAGCAAATGGAGAACAAAAAAAAGTAGGGGTTGCAATCCTAGTCTCTGATAAAACAGACTTTAAACCATCAAAGATCAAAAGAGACAAAGAAGGCCATTACATAATGGTAAAGGGATCAATTCAACAGGAAGAGCTAACTAACCTAAATATATATGCACCCAATACAGGAGCACCCAGATTCATAAAGCAAGTCCTTAGAGACTTACAAAGAGACTTAGACTCCCATACAATAATAATGGGAGACTTCAACACTCCACTGTCAACATTAGACAGATCAATGAGACAGAAAGTTAACAAAGATATCCAGGAATTGAACTCATCTCTGCACCAAGCGGACCTAATAGACATCTATAGAATTCTCCACCCCAAATCAACAGAATATACATTCTTCTCAGCACCACATC
>NC_045440.1:69049850-69070873 GCF_002776525.5 Piliocolobus tephrosceles
CTGAACAACCTGCTCCTGAATGACTACTGGGTACATAACGAAATGAAAGCAGAAATAAAGATGTTCTTTGAATCCAATGAGAACAAAGATACAACATACCAGAATCTCTGGGACACATTTAAAGCAGTGTGTAGAGGGAAATTTATAGCACTAAATGCCCACAAGAGAAAGCTGGAAAGATCTAAAATTGACACTCTAACATCACAATTAAAAGAACTAGAGTGGCAAGAGCAAACACATTCAAAAGCTAGCAGAAGGCAAGAAATAACTAAGATCAGAGCAGAACTGAAGGAGATAGAGACACAAAAAACCCTCCAAAAAATCAATGAATCCAGGAGTTGGTTTTTTGAAAAGATCAACAAAATTGACAGACCGCTAGCAAGACTAATAAAGAAGAAAAGAGAGAGGAATCAAATAGACGCAATAAAAAATGATAAAGGGGATATCACCACCAACCCCACAGAAATACAAACTACCATCAGAGAATACTATAAACACCTCTACGCAAATCAACTAGAAAATCTAGAAGAAATGGATAATTTCCTGGACACTTACACTCTTCCAAGACTAAACCAGGAAGAAGTTGAATCCCTGAATAGACCAATAGCAGGCTCTGAAATTGAGGCAATAATTAATAGCCTACCAACCAAAAAAGTCCAGGACCAGATGGATTCACAGCTGAATTCTACCAGAGGTACAAAGAGGAGCTGGTACCATTCCTTCTGAAACTATTTCAATCAATAGAAAAAGAGGGAATCCTCCCTAACTCATTTTATGAGGCCAACATCATCCTGATACCAAAGCCTGGCAGAGACACAACAAAAAAAGAGAATTTTAGACCAATATCCCTGATGAACATCGATGCAAAAATCCTCACTAAAATACTGGCAAACCGGATTCAGCAGCACATCAGAAAGCTTATCCACCATGATCAAGTGGGCTTCATCCCTAGGATGCAAGGCTGGTTCAACATTCGCAAATCAATAAACATAATCCAGCATATAAACAGAACCAAAAACAAGAACCACATGATTATCTCAATAGATGCAGAAAAGGCTTTTGACAAAATTCAACAGCCCTTCATGCTAAAAACGCTCAATAAATTTGGTATTGATGGAACGTACCTCAAAATAATAAGAGCTATTTATGACAAACCCACAGCTAATATCATACTGAATGGGCAAAAACTGGAAAAATTCCCTTTGAAAACTGGCACAAGACAGGGATGCCCTCTCTCACCACTCCTATTCAACATAGTGTTGGAAGTTCTGGCTAGGGCAATCAGGCAAGAGAAAGAAATCAAGGGTATCCAGTTAGGAAAAGAAGAAGTCAAATTGTCCCTGTTTGCAGATGACATGATTGTATATTTAGAAAACCCCATCGTCTCAGCCCAAAATCTGCTTAAGCTGGTAAGCAACTTCAGCAAAGTCTCAGGATACAAAATTAATGTGCAAAAATCACAAGCATTCTTATATACCAGTAACAGACAAACAGAGAGCCAAATCAGGAATGAACTTCCATTCACAATTCCTTCAAAGAGAATAAAATACCTAGGAATCCAACTTACAAGGGATGTAAAGGACCTCTTCAAGGAGAACTACAAACCACTGCTCAGTGAAATAAAAGAGGACACAAACAAATGGAAGAACATACCATGCTCATGGATAGGAAGAATCAATATCGTGAAAATGGCCATACTGCCCAAGGTTATTTATAGATTCAATGCCATCCCCATCAAGCTACCAATGAGTTTCTTCACAGAATTGGAAAAAACTGCTTTAAAGTTCATATGGAACCAAAAAGGAGCCTGCATTGCCAGGACAATCCTAAGTCAAGAGGACAAAGCTGGAGGCGTCACGCTACCTGACTTCAAACTATACTACAAGGCTACAGTAACCAAAACAGCATGGTACTGGTACCAAAACAGAGATATAGACCAATGGAACAGAACAGAGTCCTCAGAAATAATACCACACATCTACAGCCATCTGATCTTTGACAAACCTGAGAGAAACAAGAAATGGGGAAAGGACTCCTATTTAATAAATGGTGCTGGGAAAATTGGCTAGCCATAAGTAGAAAGGTGAAACTGGATCCTTTCCTTACTCCTTATACAAAGATTAATTCAAGGTGGATTAGAGACTTAAATGTTAGACCTAATACCATAAAAACCCTAGAAGAAAACCTAGGTAGTACCATTCAGGACATAGGCATGGGCAAGGACTTCATGTCTAAAACACCAAAAGCAATGGCAACAAAAGCCAAAATTGACAAATGGGATCTAATTAAACTAAAGAGCTTCTGCACAGCAAAAGAAAGGACCGTCAGAGTGAACAGGCAACCTACAGAATGGGAGAAAATTTTTGCAATCTACTCATCTGACAAAGGGCTAATATCCAGAATCTACAAAGAATTCAAACTAATATACAAGAAAAAAACAAACAACCCCATCAATATGTGGGCAAAGGATATGAACAGACATTTCTCAAAAGAAGACATTCATACAACCAACAGACACATGAAAAAATGCTCATCATCACTGGCCATCAGAGAAATGCAAATCAAAACCACAATGAGATACCATCTCACACCAGTTAGAATGGCAATCATTAAAAAGTCAGGAAACAACAGGTGTTAGAGAGGATGTGGATAAATAGGAACACTTTTACACTGTTGGTGGGATTGTAAACTAGTTCAACCATTATGGAAAACAGTATGGCAATTCCTCAAGGATCTAGAACTAGATGTACCATATGACTCAGCCATCCCACTACTGGGTATATACCCAAAGGATTATAAATCATGCTGCTATAAAGACACATGCACACGTATGTTTATTGCGGCACTATTCACAATAGCAAAGTCCTGGAATCAACCCAAATGTCCATCTGTGACAGACTGGATTAAGAAAATGTGGCACATATACACCATGGAATATTATGCAGCCATAAAAAAGGATGAGTTTGCATCCTTTGTAGGGACATGGATGCAGCTGGAAACCATCATTCTTAGCAAACTATCACAAGAACAGAAAACCAAACACCGCATGTTCTCACTCATAGGTGGGAACTGAACAATGACATCACTTGGACTCGGGAACGGGAACATCACACATCGGGGCCTATCATGGGGGGGAGGGGAGGGATTGCATTGGGAGTTATACCTGATATAAATGATGATTTGATGGGTGCTGATGAGTTGATGGGTGCAGCACACCAACATGGCACAAGTATACATATGTAACAAACCTGCACGTTATGCACATGTACCCTAGAACTTAAAGTATAATAAAAAATAAAATAAAAAAAAAGAAATTTTGGAGAGGGATAGGATCTTGATGGTCAATTAATGTGCCCCATTAACATTTCAGATGACAGAAATGAGGCCAGTTTTAAGAACTAACTGCCCATGTTTACCAAGCTGACTAGAACAGAGCTGGGGATAGAGTTAAGTTTTCTGGGTTTCCATGTACATGCTTTGTAACATAGAGAGGGACCAAGTGGAGAGCAGTGAAGGAACAAGGCATCAGCCTACGGAGATTGAGTTTGGTAGCACCCAGAAATGATCTGGGTGCTGCATGAACTTTCTCCCTTTGTTGTTTCTTTGGTCATTTCCAGCATAGAATCTTCATTTCTGTTTTGATGAGCTCAGGTTTTAAGTCTCCTGTATTTTTTACTTTACGCATGAAGCTGACACAGATGGATCTTAGCAGAGCTGATTAATGTCCCTATGCCAAGTACCCCCCATACTTGGCCCCTGGATAAGTTAAATGAGGGATAAACAGATGCTATCAGGCTTATCTGTCATTACCAAAAGAAAAATACAAACACCTATACCGTATTTAGTTGTAAATAATAAAATGGATGAATTGATGTGTGTGGGTGTGTGTGTATATATATGTATATATATTTAAGCATGCTTAGAACATTTTTTCCTTTTCTTAAATTGAGATGGGGTGGTGGTGAGGAGTCTCATTGTCTTGCCCTGGTTGGACTTGAACTCATGATTCTCTCAACTCAGCCTCAGTAACTGGGACTACAGGCATGCACCACTGTGCCTAGCACTTAGAACTTGTGATGGAAAATGGAATGGAAAAGTTTTTCTTCCATTTGAATTACATGAATACTGAATATTTTTATATACTGTGCGTATAATAAAATAGTTTTCTAAGGAAGAAGCTCTATCAGATGACTAATTGCATTGATATAGCTCAAAACTTGCAGAAAAATTAATTGTACTTGGGATGAGACTAAAGTTTTCAGCCAACATGTAAACATCTCGAATCTTTTGATAAATAATATTATTGTAATTTTATTCATAATACTTAATGACTTGGTTTATATCATAGTTATATCTTAGTATAGAAAGAAATTTAAATGAGGGTATGATGTGCAAAAGTGCAAAAATTTGTATATATATTTATTTAAGTCTGTCCATGTTATTCATTAATTCCTATATTCAAGGCAGATGTTGACCCTTGCATCTGTGGCCAAATTTCCATGCAACCATCCTTCAGATTTCAACTCTCAGTGAATCTAAGCAATTCTTTGAAGATTCTTTCTGGGACTACTAGTTTGATAATGATGCTCTAAAGAAAATTCAGCTTAAAGGCAATAGTAGGAAAGCTATTGTACTTCCTGGAATTAATTTTCATGGTAATTTTTATAGTGCACGCCTGGAAAGCCATTCAGAAAGTAGTACCAGATCATTAGTATTCTCTCTTATGCACCAGTTTATTTCTGTGGTTGGACAGAGGGTGAGAATGTTGACCTTTAGAAAATGTGGTCTATAGTTCAGTATTGGGCATACCATAGATTTCAATACATTCATCAAATTTGAATTGGATAAGATGAAAATTTTTTATTCTTAAGGTGTTCTTTGAAAGTAAGTCAATTAAAAAATTTAGCTCTCCCTTTAGATATAATTACTTGAAACTATTTTAATATGTTGAATACATTATTTTTATAAAATTAAATTGTGCTTATTAAAGAAACTTTGGAAACTGCAGAAAAATATAAAGGCCAAAAACATTAGATAATAATGTCATATGAAGACAAATACATAAGACTATATACAAAATATTTCCTGCAGTTTTCGTTTTCATGCACAGATTTAAAAATGCTTGAAAATGTGAACTTTATATTTTGTATCCTTTTTCACTTAAACCAAGTACCTGTATTATCTTAATGATCATCATCTTCATCTTCATGCCTTATCACCAAAAATAGTATTTATTGTTGCATACCAGTCTACTGACTAGATAAACCGGTTACTTTCACAACTGTAGTATTGTTGCGTAAGCTGGATTGAATATGTTCTTAATTAAAAAGTAACAATGGCTTAACAAATGTTGAAAAGAATATAAGAATATAATAGTTTTTTTAAAATACATTTTCAATGTTATTAATTTAAGGGAGTGTATTTGGGAATTCAGAAAAGTCAAGGGATGAACTACTTTTTAGATTTTTAAAAGGAAAAGTCAATTAGAATTTTTTTTTTTTTTTTGCCAAAAATAATATCATATGCAATTTGGGATGCTGGTAATTTATTCAAAATTTTTTTCTCAATGTTAAATATTTATGAACAAATTACAAGTTTGAAAGTTTCCCTTAGAAATTTATGCATTCACAGTGTTGATCTCCAGGACAAGGGTTGAATACATTATTTAGACATCAGTTTCTTAATGTTTTCGATAACATAGTCTGGCAATTTCTTCTGTTTCTTAGCCTTTTTATAATACTTGGATATTTTCCATCTCATTGAAATGCAAATTTATTGAAAGAATACTGGCACATCCACTGAGATTTATAGTGTATCAGTTTTGGAAAAATCCCATCTAATTATATGAAACTGTACTGAAATAAGAGCAAGGCATTTGCAAACTGTGTAGCTTCAAGTAATTAGTGACTTGTTCAGGTCTGTCCATTGGATTTTTCTGTTTTTGGAAGAAATCTGTGACTAAAGACTGTTGAATTTGGATATTCTACATTTAAGAAATGGCAATTTAAAATCTATTCTTCCTATAAAATTAACATTTTAGATCCATTGAAGCTTGGAAATTCCTGCGTTTGCCATTTAATAAATTATTTATTCTTTCACTTAAATTTTTTAAACCAAATTCTGACTAAGTACAAAGCAATGTTGGACTTTTTAATGACTTTAGTGAAGGTGTTCTTTATGGATAAGTTTAATTTTATTTTGAAGTATGAAGATATTGGACAATGTGCTATGATTAAAATTGTGAAGCTATTTATATGTCTCTGTAGCTTTTGAAAAAAATGAGAAGCAATTGCTTATTTTGCATAACATTTGGTAATTTTGATGCTATTATGAAGTATGTATACTACATTTTGAGGCCTGTGGTATGTATATTCAATTGTATATGTGTGTTAGTGTGTGTGCATATATATGTTTAAAATTACTTATGATTTTTAAAATTGGTGTGATAGAAATTAGCTAGCATATAAACTTTAAAAAGGGACATTATTTCTTCATGTAAAATTATTTGACACAAGCTGTTCTTTTAAAATATTAGTGCAGCAATTAAGCTGTTATTTGAGACAGTGGATGTGTTAGTCCATTCTTGCACTCCTATAACTGCCTGAGATTGGGTAATTTATAAAGAAAAAAGGTTTAATTGGATGATGGTTCTGTGGGATGTATAGTTCATGTGGCTGGGGAGGCCTCAGCGTACTTAAAATCATGGTGAGAAGTGAAGGGGAAGCTGGCACGTCTTCCTAGCTGGAGCATGAGAGAGGAGTGGGGGAGGTTCTATACACTTTTAAACAACCAGATCTCATGATAACTCACTCACTGTCATGAGAACAGCACCAAAGGGGCAATTCTTCCCCATTATCCAATCTCCTCCCACCAGGCTTCAGCTCCAACTTTGGGGATTGCAATTTGACATGAGATTTGCGCAGGAACACAGATCCAAACCATATTAGTAGATTTTACAGTCAGCTAATGATCTTGGTTTCTGTACATTGAGACAGTAGCCACATGTGATCAATCACATGCTCACTTATCTGATTCCGAGTTGAATTATGTGCTTTCCAAAAGAAATGTGTATGCATAGGCTCAATTGGTCAGGCCAGGCTTCATGGAGGAGATGGGTCCACTTTCAAGAGGAGTAAGAATCTGTGAGGCAGAGAGGAGTGTGGGGTAGCTTGATGAGAAACTCAGCCTGGGGAATACATAAGTATTCACAGGACAACCAGGAAAGCAGCAGCCAAGAAAAGCATGGTGGGAAGGCATAAGAACATAGTGGAAAATAGAAGGAGTTAGAGTTGAGTTAATTTGGGAAGAATCTTTAAAGCAGAGTCTACATGTAGTTTTGACTTGATTCAGTGGTGAGACACCCAGTGGGTGGCTTTTGAGCTAAGAAGTGGCCTGATGAAAAATATTTGAGGGAGGGCTAGCAGGGTGTGAAGAGGCCAGTGACCAGACTCACTCCAGGAAAGAAAGGAAGGAAAACCCCCTGTTATAGAGATGGCTGGCCCTGGGGTACACCTGTGTGGTGTCAGGAGCATGACCCGGATGATTTTGGCATGTGAACCTGTGTTCCCTGTGCCCTATGGGAGGGCTACACTGTGTTCATTTTGGAGTGAGTCCCGTATTTATGACTGTAGGCTGCATTTGGCTACTGTGGTTTTCTTTATCTAGAGTAATAGTTAAAGGTGTAGTAACCTGAGTGGCCATGTGGGATCTTTTAAGCTGCAGGTGCCAGGTTCACTTAGCTAATCATAGCCTGACTTGAATAGAGAGAAGACAGCCTGAAAAAAAGCTTGGGCTTGTTTGTGATTCTGGTCTTGTTAGGTCACAAGTGATTAGGGTTGGGGGACAGTTCTAAACTTGTAGAATTTGAGAATTTCTGAATTTTTTCCCACCAGTTTATCATAATTTCTCAGCTGGTTATTTTTATAGATATTAAGGAGGAATTGCACTGTAATTGTGAAGTAATATTCTTATTTTCCTACTAATGCTCATGAATACTTATCTGACATGAATTATGAAGTTCTTTTACTTTGTGTAGGATCGGAACATGAATTAAACACATAAAGGTAATAAAAGTACAAAAAATCTTTTTAAAAATTGCTTGTAATTTTTTGGGAGGGAAGGATCTGCCAGTTTAAATCCCTGTATTATCAGAAGTCATTACTGATTATTCATGGATTATGGCACCTATAGAAAATACAGACTAATGTCTAATGTCATCCTATTTTGACTCAAAAGTAATCTGGAAGCTTTAACTACTCCACAACTGAACAGCATCATTTGATAATGGATTTGTGGTATTATTAGTCTGACCTCATATAATGTGTAGTGATTTTGGAGCTAATGAAAAAGACTATGGGAACCAGATTTTGGGAGAATGAGTGCCAAGCACATTTGTTTCTACTCAAAAACTTCATAAAGTAGATCATCTGAGAAAAAAAGAACAAAACAAGCAAAGTACCACAAAGTCATTTTCTAAACCACCTTTAACTTTGTTATGGCTTACCTCCTCAACACTGGCCTTTGCTGCTGAATGACTTTCAGGAGAGACACATGAAAAGGGTCACTTTAATTGGTACAGTTGCTGACTCAGGCCTCTGTCATAGGTTTTTCCATCTTGGAATCTTTGCTTTGCAGGGACTATCATGCCAGTAAAGGTCGTTTGCAAGTTATGTCACTATTCTTTACCTGCTGTTAGACAGAGAACTACTGTATAGAGTTTGCTGTTGACATTTTCAAACCCAGCATGACAGTTTACCCAAAACTGTGGTGAGGTAACAAAAGAGACAATTAAATGTAAATTTGTCTTCAAAAATTTTTTCATAAGTTTCTATTTATGTGACATAAATGGAATGAAAAGGGTTTAAAGAATGTATGTCTCGACCATGTACAGTGATAATGCTTTGGCATTTGTATGTTTCCATTTATTGCAGTTTTAGGTAATTGCACTCTTAGTGTGTTCTATTGGCCAATCTCTTAGTGTGCAGTTCATTAAATAATAGAAAATTGTTCCGTGGGACATAAATTGTCTCTGGAACCTAGAATGCTATTTCAAAAAAATATTAGAAAGATAAAATAAATAGACATCTTGAATGTTTGAGAATAAAATACCTTGCATGTTATTCTTTTATTACTTTAGAAACTTTGACAATATTTTTTAGCATAGAGCATGTAAGTGTTAATTAGTTTGTAGTGTTTAGTTTCATGTAATGTATTAACACTGCGAGCTAGAAATGTTCCATTATTGAGCACTGACTGCCTGCAATATAAACACATTCTTAAAATTTTTAAATGTGTATGTTTTTCAAAATGCATATATAAAGTAAAGATACGTTGAACAATTCAGTGGTTTTGGAACTTTTGTGTATTGAATGATAGTGTTGATATAATAATATTGTGTATTACATTTTATTCATTTGCCTTTACCCATTTATTTATAGCTGATTTCCATAGCAGTGGACACATTGTTGTTAATGGATGGAAGATACATAACACAGCAAAAAATAAATGGTTTGTTTGTATGGCGAAAACACCTGAAGAGAAGCATGAATGGTTTGAAGCTATTTTGAAAGAAAGAGAACGGCGGAAAGGTGGGTGTATGAATTGGGCACTATTATACTTAGCGAAGATTCTAACTTAGCATAGGAGTAAATAATGGGAAATCATGAGAAAGTAGAAAGCTATATGATGGTTGCTTATTAGGTTGGTGCGAAAATTATTGCGGTTTTGACATTGAAAGCAATTACTTCTGCACCAGTCTAATACTATGTGATGTGAGCCTCGTACTAAAAGACTTATTTGATACTTACAAAATTGTTATGTAGTACTTATATAGTTAGCAAAATAATTATGTTATGGCTGGTAGTGTCTTTTAAATAGTTTTTTAAAATAGAAAATTTGTTCAATTTTCTTTTCATTTTATTCTTGGTATTTCTAAAGCAGCATTACCAAATTTTTCTTTAGGTGACAAGCTTCAGTAACATAATGCAGTGTTGTAAAGCCTCCAATTGTTCTCTGTATACTTAACAGAACATTAAAATTTCTTAGACCCAATATGTTAGATTCCTAATTATAGATTAAAGCACTCTGGATTTATACAAACTTTTAAAAATTGTTAGGTCTATGAATGTAATACAATGTAACCCAATTAGTTGTTTGTTCATATGAGGAGGCCTAGCTCTAATTTGTGTTATGCTTTTAGAAAAATTTGCAAAAGGAATTTGGCCTGGCTATATTCACCAGTGTGAGGTTTATCTGCAAAAAGGCATATTTCTATAATTCAGCTCAGAAATAGAAATGCTTGTATTTCTACTAATTAACAACTGATTTCTTAATTAAGAAGCATGACATTGTTGATTACTTCTGGAGACCCAAGAATAAAACACCTCATTGGTAATGAAATTTCAGAACACAAAGAACTCTTTCTTCCATCTTCAGATGTTTTCCCCTGAAGAATATGCAAAGTTGCTACCTTGATTGAAATATTCATGGCACATACTTGTAGAATTTCCAAAGCGTTTTCAAATACTCCTTTGGTTGATCCTGGATGAGGAGCCAGATAGAAAATTTTAAAACAAAGTTTATGAATATGTGACTGACTCTAAGTTTTGTTGAACGTAGCAGTGAATTCAAATAGCAAACAAATAGTTGAAAGGTTAATCCAGCTTTCAATCAAGTTGAGCCTTTTTTGTTTTTTTAAGTGTGGCTATGATTCACCCAAGACAAAAAAAAAAAAAAAAAAAAAAAGCACATTCTCTAAAACTGCTTATGATCTTTATCTTCATATTTATCTTTATTAGACTCCATTCTTAAGGTATTATTTTTGAATAAAGACAAATGTTAATGGCTCCAGCATTGTCAAAAATAAAGGTCTGGTAGGAAATTTTGCAGGTAGACGACTAAAAATAATACAAGAATTTCTCCTTCTGCAACAGCTCCTCATCAGTCCTGATTTAGTGCCAGTGTTCCTAGGATTTTAGTTTGGCACTGTTTTTCTCTAACTAGATTCCTCGCCTTGGTTATCTATTCTCATCAGATTAACTTCCACTTCTACACTGCCGATTTGTTAAACTTTATGTCCAGCCTTGTCCTCTCCCCTGGGCATGCTCATGTTTTCACCTGAGTCCTGGACTCCCACCTGAATGTCCACACTACGCATACTCGGTACCCACCGAACTCCTGGTTACTTGGATGCCTTTGCCCAATATGCCTCCCTGCCTCCATTCAGTCACTCTCATCAGAAGCCCGGAAGGCATCTGATTTCTTCTCTTTATTCCATGCCCACATTTAACCAATATCTTATCAATAGCGCCTCCTAACTATTTCTCAACTTCATCCTCTTTGCCTTATGGCCCCTACCCTTATTCGCAGTGAGTTGAACTTGCTTGAACTTTTGAGGTTTCTTCTAACAGTGTCCCTCTTTTTAAATAGTTCCCTCTTCAGTTTGTTCCCCATACTGTCCTCTGAGCTTTGCTTCCAAAGCAACATAACTTTCTTTCCTGCACTACCCTACCTTGCTCCTCCCACTGGTTAAAACACTTAGCTGCGTGTCCAATACCTAAGGAATGAAACAAATGGAAACTGCAGGTTGAGCAAGGATCTTGGCTATCCTACCAGCCCATCTCCTATCTTTTCTCTTACAACCCATAGCTCCGGACCTCCATGTTGCTTCAAATGAGTTAACTCTGCTTTCTCTAGAAATCCCCATTCATACCTGTGCATTCAAGACAGGTCCCTTCTGTGAAACCTTTCTTAACATTTCTCAGGGAGAGGTGAGGTAGCCTGGGTATGCCTCCATTTTATCACATTTTTTTTTTTTTTTCCACCAGAACTGTCTCTATGACTACTCTGTCCAGTTCTGCTGATCTAACCTTGAGCAAGGGTGCCTGGTCCAGGACTCAATGGAGACTGAGACTCAGCTGTTCTTCTTATTCCTCTGACTAAAGCTTTATGCCTTTGGGGCACAATTTGCATGAAGGTGACATATACCCTGGAGACCCTGCCTTGCAGGTCTCCCTAGCCCCTGAGCTTCTTGAACACCAGGGCAGTATTATACAGGGGTCTGTAACCACAACCCCCAGCACATGGTAGACCTACAACAAATGCTTGCTTAATGAAGGCACAACTGAATGAATGAATGAAGAGAATTTTCAGTTACCTCTCCTTTCTCTCATTTTCGATAGGTTTAAAATTAGGAATGGAGCAAGATACCTGGGTAATGATCTCTGAACAGGGTGAGAAACTTTATAAAATGATGTGCAGACAAGGAAATCTGATCAAAGACAGAAAAAGAAAACTGACTACGTTCCCTAAATGCTTTCTTGGAAGGTAGGGTTGGGAGTTTGGGTGCATGACTTTCTTTTACATTCTCATTATCTCACCTGTTAACTTTCCTTCAATTGGTTTTCCTTTAAAAATATTCCCTTTGGCACTTCTGAAAACTTTTTTACAGTTGCCATTTCCTGGGCTTTAGCAGGATGAAGGAATGGACAGAGAGCCAGGATCATGACCAGGAAACTTAAGGCATCCGTCCATTCATTCATGACTTCTCAGATTTCTGATATGTCATGATCCCAGGGGAAAGGGAGGTTGGGTCCAGGCAAGGAGTGATAGGCAGGTAGGTTTGCCTGCAGGGGACAGGATGACTGGTTGGGCACGGACATGTGTATAGGGCCTGAAAGTCAGAATCAGAAAGACAGAGAAGATAAGAGACAGTCTGAACTACCAGTTAATTTAGAATTTAGGCAGCTGGACTCAGGATAAAGGGTGTAGGTGAAGAGTGAAAATGTGGGTCGTGTGAAGAGACAGGCAGTGAGCAATAGGCAGAGAGGTCACTTTGATTTTTAGAGTAGAGCAGAGTGACTGAGTGTTGTTTGTTTCCTTTGGACAGCATAAAGTGGGATTCCTTGACTGGTTTAATGAGTGCAGGGCCAGAAAGAAGGTTAGCTGCCTTCAGGTAGCTCTTTTTAGGCCAACCTCTGTGCTGACTTCTTCCTATATATTATTTCTAATGCTGGAATACATACTTAGGTAGGAGCTAAATACCATTATACTTTTTTGAAGATACAGAAACTATGGATCAGGGAGCTTAACAATTTCATATTGTTAGTGAATACCAATGCCCAAATTTATAAAGTAGGCTATAAAGTAGTTTACAGTCTAGACTGTCATCAAACTTATCTATTCAGCTCCTAGTAATACCACCAATTTGTTGTGTGATTTGGGATGGTTGAGTTTCCATTTGCTCTGAAAACATGGAGATGATGGTAGAGTTCACCTATAGTGCTGAGTAGGATGTCTTTTTAACCAGCGATGGGAACACACAACATAATCATAGGCTACCTCTGCCTCCCTCATATGGTTTGGCTGTGTCCCCACCCAAATCTCATCTTGAGTTATAATCCAAGTTGTAATCCCCACATGCCAGGGGAGGCATCTAGTGGGAAGTGATGGGATCATGGGGGTGGTTTCCCCCATGCTGTTCTCATGATAGTGAGTGAGTTCTCATGACATCTGATGGTTTTATAAGGGGCTCTTCCTTCTTCACTCACCTTCTCTCACCTGCTGCCATGTAAGGTGTACCTGCATCCCCTTCTGCCATGATTGTAAGTGTCCTGAAGCTTTCGCAGCCATGCAGAACTGTGAATCAATTAAATTTCTTTTCTTTATAAATTACCCAATCTTGGGTATTTATTTATAGCAGTGTGAGAATGGACTAATATACCCAGTCTCAGGGAAGTTCTTTACAGCAGTGTGAAAAAGGGCTAATACACTTCCCAACCCCCAACTCAGAAATCTATAGGCCAGGAAAACCTCGGCCTGCAGAGCAGCATCTGGCTTTCTTCTTCATTGGGAGTAATCCTCCCAGCAGACTACACATCTGCCAGTGAGCTATACTGTTGCTTGTAGGTACCCCTTAGGTGGTAGTAGCTCTCGTACAAGGGAAAGAGAAGATGTGAGTTTATCTTGGCATAGAAGCCCTGTGCAGCAAAATGACAGTATCTCTTGTACCCACCCCATGGGCATAACTTTCTGGGTCCTCACTGGGATATGCCCACTTGCAAGAGAGTGACTTCAAGTTATGGCTTCCCACTAGGTTTCTATAGGTAGGCAAATTAACCACCAGGGGTCATTTTTACCATTACAATGCTGCCTAGTTTAGCAGTTGACACACTACCTTCATCAGGTGTCTAGGGGAGTATAGCTAGGATAGAAAGTTAGCCCAGGGCCAAATTTGTTCTTATTGAAGAAGAATAGATTTTGCTAACCTTTCACTCATGCTATGTTGTATGGGAATAGTGCAAGTTCATTGTGATGCTATATGAAGCTTTTCCCAGAGCACCTGATAGGTAGGAGAGACTCAGTAAATGTTAGGTTATTGTGGCCTTTTCCATAACAGCACACTACTGCTGCTTACAGTGCAAGTTTGAGATTATTTCTGCATGGATCATTGTCCTTTAGCAGAGTGTTGATGGAATTTCCCCATTCCCTCAGTAGGTCCAATGATAAAGCCACTCATTGGGTTCCTTTACTCTTGAGCTCTCACTCTTAAAAATGTTTCCAATTTATAGCAATATTTAAAGTGGCTCTTTCCCTCATTGTAATTGGACATTTTCAGGAATCTAGTGCCATAAGACTAGAGAATTATGCCTTAGCTACATAACAACCATCTCAACCCACTTGTCAACCACTGAGTTAGTAAAGCTCACTATGTGCCAGGCCCCGTGCTGAGTTCCTGACATCTGTCATCTCATTTAATCCTTTGGCTGCACTATGACATTGACATTCTTTATTTATTTATTTTTTTATTTTTTTTAATTTTAAGGTGGAGTCTCACTCTGTCGCCCAGGCTGGAGTGCAGTGGCATGATCTCAGCTTACTGCAAACTCTGCCTCCCGGGTTCAAGTGATTCTCCTGCCTCAGCCTCCCGAGTAGCTGGGATTACAGGTACATGCCACCACACCTGGCTAATTTTTTTTTATTTTTAGTATAGACAGGATTTCACCATATTGGCCAGACTAGTCTCGAACTCCTGACCTCAAATGATCTACCTGCCTTGGCTTCCCAAAATGCTGGGATTGCAGGCATGAGCCACTGCACCTGGCACGACATTCTTAATACTATCTCTATGTTAATAATGAAGAAGCTGAGGTTTAAAGAGCTAAATTCATGAACTCATGGTCATGCAGGTAGTGGAAACAGAAACAGGATTTGAGTCCCCATGGTCTTATGGCAAAGTACATGATATTAACTGCTACACTTTGTTTCACCTTTTTTTATATTTTCCTTTTGAATTTGTTATGCAGCAAGAAAAGCAATGGTTTTGAATGGGTCTTATTTAATAAAAGAATAAAAAAATTTTAACTTTTTCTGCCTTAAAGTATTTTTGTAGTCTAGACAACCCATTTTTAGAATTTTATATCCCTCAATTATTTGACATTAGTCATTTTTCTTGCTTTTGTTTATGAAATTAATGAAGAAATAATTTCCTGATGCAGTCCATAGCTTTGTTTCTCTAACCAAAAAAAGAAAGCCTGTCTACAACAAATTCATTTATTTATATAAAAGTTCAAATGTTAGACTTTTAAAACATGAGCAACATAATATTTTTTATTTGTAAAATGTCTCTGTATTTAGTGTTCCCTTAATGATACCACGTGACCTTTTTTTTTTTTTAATCGCTATATAGCTGAGGCTCTCCTAAGTGATACAAAACATCATCCTTATTATCTATGATGCCTGGGGCTGCCCTGCAGTGGTGACAGATATAACCTATAATCCACTGTGGCCTTCACAGCCACAGCAGTGTGTGGTAGACAGTTCTGATGGATGGTTCTGTGCTGGAGTATTCCTTATGGATGACAGATGAGATACAATAATGAATTTACCAAGTAATTTTCAAAACAATGTAGTAAAACTTTTATATGTCTTTTGGTGTACATTAGTTTTCTATTGCTGTATAACAAATGAACACATACTTAGCAGCTTAAAACAACACCAGTCAGAAGTCCAAGAAAGCTCAAGTGGGTTCTCTGCTTAGGGTTTCATGACCCCAAAATCAAGGTGCTGGCCAGACGGGGCTCTTATCTTGAGGCTCTGGGGAAAAGTTCCCTTCCAAGCTTACTCAGGTGGTTGTCAGGATTCAGCTCCTTGAGGCTGCAAGAATGAAGTACTTGTTTCCTTGCTGTCAGCCAAGGGTTGCTCTCAGCTTCTGCAGGCTGCGCGTCTTGGTACCAGGTCCTCTCCGTCTTCAGAGCTGGCAGTGGCACATTGAATCCTTCTAGTGCTTTTCATTTCTCTGACTTCCTCTCATGCCACTAGCCTGAGAAAACTCTGCTTCAAAGGGTTCCACTCCCTGAATCAGGCCCACTGGGATAATTTACATATTTTAAAGTTTACTAACTTGGGGTTTTAATTACATATGCAAAATTCCCTTCAGAGCAGTACCTAGATTAGAATTTAATTGAAAAACCAAGGGGCGGGAATCTTGGTGTGGTAGGAGGTCAGTGAGAGGATTTCTGTAGAATCCTACCTATCACACGGTACATGCAGTTTTCTTTTGTTCTTCCTTCCTGGATCTTTAAACTCCCTGGTTCTCTGTGCCTGGGAACCACATTAAAGACAGTTTACCTCTTTATATTAAGTTGTTACTACTCTATTCAGTTCTGACTTTAGCTATCTTTAGGATCTGTTGCAATCCTTTAGTCCCATATTTGCCTTTATGTTAATGCTAACCTTTTAATTAAAGCTACTCTAAAATTTCCACTTTGTGTTTATTAGAGGCCTCAACAAGTTGAACAGTTTAAAACTAAGTATAGTTTAGTAATGTCTGTATGTACAGACATGGGTTTTCTAGAATAGAGTTCAACTTAAATGGCTGTAGGTCTTACATATGTGAAAAAATCATCTGTTGAAATGTGTTGCAAATATTCCTTTATATTTTGAGATTCCTTTGATCGTTGCTTCATGACTGGATGGTATGGAAAGACTTGCTGGGGAAAAAATTAACCATTTAGCTTTTTCACTGGCTTTCTGTTGCAGCGAATTTGTGTCATGGCTGTTGGAAATTGGAGAGATTCACAGGCCTGAGGAAGGTGTGCACTTGGGACAAGCATTATTAGAAAATGGAATCATTCACCATGGTAATTGCTTTATTAATTACTTATTTAATACATTTATTCACCATATGTATCTTAATCCCATTCATCAGTTTAGTCTACAGTTCCCCACATTATAGGATGCTTATTGTTTTTAACAAGATTTTCAGTACCTAATATGTGTAGAACAGTGTTTCAGAGAGTGTGGGTTTATGGGGCTATCTTTGTTAACCTTAAAATGAAGAGCTTCAATACAGGCAAGTGTTAGAAAATAGAGAAGTGGGATTGTGGAGGAAGGCATGGTTACTTCTGTAGTAATTAGAGTATTTGGGAGTGTTTCATGGAGGACAGGACATGACAGTGATGCTGGGCATTGCAGAATGAATAGAACTCTGCCAGGGACTGCAGGGCAGAGGGGCATTCCACCTGGAGGAAATAACAGCACTCCAACACAGTGGTGGGTGAGTTTGTGGTGGCTTCTTTGGGGACCAGCACAGAGCCTCACGTGGGTCCATGGAGGAACATACTGGTGAGGGGAGGTGTGGCAAAAAGGCAGGCAGAGCCTGAATTCCAGAAGATCTGAAGTCTGCTGTGGCATTTGGGCTTATTCTGAAGGGGGCCAGGAGCTGATGAATGCTTTTAAGCAGAGGCATGATCAGAACTTGGGTCCATAGCTATGAGATGCAGCAGCATGGAGCCTGAAGTGGACAGGTTCAAGACTGCAAAGCACCAGGCCCCTCCGGGGGCCCTGCTGCACCCAGGGGTGGTAGTGCAAGGGCTTTAGCAGGTCTGCATCCATGGGCATGAAAAAAACCCATGGGGAGATTCTGGCAAAGCTAAAATACCATATTTTATAACTCTTTGGATGCGGGTGATGAAGAATGAAGAGAGAGATTAGAGTATTCTGAGCCTTCTTCTCTGAACGACTGAGATAACTAATTCAGGAGGAGGAGCGGGATTGAAAGAGAAGATGCAGGCTTTGCTGTGGACTGTGTCAGACAGCCAGTGGGGAGTGGCCAGCAAGCGATTGAGAATTTGGGGTGAAGTTCAGGATAGAAATAAGGTGAGAGACATATTTGGAATCATTTCAAGGGAGTACTAGACTCCTGGGAACACTGACAATGAACAAACAGACAAAAACCAAGAAAGCAGTGTTGATGGGACTCAGGACAAAGGCTTAAAGAATTTCTAAGGTAAATTGTGGGAGAGAAGAAAAAGGGAATTATTAATAAATACGGATGTTTGGCTATGGTATTTTGATGTTCATTTCCTTTCTTAGATGCTGTGCAAACAAACCAGATCTTTCCCATCTTTCCTTATCACACTGGGTGTTGCCTACATGATGGTACCACTATCCACCCATCCAGGAATCATCTTTAATTCCTTTCTCTCCCTCATGCCGTCAAGCCCTGTGAACTCTACCACCAAAATAAGTCCCTAAACAATGAATTCTCTCCCTTTCAGCATCCCTACTTTCTTTCTAGTCACCATCATCTCCTCCTTTGCTTCCACTTTTGTTCTCCACTCCCGTAGTACACTCTCCAGGTCACAACTGAAGAGACCTTTTAAAATGGGGATATGATCAAAGTATCCCTCTGTTTATAACCATCTAATTGCTTACGATCAAACTTAAAGAAAAGTTCAGACCTATTACATGCCCTAAACTTCTTACCATGACCTACAAGATCCGACGTGATAGGGCCCTTGACTTCCTCTCAGAGCTTGACACCTTGCATTGTACCTAACTTGTTGCACGGTGGCCACTCTGACCTTCTGTCTCTTTCTTCAACACTCCAAGATGACTTCCTATTTAGGACCCTAGCTTTTGCTCTTCTCATTCAACAGTTACTTATTAATCCCTAATATATGCCAGGAGCCTTTCTCAGTGATAGAGACAGAGCTGTGAATGAAAAGACAAAAATCCTTGTATTCACGACTCATGTCTTCCATGACCCTTTGACTTTTAGAAGACCATCCTGTCCTGTGATTCCAATGTCCTATTTTTTTTTTTTTTACTTTGAAATCTTTCTTTATGTACTTATCACTCTGAAATTATTATGTTTTTTTACTTGTGTCTTTGTTTATTGCCTCTTTATCTCCCTATCCCTTCCCTGGCCTCCAATAAAAATATAAACACCATCTGAACAAGAGCCTCATTTGTTATTATATAGCAAATGTCTGGCATTCCCATCCCATACAGGTGCTCAATAAATATTTACTGAATGAATGATTATATTTTGAGTGAAAAGATGATACTTATAAATTGTATATGATTTTGTGCTTGTTTCATTAGCATCATTAAAACATCTAAAAGCATTATATGGCTGCTTTTAGCATCTGGTAGGCTAAAAGGATCATTTAAAAATTTAAAAGTAAAAATAACATTATGACTATTACATACTAACATTGTAAAACACTAACAAGCATATATAATAATTACCCTGTCTTTAATAGGATTGAATAGATCTTATATTGTCCTGGGAACTGTGCCTCAGTTGCAGAAATTGAGTAGTTGTCTACCAAATTGGTTTAGCTTTTGTTTTTTGTGGGTGTGCACACATTGCATTTCTTAGTTTTCCTTGCAGTCAAGGGGAGGCCATGAAATTGAGTTGCAGCCAAGGACATGTACACAAAAGTGATGCACAAGGGAAGTGTACAGGCTATTAAAAAAACGCAAAACACAAGGTGACCCTGAGAGCCATGCATTAAGGATGACTGAGCCTCTGTCAGACCCCAGACCCTGCATGAGGAGAGCACCATCCCTCATCCTCCACCACTGATTGGATTTTACCTCAATGAAAAATTAGCTTCTACAATATAAGTCACTATATTAGGGAGGTTTGTTTGTTACAGTAGCTAGTGTTAACCAGTGGAAAACCAGCTAGTTTTTCTTCCCAACATTTCCTGCACAAATGACTTCTCCCATCGTATCCTAGCATATTTCTGCCTTTCTAGAAGGAAGTATGAGAGCAGCTGGGTTTCTTGATGGACAGAGTAAAACGACAGACTTAAACTACTAAGAAATAAAGGTTGCTGGTTCATGTTGACATGCAAACTAGGGGTGAGAGAACATATTATGCAATTTTGCATTAATAGAATAATTTTATTAGAATAAAGAGATATGAGCCAAATGTACTAGTATCATTAGTATGTGGTTCCAGCTGCATTTTGGTGAAAATAGAATTCCTAAAATAAAGTTGAATGAACCATCTGTTTTAAAGAGAGCAAGCAAAAAAGAAGTTGACTATTACTGCTATTATTCACATTGCAAATATGATTGAGAACTTCGCCATCAGCAAAGCCTTGCTATAGCAGGAGCTCTAGGGTTGAGGCC
This sequence comes from Piliocolobus tephrosceles, assembly GCF_002776525.5. Taxonomy (NCBI): domain Eukaryota; kingdom Metazoa; phylum Chordata; class Mammalia; order Primates; family Cercopithecidae; genus Piliocolobus; species Piliocolobus tephrosceles. The sequence continues at coordinate 69,070,278 of NC_045440.1, forward strand.
ATGTATGCTTTCTCTGTGGTATGCTGACAATATGTATCTTGTCTGGTGCTACTCTTTGCAGTAGGAATGCTTATGTGAGAACAGAGACCTCATATCTTATTAATATTTGTTATATCTCATGGTATGCTGAAGTTGGCTCATACAAACTCCTGAGAGCTGATAATCAAATACATTTTGTAGGCTGGTTAGTTTTTAAACACAATTATTATTAATTCAATTATGTAAACATGTAAGCACATAAATTATGTTGCAAAAAGGGTAAAACACTCTTTTGGGGGGTTGGAGGAAGGGTCTTGCTCTGTTGTGCAGGCTAGAGTATAGTGGGGTGATCATGGCTCACTGTAGCCTCAACCTCCTGGGCTCAAGTGATCCTCCTGCCTTAGCTTTGTGAGTAGCTGGGACCGCAGGTGCATGCCACCATGCCCGGATAATTTGTTGTTGTTGTTGTTTTTAATTTGTAGAGATGAGGTCTTGCCATATTGACCAGGTTGGTCTTGAATTCCTGGGCTGAAGCAATCCTTCCACCTCAGCCTCCCAAAGTGCTGGGATTACAGGCATGAGCCACCATGCTGGACCTGTAAAACAATCTTTAAATG